>NC_092708.1:61150040-61489922 GCF_047496885.1 Scyliorhinus torazame
TGGTAAAGCAAAAAGTGCAGAGGATACCGGAAGTCTGCAGAAGGATTTGGATAGGTTAGGTGAATGGGCTAGGGTCTGGCAGATGGAATTCAATGTTGCCAAGTGTGAGGCTATCCATTTTGGGAGGAATAACAGCAGAATGGATTATTATTTAAACGGTAAGATGTTAAAACATGCTGGGTGTGCTGGTGCACGAGTCGCAAAAAGTTGGTGTGCAGGTGCAACAGGTGATTAAGAAGGCTAATCGAGTTTTGTCTTTCATTGCTAGAGGGATGGAGTTCAAGACTAGGGAGGTTATGCTGCAATTGTATAGGGTGTTGGTGAGGCCACATCTGGAGTATTGTGTTCAGTTTTGGTCTCCTTACCTGAGAAAGGACATATAGGCACTGGAGAGAGTGCAGAGGAGATTCACTAGGTTGATCCCAGAGTTGAGGGGATTAGATTATGACGAGAGGTTGAGTAGACTGGGACTGTACTCATTGGAGTTTAGAAGGATGAGGGGGGATCTTATTGAAACATATAAAATTATGAAGGGAATAGATAGGATAGATGCGGGCAGGTTGTTTCCACTGGTCGCGGAAAGCAGAACTAGGGGGCATAGCCTCAAAATAAGGGGAAGTAGATTTAGGACTGAGTTTAGGAGGAACTTCTTCACCCAAAGGGATGTGAATCTCTGGAATTCCTTGCCCAGTGAAGCAGTTGAGGCTCCTTCTTTAAATGTTTTTAAGAAAAAGATAGATACCTTTCGAAAGAATAAAGGGATTCGCGGATATGGTGTACGGGCCGGAGAGTGGAGCTGAGTCCACAAAGATCAGCCATGATCTCATTAAATGGCGGAGCAGACTCGAGGGGCCAGATGGCCTACTCCTGTTCCTAGTTCTTATGTTCTTATGTGAATGTCCATTGGTCGTGTCCTATCTATCTGATCTATTGGTTGAGCCTGTGTGTGTGATGTCTTTGGTGCTCCCTCTAGTGTCTAGCTAGCCTACATGCATTTACATTGATGCACATCACCATATCCCCCCTTTTTTATATGTTACATATTTTCTGCACACTTTGAGAAAATTGAACAAAAAACAGGTAGATAAGTTAAGGTATATACAAGTCATGAGAACAGTGATTAAACAATAAGTCCAAATCATTCATGTGAGTCCAAAAACCATCAATCAACATGTTCAAATGTCTCTCTTGGTTATGAACGCCATCAACGTCCCTGTGCCGCAGGAACCAAGAAGTGGTCAAATCACTTCGCTGTCTGATTAGGAGTCCCTTTCTTTTTTCGATGTTTGTGATGGTGCTGTCGGATGGCATCTTGTAGCTGATAAGGTGTTGACATTGAAGAGGTACCATCAACAGTATCATTCGAGGTCATGGATGTGCCATGTGTGAAGTTGGATAAGACTGTACTTACTGGTTCTGGCCATGTGCTGTGCTGGAAGGGTGATCCTGTTGAGGACCGTTGAAGCTTGTCGAATTGGAAACAGAGTTGCTGCTCGCTTAAATACCTGGTGATGGTGTGAAACTAGAACCTTGCATCTGATAGGAATAGGCCATCTGGCCAGGTTGGGGTGCAGCAAATCCTGGGCTGTAACTAAGGCATCCAGTCTGTCGTGCATATTGCGCTTGCGGTAGTCCGCCTTCGGTCTTGATTCCATTAATGGGAAATCCGTAGTGCTGGCCTGTTTGAGAATATGCTGCATGCCTGAATACTGGGTTTGTCCAGCATGAGCTGTCATTGGCTGCACTGCTTGTGGGGAACAAATGTGTGGATATAGCTGTGGTGAATATTGGTGTATTCCTCTTGGACTATAGCCGCTGCTTGTTATTACTGACCCAGTGCAATTGTTAAGTGATCCATCTCCTGTCATTGTGGCATCTGCGATCACCCTGAGCGTGCCATGACTGAGGTTGCGGCACTCCCTGTCTGGAGTGAAGTCCGGCTTACGTGAATCAAAGTCGCCGTTTGATTGCTCCTCATCTGGAGTCTGGTCTGTTTTAACATCTTGCATTGGAAGTGGGATGCTGTCATCACTCGTCTCACATGCCGTGGGTAGAGCCTCAGTAACTGCTTGTTCACTTGGGTTGGGTAAATTGTCAGAGTCTTCATCTGGTGGTGCAAACAATGTGGGTGAACTGTCATTGTCTTGCTGTTGATTTGGGCTTGGATTGTCATCGTCGCTTTGTTCTTCACTGTAGCATGATAGACCATCATAGCCGTCCTGCTGTGCACTGAAGCATGGTAGTCTTAGTCTTCTTCCTGTTTACTTGAGCATGGCAGACTTGCAACGTCTGCCGCTAGCTGGTCAGAGGAGGTTGCTAGACCCTCTTGATCTTGATCCTGCAAGGACTGCGCGTCGGAGTCTTGCGTTGCTTCTACCATGGAGACTGTCCACAAGCTCGCTGCGGAGGCTTGTGGCACTGGAGTCACGTCTTGTGTGTGCAAGGACTGCGGTGTGGAGTCTTGCGTGTCTTCTTTCGTAGAGTCGGGAACCCTGAGTGGTGCGTGGACCACGCTATGTGTGGCAGCAGGCCGCTCTCTGTGGGCTTGTACCGCTCTCTGGCTCTTGGTTTCAGGCCGCATCATAACCCTGCACTCACGAGTTGGGATATCATTTCTGCTGGGCTGAAGATCCTCAAATCCGAAGAACTCATCGTCGGGGTCGTCAATGTACAACACGTCTAGTTGCGGTTCGGAGTTGGTACTGGGGTAGCCTCCCAAGGTGAAAGGTTCGTCTGAGTCGTTGTCTTCTGGAACCATCTCATCACTGTTCGCGTCGGAGCTGGCATTGGGCTCGCGAGATCCAGAGAAAATGTACAGGTCGGTATCGAAGTATTCAAAGTCGAAATCATCGGTTTGGGCATAGGTAACTGCTTGTTGCAGGGTTCTTCGGAGGTTAATTTCATTTCCTGGTTCAATGTGAGGCATTGTGCTGTCATTCCAGGTGAAGGAAGGTTGTTTTATGGCTTTAAAAGATTTTTTCTTTGATTTGGGACATTTCCCCTTTAAATGGTCTGGGGCCTCTGTAGTGACGTAGCGCGAAGGAAGCGACTGCGCATGTGCAGATCGCTGTACCTTTACCGATGGCCGTTTTCGTGATTGCGCATGCAAGGCGTCTCGCGCATGCGCAAATGTACCTTCCCCGTTCTGTGTGCTTCTCATGCAACTGTGCAAGTGCAGTCCCTTTAGAAAGATGGCTGCCAATCAAAACTGTTCTCTGCTCCGGGATCTCTGCCTTGTGGTGAGTACTGGCCCTTCTCTTACCTTTTCTTGCTGGTTGGAATGTGTTTTCCTCACAGTATTTGCCGGATATGTCCAGGGCTGCCTGGAAGTCGCTCCTCTTTTGCCCCTTGGAGAACTTTAATTTTTTAAAGATTTCTTCTATTCTGGCACCGGCGGTGGTGAGGAAAAGTTCTGTCTTTTCAGCATCGGCCAGGTCTTCTAGGTCGGATGCTACCAGGCAGAATTCAAACATTTGCCAGAATACCCGCCAGTTTTCGTGGAGAGTGCCGTGGCACTGGAGCTGCTGCGGATCTCGAACATCTTGCCTGGGTATTGTTGCTGGTTGTCCCTGTACGCTTAGGTATGGCTATATGGATTGAAACAGTTCACTTATGGTACCATGATTTGTTATGTTGTAGGTGTAACATAAGCGGCTTCCTTGTGGTGCACTTGACAAAGGAAGGTTCAGACGTGGAGATAACTTCAACACGTTTATTAAACTATTACACTTCTATTACTCGGGTTCGACACTACTGCTAATCCGACTATAGCTACCCAGACTGACTAACCAGCTGCTGCAATCCACGTGGTGGGTGTAATATTGAATCAACCCTGTGTCTGTACTCACTGACTGTCTCCACTGGAAAGAGGCAGATCATGTGTGTGGTGTCCTTTATATATGGGTTGGTAATGCCCTCTTGTGGTCGTGTCACCTCCGTGTGTATCGTGAATGTCCATTGGTCGTGCCCTATCTATCTGATCTATTGGTTGAGTGCGTGTGTGTGTGATGTCTTTGGTGCTCCCTCTCGTGCCTAGCTAGCCTACATGCATTTATATTGATGCACATCACCACACAGTACTTCCCTCTCTCCAACCCCCACTCCCCCCCCCCGCCACCCCCCACTTCATGTTCTACCTACCCAAGTCCCCAGCACACCTTGTCTCTGACACCAGGGCCATTTAAACAGGTTGCAGCAATAACCCAAACCTTGTGTTGGGATTTCTGTAGTCCCAGCAGTGGCCAGCGCTCCCAGTGGCACTTCTGTGACCAGAGAGCTACCAGCCATTTAACTGACTGACAGCTGTCAGTGGTAGGACTTCCTGCCTAACTGGGGTGTATTAAAAACCAGCAGTGGAATCAGCTGCTTGGGTAGGGCTAGGCTCACTCCTAACCCCTTTGAATCCAGCTTCTGGAAGCAGAACACATCCTAGCCTGAAACAGCAGCTATGGCTATGTTTTGAAAAAATGAGATCTTCACCTTCGATGTGGCCGGTGCAAATGGAGAGCTGCAGGACCTGATATGGGAAAGGGAAAGGGGCTGGTGATTAAAATTTGATTGATGCTAGTAGTTTTATTGTTTTTCCATCAAATAAAGTTGTTTCAGCACTGCCTCCCCTGTTCTCGCCACGTAGAAGCTCACAGGTCAGGTCACAGCAGCCGCCTTATTGAAAATCTTGGTCTCGTTAACGCAAGCTGTTAGCAAGCTCCCTCAAAGTCTCGACAAACCAGATTAAAGAGGCGAGGGAATTCATTTTTCTTCCAATGCATTAACATCCTTCCTTAAATAAGGTAACCAATATTGGACACTATGGGCGAGATTCTCCTCTACCCGGCGGGGCGGGCGGTCCCGGCGGGACGGAGTGGCGTGAACCACTCCGGCGTCGGGTCACCCCAAAGGTGCGGAATCCTCCGCACCTTTAGGAGCGAGGCCTGCCCAGAGTGGTTGGCATCCCACCGGCCGGCAGGAAAGGGGCTTGGCGCCACGCCAACCAGCGCTGAAGTGCCTCCGCCGGCCGGTGCATGCGCGGGAGCGCCAGCCGTGCTGGCGTCGTCCCCGCACATACGCAGAGGGATTCGCTTCCACAACGGGAATGGCGGAGGACCACGGCCTCCGGTGCAGAACAATAGAGTGCCCCCGTGGCGCAGGCCCGCCCGTGGGTCGGTGGGCCCCGACCGCAGGCCAGGCCACCGTGGGGGCACCTCCCGGGGCCAGATCCCCCCGCGATCCCCCAAGAACCCTGTAGCCCGCCCTCGCCGCCAGGTCCCGCCGGTATTTGGAGTATTGCGTGCAGTTCTGATCACCACATTATCAGAAGGACATGGGCGCTTTGGAGAGAGTGCAAAGAAGGTTCACCAGGATGTTGCCTGGTCTTGAGGGTGTTGGTTATGAGGGGGGGGTTGAATAAACTATGATAGTTTTCACTGGAAAGACGGAGGCTGAGGTGAGACCTGATAGAGGTTTACAAAATTATGAGAGGCATAGACAGGGTGGACAGTCCGAGGCTTTTTCCAAGGAGGGAAGTGTCAATTACAAGGGGGCACAGGTTCAAGGTGAGGGGCGGAAAGTTTAAGGGAGATGTGCGGGGTAGGTTTTTCACAGAGAGTGGTGGGTGCCTGGAAAACGCTGCCAGAGGATGTGATGGAAGCAGGTACATTAGCAACATTTAAGAGGCATTTGGATAGGTACATGAATCGGGAGGAAATAAAGGGATACAGATCGTGTAAGGGCAGAGGTTTTTTTTTAGTTAGGGCATCATGATCGGCACAGACTTGGGGGCCGAAGGGCCTGTTTCTGTGCTGTACATTTCTTTGTTCTTTGGTAAGGGACCTACTCTAATTTACGCCGGCAGGACTGGCAAAGAACGGGCGGGACTTCGGCCCATCGCGGGCCGGAAAATTCGGTCAGCCCCGGGGCTCATTAAGTCGCACCGGACCCCGCCATTCTACAAGGCGGGTGGCGCGACTCACGCCGGGTCAATTTTTGGGGGGGCGGTAGAATTAGGAGGACGGCAAGGGCGGGATTCACGCCGACCCTCAGTGATTCTCCCACCCGGCGGGGGGTCGGAGAATCCCGCCCTATACTCTAAATGTGGGCCGGGATTCTCCCCTATCCAGCGGGGAGGGGGGTCCCGGCGGGATGAAGTAGCGGGAACCATTCCGGCGTCGGGCCGCCCCAAAGATGCGGATTTCTCCGCACCTTTAGGGGCCAAGCCCTCACCTTGAGGGGCTAGCCCCGTGCCGGAGTGGTTGGTGCGCCGCCGGCTGGCGGGAAAGGCCTTTGGCGCCACACCAGCCGGGGCCGAAGGGACCTCGCCAGTCGGCAGAAGGCCGCGCATGCACGGGAGCGTCAGTGGCTGCTGACGTCATCCCCGCGCATGTGCCGGGGGGTGGTCACTTCCGGATCGGCCATCACGGAGGCAATGGCCGAGGCGGAAGGAAAAGAGTGCCCCCACGGCACAGGCATGCCCGGGGATCGGTTGGCCCCGATCGCGGGTCAGGCCACCGTGGGGGCACCCCTCAGGGCCAGATAGCCCCGCGCCCCCCCCCCAGGACCCTGGAGCCTGCCTGCGCCGCCAGTCCCGCCGGGCAGGAAGGTGGTTTGATTCACGCTGGCGGGACTGGCATGACAGTAGCGGGACTTCAGCCCATCGCGGGCCGGAGAATCACCGGGTGGGGCCCGCCGACCGGTGCGCGCGATTCCCGCCCCCGACGAATTTTCGGTGCTGCAGAATCCGGCGGCCAGCGGGGGCGGGATTCACACTGCCTACCCGGCGATTCTCCGACCTGATGGGGTGTCGGAGAATCCCTCCCGTGGTCTCACTCATGCCCTATACAACTGAGGCATAACGTCCCTACTTTTGTATTCAAATCCCCTCACAATGAATGCTAACATCCTTTTGGAGATAGTGACCACAATTCTGTGACTTTCACTTTAGTAATGGAGAGGGATAGGTGCGTGCAACAGGGCAAGGTTTACAATTGGGGGAAGGGTAAATACGATGTTATCAGACAAGAATTGAAGTGCATAAGTTGGGAACATAGGCTGGCAGGGAAGGACACAAGTGAAATGTGGAACTTGTTCAAGGAACAGGTGCTACGTGTCCTTGATATGTATGTCCCTGTCAGGCAGGGAAGAGATGGTCGAGTGAGGGAACCATGGTTGACAAGAGAGGTTGAATGTCTTGTTAAGAGGAAAAAGGTGACTTATGTAAGGCTGAGGAAACAAGGTTCAGACAGGGCATTGGAGGGATACAAGATAGCCAGGAGGGAACTGAAGAAAGGGATTAGGAGAGCTAAGAGAGGGCATGAACAATCTTTGGCGGGTAGGATCAAGGAAAACCCTTTTACACATATGTGAGAAATATGAGAATGACTAGAGCGAGGGTAGGTCCGATCAAGGACAGTAGCGGGAGATTGTGTATTGAGTCTGAAGAGATAGGAGAGGTCTTGAACGAGTACTTTTCTTCTGTATTTACAAATGAGAGGGGCGATATTGTTGGAGAGGACAGTGTGAAACAGATTGGTAAGCTCGAGGAAATACTTGTTAGGAAGGAAGCTGTGTTGGGCATTTTGAAAAACTTGAGGATAGACAAGTCCCCCGGGCCTGACGGGATATATCCAAGGATTCAAGAGATGAAATTGCAGAGCCGTTGGCAATGATCTTTTCGTCTTCACTGTCAACAGGGGTGGTGCAGGGGATTGGAGAGTGGCGAATGTCGTGCCCCTGTTCAAAAAAGGAACTAGGGATAACCCTGGGAATTATAGGCCAGTTAGTCTTACTTCGGTGGTAGGCAAAGTAATGGAAAGGGTACTGAAGGATAGGATTTCTGAGCATCTGGAAAGACACTGCTTGATTAGGGATAGTCAGCACGGATTTGTGAGGGGTAGGCCTTGCCTTACAAGTCTTATTGAATTCTTTGAGGAGGTGACCAAGCATGTGGATGAAGGTAAAGCAGTGGATGTAGTGTACATGGATTTTAGTAAGGCATTTGATAAAGTTCCCCATGGTAGGCTTATGCAGAAAGTAAGGAGGCATGGGATAGTGGGAAATTTGGCCAGTTGGATAACGAACTGGCTAACCGATAGAAGTCAGAGAGTGGTGGTGAATGGCAAATATTCAGCCTGGATCCCAGTTACCAGTGGCGTACCGCAGGGATCAGTTCTGGGTCCTCTGCTGTTTGTGATTTTCATTAATGACTTGGATGAGGGAGTTGAAGGGTGGGTCAGTAAATTTGCAGACGATACGAAGATTGGTGGAGTTGTGGATAGTAAGGAGGGCTGTTGTCGGCTGCAAAGAGACATAGATAGGATGCAGAGCTGGGCTGAGAGGTGGCAGATGGAGTTTAACCCTGAAAAGAGTGAGGTTGTCCATTTTGGAAGGACAAATATGAATACGGAATACAGGGTTAACGGTAGAGTTCTTGGCAATGTGGAGGAGCAGAGAGATCTTGGGGTCTATGTTCATACATCTTTGAAAGTTGCCACTCAAGTGGATAGAGTTGTGAAGAAGGCCTATGGTGTGCTCGCGTTCATTAACAGAGGGATTGAATTTAAGAGCCGTGAGGTGATGATGCAGCTGTACAAAACTTTGGTAAGGCCACATTTGGAGTACTGTGTACAGTTCTGGTCGCCTCATTTTAGGAAGTATGTGGAAGCTTTGGAAAAGATGCAAAGAAGATTTACCAGGATGTTGCCTGGAATGGAGAGTAGGTCTTACGAGGAAAGGTTGAGGGTGCTAGGCCTTTTCTCATTAGAGCGGAGAAGGATGAGGGGCAACTTGATAGAGGTTTATAAGATGATCAGGGGAATAGATAGAGTAGACAGTCAGAGACTTTTTCCCCGGGTGGAACAAGCCATTACAAGGGGACATAAATTTAAGGTGAAAGGTGGAAGATATAGGAGGGATATCAGAGGTAGGTTCTTTACCCAGAGAGTAGTGGGGGCATGGAATGCACTGCCTGTGGAAGTAGTTGAGTCGGAAACATTAGGGACCTTCAAGCAGCTAGTGGATAGGTACATGGATTACGGTAAAATGATATAGTGTAGATTTATTTGTTCTTAAGGGCAGCATGGTAGCAGGGTCCCAGGTTCGATTCCAGCTTGGGTCACTGTCTGTGCGGAGTCTGCACGTCCTCCCCGTGTCTGCGTGGGTTTCCTCCGGGTGCTCCGGTTTCCTCCCACAGTCCAAAGATGTGCGGGTTAGGTGAATTGGCCAATGATAAATTGCCCTTAATGTCCAAATTGCCCTTGGTGTTGGGTGGAGGTGTTGAGTTTGGGTAGGGTGCTCTTTCCAAGAGCCGGTGCAGACTCAAAGGGCCGAATGGCCTCCTTCTGCACTGTAAATTCAATGATAATCTATGATTAATCTGGGACAAAGGTTCGGCACAACATCGTGGGCCGAAGGGCCTGTTCTGTGCTGTATTTTTCTATGTTCCATGTTCTATGTCCTTGAATTCTGTACTGTAGGAATCAGAAAATGTATGATAAGTAATTAACACTTCCAGTTAAATTTCACTAATTTTGGAAGCCAGGTCCACCCGAATGGTCAGTTAACAAAGCTTTTATTGATTATAATAAAACCATTAGTAAACTTACAGTATGTAAACTTATGCAAACAAAATTTATGGTGATAAGTCTTGAGCGACACAAAATTGTGTTAGACATGACAATGCAATGTCTTAAGCGCATCTCTTTGTCAATAAGACACCATCTGTGTCGCTCAGCCTAAAGGGGATATATGTCAAATTACACAGTAATAGCTACTTTACAGAGTTAAATTGCTGTCACTGAAAGTCACACCTCAAAAAAAAAAGCAAGCCTGGTGCATCAGTGTCATGCAATTGAGGGCGAAACATATTGTGCTTCTAGCTAGGATTTAGCAGTCAGTGGCAAAGTAACTGTGTTTGCCGCTGACCTTGGAGAAAGCTGCCCACACGGCTCTGGTGCTCTAGTGATTTTTGTGGCTCAGTCGTCCTTTGGCCAACAGCAGTTTTCATCTGGTACCAGGTCGAGGAGCTATCCAAGCATGCAGCAGCAGCAGTGATGTCAACGACCAGGCTAAGCAGCCAGTGACATGGAACCAACAGCAAATTAAAAGCACCAAATCACTTTAATTTAATTTTTAATTTCAGAATGTAAAACAAATTATTATTACCAAATTAACAAATGCGAAGTGAAGATTAACTTCAATAAATAGTTTTAAAATATGCACATTTTTGAACAAATGTAGAAATTTGGCATTCCACAAATATAAAATTAGTTGTTATTTAGCAGCAGTTATGAAGTTAATAGTTAAAAATCCAATTTCATCATACTCAACAAAGTGTAACATTTTCTCGGGTTTTTATGGTGAAACTAATAGCTTTAGAATGGAAATCCTTGTCAATTCAAAGAATTCCCATTGATTGCATTTGGGTGGAGTGGAGGGATTCAACAGCATAGGCTATGGAGACACATCAAAACACATGAGCGACTTTTCTGTGTTATTCTGCACATATATGGACTCCCAGATTTGCTGTTATTTTCAGTGAAGTATTGATGTCAAACACTGACAATATCACCACCACAGGTTTAGAGCGCTTGTGATAAACATGAAACAGGTTCTCGTGACATGCTGGTCCCTGCAATAAAGAGACTGCATTTTTCAGATCATGGACCATATTGAACAGATCCACTGTTCCATTCTGGAACAATAATAGCAATTTGCATATGCGTAGGAACTTTAGCATAGAATACATCCCAAAGCACTTTACTGTGTATGGTAGAAACAAGCTTAAAGTGCAAAAAAGAATGAACAGCAAGTCCTGTTGAGAGAGATGAAGAATGTGACAACCTTTGGTTAGAAAAAATAGATTTTTGAGAAGGCGTTCTTTTATTAAGATATGGCCATTTTTAGGATGCAAGATGCCTCAAGCAGCAGGAGAAAAGAGACTGATAATGTGTCTTGTCCAATGACAAATATATCCAGTTATACTTTTCAGCCATCAATATTGCAAAGAAATGTTTTGTTGGAAAGTGCATTTTCTTTTCATCAATTAATCTGATTTATACCTTACATCTCTCAATCAATATAAAAAAAATAAAAGAACAAGGCTCAGAAGCTGCAGTGACAACAATATCCATTATCTTAGAACAATGCTGTATTCTTCTTCTTGGTCCATGATTTTTGTTTGACTTAAGTATCAAAATGAACAGAGCTGAACTGAACTTGTATGTTAATTATATTGAGGGGCTGATAAAGATTTATGGATCTTAGCTTTGCACAACATGTGGCATACCTTACTAAAACCTCAGTGTGTCAGGATTGGTGTAACGTATATCCATGAAGTTCCTTAATGATTATCCTTGTTCTGGAGTGTACGTAAGATTGAAAGCTGCATGGATCTGACATTGGGGTTGGAACCTGGCATTGCCACTTAACCCAATTTTCTTCAGGAAACTTCTGTGTGCAGTAGCTTGGAGATCTGCTGGATTAACTATAACAGCTTTCAGACAATGCTGATGAACTGCCACTCAACAATCAGATGGAGTACGTGTTGTGGATATATCCTGTGATGTGGATGTGCAGTTGCAAGAATTGTGTAACAGATGGTACTTTGGCATGTGCCCTTTTGTGACTTACACAGATAATAGCTATGGCAGTGCCATCTATAGGTGTAACAGGTAGTGCATAGTAATTTGGTGACCCATCGATTAGTCATTTTGAGATATAATAGTGCAGTTGAACCACACACACAAAACATACATTTTGTCTATTTCCTACTGTGGTTTTAAAAATGTAATTAATCAAACTTCTGTATGACACTGACTAATGCATTTCGTGACACCTAGTCAAAAGTTGGAAGTATTACAATGTTTTTTTCTCCATCTCAGTCACGATAATAGAGTTGTGATATTTTTGACAAATATTGAAGATCTAAAAGCCCAATATTTGATAGCAACTTTGAAATTGTAATGCATATGTTTATAGGATAAGAATGATGCCTATAAAGAAGCAATGGTTCTCAAACAATCCCTTAAACAGTTTGGGAGAGATGATCTGACCCTTTCCTCTTTCCGTTCTTCAAAGGAAGGTGCATCAATATGACATGGGTCTGTGATGGGGAAAGTGACTGTGAAGACCACTCAGATGAAGAGAGCTGTGGAGCATTTGGATGCAAACCCCCAACCTATCCTTGCGCTGGGAATAAATCAATTTGCCTTCTGCCAGAAAAGTTCTGCAATGGGATGGAGGAATGTCCGGATGGAGCCGATGAGAGCGCACTTTGTGGTAAGCTCTTTGTGCTTGAAATGCAAGTATGTGTGAAACAGTGTGGTGTTGCAGAAGATGTAAAAACAAATTTCCAATATTTTATTATGCTTTTAGGGAAAGCAAAGTATTTTGACGTCAGCTTTGAGCAACGATGCTGAACATTGCCTTGCAAATTGTTTCCTGAATTAAGCAGCATATGTGGTGCCTGTGTTGAGTAGTAACAGTTGCAAAATCAAAGTTCATTGGTAATTGTCGTTTGTGTATGTGCATGTATACCTAACATCGAGAAGCATGTCAACTTAGGGACTGTTTAAGCTTGAAAATCTTCATACATATAATATCTCAGAAGTGAAAGGTTACCTAGGTCTGATGTGTTGGCTGCAATTGTAAGACCTGAATTAAGCCTAGATTGAGGAGACAAAAGTTTCTCTGGACTGTAATTTTCGGGTTCCAGGGCACTGTAACTGGGGGGGTAGTATCCCAAAGACGCGTTGGGAAGCCCCTGCCGTTCCCAAGTAAAGATTGTGAAGTACAAGCTTTCTATGGGCAATTGCCCGACTGGAAAGATCTGAAAATGCAGTTTAAATTGCAAACTTTTTATGTTCCAACTGTGTTAAATCAATCGTTGCCCAGAAAAAGAAGAATTAAAGCAACTTGTAGATTCAGAGGTAACTATTGTACAGACCCCTCACGAGACTCTCCCAGCACCCCTTGACTACCACCCACCATGGGACTCCCTCCATCCCACAGGACCCCAAACCCCTGACGACACACTTCTGTGGGAAACTTCACCCCCATGGGGAAATCTTTTCCCAAGTTACAGTTCCCCCACCAAAGAACAAAAAACAAGAACAAAGAATAATACAGCACAGGAACAGGCCCTTCGGTCCTCCACACCTGTACCGGTCACGATACCAACCTTTGCCAAAATACTCAGCACTCCCTTGTGCTATATCCCTCTATACCCATCCTATCCATGTGTTTGTTAAGATGCTTTTGGAACACCGTTAATGTATCTGCTTCCACAACCTCCCCTGGCAATGCGTTCCAGGCACTCACCACCTTCTGCGTATAAAACCTGCCTTGCACATCTCTTCTAACCTTTGCCCCATGGACCTTAAACCTATGCCCCCTGGTGACTGCCTCTCATAATCTTGTAGACCTCCATCTTTCTAATGAAAACAGTCCAAGCCTATTCAGCCTCTCTACATAGCTTACACCCTCCAGACCAGGCAACGTCCTGGTAAACCTCCTCTGCACCCTCTCCAACACCTCCCCATCCTTCTGGTAGTGTGGCGACCTGAATTGTGCACAATATTCCAAGTGCGGCCTTACCAAGGTTCTATACAACTGTAGCATGACTTGTCAGTTTTTATACTCGATGCCCCGTCCAATGAAGGCAAGCATTCCGTATGCTTTCTTGACTACCTTGTCCACTTGTGTTGCCACCTTCAAAGATCTGTGGACCTGAAAGGTTTACCATTTACAGTATATTTCCCCTCTGTGTTAGACCTACCAAAATGCACTACCAGACCTGACTCTCTTCCTCACCCCCAAGGCTGATTCCTAATTTTCAACCTCGCCCCACCTCCACCAAGGCCCAATCCTCGCTGAGGCCTGATCTGACCCCCACACCAGCACTCCCTACCAAGACCTGATCTGACCTCCATATCCACGTCAAGGCCCAGATCAACCCCCTTGCCAAGCCCCAATCCGACCAACCCCCCCTGCCAAGACTTGATCCAATCCCCGCCCCCCACCAAGGCCCGAACTGACCCCCGTGCCAAGGTCTGAGCTACCTCGCCAAGACCTGACATAACACTCTCCCTCCTTGTCAAGGCCCGATTTACTTATTTGCTTCACTTAGCTTCTACATGGCTTGTCAAATACCTTTAAACCTGGCTGGATCTTCTATTGCCACAAAAAAAAGGGAGCATGGCCCGCTTCATTGCTGTGCAGCAACACTTGCCCTGAAGGCTTTTAGAGTGTGCTACCCTGCACAGGTCTTGCCTGGCCCGAGTTAAAAGGTTGTGCGAGACCGGATTGAAATCTTTAACGGTAAGGGAGTAGGAGCAGAGTGACAATCTGACTCCGATTTCCACTCTGGAAGTTCAGGCCCATCAGATATCATAACAAAGCTTTGACAAAGAGTCATCAGACCCGAAACGTTAGCTCTTTTCTCTCCTTACAGATGCTGCCAGACCTGCTGAGATTTTCCAGTATTTTCTCTTTCTTTTCAGATTCCAACATCCACAGTAATTTGCTTTTATCTAGTAATCTAGAGACCCAGGGTAATACTCTGGGGATCTGAGTTCGAATCCCAGCATGTTAAGATTCAGAACAGAGGTAAAAAAGCCAACATAAGTGTACTTTACCTGAATGCTCGTAGTATTCGGAATAAGGTAAATGAGTTGATGGCGCAAATCATCTTGAATGTCTATGATTTAGTGGCCATTACTGAAACATGGTTAAAGGATGGTCACGACTTGGAGTTAAATATCCGAGGGTATCAAACTATTCGGAAGGACAGAGTGGATGGTAAGGTGTAGCTCTGTTATTTAAGGATGACATCCGGGCAACAGAAAAGGATGACATTGGTGCTATGGAGGATAAGGTTGAATCCATTTGGGTGGAAATCAGGAATAGTAAGGCGAAAAAGTCACTGATAGGAGTAATCTATAGGCCACCAAATAGTAACATTATGGTGGGGCAGGCAATAAACAAAGAAATAACAGATGCATGTAGAAATGGTACAGCAGTTATCATGGGGGATTTTAATCTACATGTCGATTGGTTTAAGCAAGTCGGTCAAGGCAGCCTTGAGGAGGAGTTTATAGAATGTATCCGTGATAGTTTCCTAGAACAGTATGTGATGGAACCTATGAGGAAACAAGCGGTCCTGGATCTGGTCCTGTGTAATGAGACAGGATTGATTCAGGATCTCATAGTTAGGGATCCTCTCGGAAGGAGCGATCACAATATGGTGGAATTTAAAATACAGATGGAGGGTGAGAAGGTAAAATCAAGCACTAGTGTTTTGTGCTTAAACAAAGGAGATTACAATGGGATGAGAGAAGAACTAGCTAAGGTAGACAGGGAGCAAAGACTGTATGGTGAAACAGTTGAGGAACAGTGGAGAACCTTCCAAGTGATTTCTCACAGTGCTCAGCAGAGGTTTATACCAACAAAAAGGAAGGACGGTAAAAAGAGGGAAAATCGACCGTGGATATCTAAGGAAATAAGGGAGAGTATCAAATTGAAGGAAAAAGCATACAAAGTAGCAAAGATCAGTGGGAGACTAGAGGACTGGGAAATGAGGCTACGATAGGTGAGGACCTTGAAAGGATTGTTATCACCAAGGAGGTAGTGATGGGCAAGCTAATGGGGCTAAAGCTAGACAAGTCTCCTGGACCTGATGGAATGCATCCCAGAGTGCTAAAAGAGATGGCGAGGGAAATTGTAAATGCACTGGCGATAATTTACCAAAATTCTCTAGACTCTGGGGTGGTCCCGGCAGATTGGAAATTAGCAAACGTGACACCACTGTTTAAAAAAGGAGGTAGGCAGAAAGCGGGTAATTATAGGCCAGTGAGCTTAACTTCGGTAGTAGGGAAGATGCTGGAATCTATCATCAAGGAAGAAATAGCGAGGCATCTGGATGGAAATTGTCCCATTGGGCAGACGCAGCATGGGTTCATAAAGGGCATGTCGTGCCTAACTAATTTTGTGGAGGTTTTTGAGGACATTAACAGTGCGGTAGATAACGGGGAGCCAATGGATGTGGTATATCTGGATTTCCAGAAAGCCTTTGACCAGGTGCCACGCAAAAGGTTGCTGCATAAGATTAAGATGCATGGCATTAAGGGAAAAGTAGTAGCATGGATAGAGGATTGGTTAATTAATAGAAAGCAAAGAGTGGGGATTAATGGGTGTTTCTCTGGTTGGCAATCAGTAGCTAATGGTGTCCCTCAGGGATCAGTGTTGGGCCCACAACTGTTCACAATTTACATAGATGATTTGGAGTTGGGGACCAAGGGCAATGTGTCCAAGTTTGCAGATGACACTAAGATAAGTGGTAAAGCAAAAAGTGCAGAGGATACTGGAAGTCTGCAGGGATTTGGATAGACTAAGTGAATGGGCTAGGGTCTGGCAGACGGAATACAATGTTGACAAATGTGAGGTTATCCATTTTGGAAGGAATAACAGCAAAAGGGATTATTATTTAAATGATAAAATATTAAAACATGCTGCTGTGCAGAGAGACCTGGGTGTGCTAGTGCATGAGTCGCAAAAAGTTGGTTTACAGGTGCAACAGGTGATTAAGAAGGCAAATGGAATTTTGTCCTTCATTGCTAGAGGGATGGAGTTTAAGACTAGTGAGGTTATGCTGCAATTGTATAAGGTGTTAGTGAGGCCACACCTGGAGTATTGTGCTCAGTTTTGCTCTCCTTACTTGAGAAAGGATGTACTGGCACTGGAGGGTGTGCAGAGGAGATTCACTAGGGTAATCCCAGAGCTGAAGGGGTTGGATTACGAGGAGAGGTTGAGTAGACTGGGACTGTACTCGTTGGAATTTAGAAGGATGAGGGGGGATCTTATAGAAACATACAAGATTAAGAAGGGAATAGATAGGATAGATGCGGGCAGCTTGTTTCCACTGGCGGGTGAAAGCAGAACTAGGGGGCATAGCCTCAAAATAAGGGGAAGTAGATTTAGGACTGAGTTTAGGAGGAACTTCTTCACCCAAAGAGTTGTGAATCTATGGAATTCCTTGCCCAGTGAAGCAGTAGAGGCTCCTTCATTAAATGTTTTTAAGATAAAGATTGAT
Source organism: Scyliorhinus torazame (assembly GCF_047496885.1). Classification (NCBI taxonomy): domain Eukaryota; kingdom Metazoa; phylum Chordata; class Chondrichthyes; order Carcharhiniformes; family Scyliorhinidae; genus Scyliorhinus; species Scyliorhinus torazame. The sequence goes on from NC_092708.1 coordinate 61,167,121, forward strand.
AGTTTTTTGAAGAATAAAGGGATTAAGGGTTATGGTGTTCGGGCCGGAAAGTGGAGCTGAGTCCACAAAAGATCAGCCATGATCTCATTGAATGGCGGATCAGGCTCGAGGGGCCAGATGGCCTACTCCTGCTCCTAGTTCTTATGTTCTTATGTTTGTTCGTATGTCAGATGGTGAAATTCAAAATCAATTGAAAAAATCATCTGCAATTAATAGTCCAATGATGAACATATGAAAGCCCAACCTTTCCTTCCTAACTCCCTTCCTAACAGCATTGTGGATATACCTCCACCACATCCACTGCAGCGGTTCAAGAAGGGAGCTCACCACAATTTTCTCAAGGGCAACGAGGGATGGGCAAAATCCACTGGCCCAGCCAGCAAGGCATACAGACGGGAAATGAATTTTAAAAATTCTGCCAAGAGTGAACATGGCTAGGCATATGAAGTTGTAGCGAATTAATCAATCTCATTCAGACAGTACACAAGGCTAAAACACAGGGGTTGGATTCTCCATTCTGGAGACTAAGTGCTTTTGCTGGAGTCGAATCATTCCTGGTCTCCGTTGGAGTTAGGAGGGTGGTAGAATTTGCATTGTGGGGATGAAGGGGGATGTTCTTCCAATGGGGTTTTGGGGGTACCTCCATTATGCACTGACCCTCTTGACCCACCACAGGGCCCACCGTGAGAGGGCCACGATTGAAAATATCTGCACCCATCTATGTCCATATGAATCCCAGCTGAGAGAGTTGGAGCGTCACGGGGGCCTGGTGAATCAGGCTTCCAGCCCATTAATCGAATGCAATTGGGCGCAAATTATCCATTTGCATCTTCCCGCCAGTGCAGGGCATGTAGCTCTCTGCCGCCCTCGCCGGTGGACCGGAGCATTGGAACAAGCGCCAATCCTGTTTCTAGGTGATGCTCGATTCGCTGCCAGATCGGGAAACTCTCTACTGGCAGCGGGCAGTGGAGAATCCACTCCCAGAAATTTCAGCCTGGCAGAGATTGGACGCCCCTTTCATTACGGCAGGAATAGATTGAGCATGACAAAGCATTAGCCTTATTATAGCAACAATGGAGAGAGCAAATAATTTCATGATTCAAATGTGGGTGCTTTGTTAGAAGTGGACAGTCACACAACGTTAGAATTTTAAATGGAACCACTCCTCCTTTGCAAACAGGCATACACATGGTCTATATGTAAAAAATAAATTTTGAAGTAAATGACTGGAAGACTAAAGCAGAAAAAAATAAGCATTGGAAAAGTTCAGATTCTCTGATGTCATCAATAACAGATAAAAGCTAAAAGATCGAAACAAAAAAAGTTAATCAATTATGTGAATTAAAAATATGAAAATATATTCCTTGATCTAGCTTTGCATGTAATGGGTTGGATTGAATATTCCAAATGCGGGTCCCACACAACACTTCCATGAGGGAGGCCCAACCAAATTAAATGCCAAGTAACCAGTGACCTTCCCCAGGATTAAGGCCCCAGCAGCAGAAATGCTGCCCGCAGTGAGCTGCTAACCAACCAGACAGCAGCAGTTCCCCATATCCGACAGCACCACTGGGAGCAGTGGCTGCATCAGGGACTTCACCAGCGATCACCTTTTTTGTTTTGTGGACATATATGAATGAAGACGGAATGTGGGTGGGCGGGGGGTCATCACTGAAGGAGTGGGGCTCGGGCTGCCGGAGGCAAGGGCAGGGGGTGGTTTACAGTAGACTGCATGCTTCCTGATGCTGGATTCTTCAGTCAGTGATTGAGTCTCTGACAATGAGGGTGCCCTTCCCAGGTGTACTGTTGCCAAATGCAACAGGATTTGCAGGGTTGCCTGAGATAGACACAGGAAAGACGTATGAATTCCATTTAATCCCTGAACCACCATTAAGTTCCAGTTGGCTCAGAGCTGGATGCTGCTAATTGACTCATTAACAAACCTAATTGACATCCTGCCGTGAGTGGTCAGGTTTCCCGCAACAGCACCTTCGTGCCTCCATCTTAACCAGGAGTGGTTTTCCCGCCACCAGGAGGCTGACATGTGGCCTTTCCTCTGATTCAATAGGCTTGGCCACCATGTTTCCTGCCGTTATGGGCTGGATTAAATTCTGTCCATATTTTCTTTTTATTAAGACTGTAAAAAAAAAAAAAAAAAAATTTTACACAGCAAATGTTTTTACACAGTTAGAATTTGGAATGTACTGCCTGAGAATAAATTGGAAATAGAGTCAAAAACAACTTTCAAAAGGAATTTTATAAGTACATGAAAGAGAAGAAGTTTCAGAACTTTGGTGAAAGAGAAAGGTTGTGGAAGGAGTTTAATAGCTCTTCCAATGAGCCAGCACAAATGTAATGGGCCGAATGTCCTCTTTGTGTGCCATGCCATTTTTTGCTTCTATGAATACCTTTGGCATTCTGACTAACAGAGTTAAATGCCTCAGGCCTTCTGGTGCAAGCCATGTTGGATAGGCATGCACTGCGAGGATATGGCATCTGAAGATATATTCACTGGCTTTGAGCACTAGTTTGCAGTCATTGACATTTTTGCGACATTACATCAAGGTCCTCGTGGCTTGACTCTCGGTAAAACCACCACACTATCTGAAATCACTGCCTTCCCAAAATTTGTCTTGTGAGCCTCCTATCCTCTTGCGAATGGAGAAATTATATCTCTGATTCTTTCCACCCCCCTGCCTGAGGGTACCAGTGCCAAATCTTGGAGCCTGTTCTCTACCATAGTGTGCCATTGTTGAGTGTTCCCCACATCAAAATCACTTTTTAAATGACTTAGCATCTGCTTTTGCGACAACATGTATCCAGTTTCAAAGGTGCAGGATGTCTTTTTAGTACAGACTAACTTTAACTCACGTTACTCTCTCATAATTCTGTGCTCACTGCTCAAGTGTGAAGCCACTTAACAGCAGGATTAATACTGCCTGCATGTCAAAGTCATTTAAATTAGCAAATAACATGAACTCTGCATGCTGCTAACTTCAGAAGCAACAGGCATGGGGCAATGTCCCATCAAGTCACCCATGCCTGTTTTTGGGCTCTGTACAATTTTGCCTCTGAAATGTTTTACTAAAGAAATTATGGATGTGTTCCAAACAAAATTTAAAATTCACTGCGTTTCTCTTCTATTAAAAAGATGGATTTTGTTCACTAAAAACTCCCAAACTAGAAATCTGTCCTGCTTTTGCCTCACAGCAAATTGGCGGTGTACATGGATCTTTTCAATCTGTCAGCTTCAACAAGCACAGGCAGAAGTAATAAATCTAATTATGTGCCCAGCCAGTAGACCTTATCTGCGCATAAGAGTAATTTGACATATAACTCTTTGGTTCCGGTTGTCTTTAATTAAGCGCCCTCTCTGTACGATTGTAGAAAATTATGTCATCTATAAAAGGTATTGCTCCTAAATCAATCGACTGCTTTTGTTCACAGATGAGTGCTTTCTGAATAATGGAGGATGCAGCCACCACTGCACTTTTGTAACTGGGGAAGGTATCGTCTGCTCCTGCCCAACAGGAATGCACCTAAGTTCTGACAAGAAAACCTGCATTGTCCTCGATTACTGTAGAAAGCACCTCAGGTGCAGCCAAGTGTGTGAGCAACAAAAGAAGACAATTAAGTGCTCATGTTATGAGGGCTGGCTGCTTGTACCCGATGGTGATAGTTGCATTAGTTTAGGTAGGTCATTGTCATCCTTAATTGCGTTATTTTTCTCGTTCAACATTTATTTGAACTGACACGCTAATCTCAGACGTGTATATTTTTTTTCACAGATCCTTTTGAACCATACATAATTTTTTCCATTCGGCATGAAATCCGAAGACTGGATCTTCACAAGCAAGACTACAACTTATTAGTCCCTGGCTTGAGGAACACGATAGCAATTGATTTCCATTTTACTCAGAGTTCTCTCTATTGGACTGATGTTGTGGAAGATAAAATTTATAAAGGAAAGCTCTCTGAAGTTGGAGGTATATTTTTTTGGAGATAACGTTTTTGCCCAATTGCTACATTTTTAAAGCTGCACTTCGAAGATATTCCAAAATGTTTCCTTTAGACGCTGTGTTTTATATTGCAAGGTTTTCCTGCAAATGCTGGTACTAATGAAATAAAACATTCATTCTTCAGGGTGGTTTAGTGATTATGCAAGTAATACAGTCAAGAGGAAATTTCCCTCCTGTTATGTTAAAATAGAAATGTGGCCTTATCACCATGTTCGCATTTTCAGAAACTGCCCAAATGCACATGTTGGATTCATAACATTTACAAAGTGTGATTAGTTCACTTCAATTCACTTTGGTTTGTTTAACTTTAGCTGGGAACAGAGTTGGCATCCTTAAGGTTTATCAATACATCAATACAAATAATTGTTCATTATCATGTACAATTAACACATCAAAAGACTAAGGGCAGGATTTTCCGTCCATTCCTGCTGGCGGGATCTTCCGGTCCTGTCGAAGGTGACCCCCTGCAGCGGGTTTCCTGGTGGCACAGCCAACAAGCCACGCAAAGTCTCACAGGCATGGGCAGCAACCAGAAGATCCCACCAGATGCCAATGGTGAGCTGCTTCCGCTGCTGGAAAACATGCCGCAGGCAGAGGAGAGGGTGGAAAAACCCACCCTAAGGGTTAAGGATGATGATCAAACGCAAACAGAAATTACTGTTGATGCTGAAGGTCTGAAAGTAAAACAGAAAATGTTGGAAATACTCAGCAGGTCAAACGGCATCAGTGGAGAGAAAAATAACTAAGTTTCAAGTTGATGTTCTGATAAAATCCATCGATCTGAAATGTTCACTCTGTTCCTCTCCCCACAGATGCTGCCTGACCTGCTGAGTATATCCCGAACACTCACCTTTTATTTAAAGGATCAGGGCAAAAGGAGTAAGAAGAGCAGTTCGATTTTTTTTCTTTTAATCTAAAGATTTATATGCTAAATTACAAGATTAACCATTGACAGAAATGTAAAAGTAGGTTGAAGAAATTACAAAAAGTGTAACTGAAGGAAAAAGAGGCACAATGATATTGGCTGGAGTTGGAATGCATAAAAAAAGGTTTTGAACGACTTAATGGTCTTTTGCTAGATCAGTTTCGATCAGTTGGCTGGACAGCTGGTTCATGATGCAGAGTGAGGCCAAGAGCATGGGTTCAATTCCCGTACCGGCTGAGGGTATTCATGGAGGCCCACCTTCTGAACCTTGCCGCTCACCTGAGGTGTGGTGGTCCTCAGGTTAAATCACCACCAGTCAGCTCTCCCGCTCAGAGGGGAAAGCAGCTTCTGGTCATATGGGACTATGGTGACTTTACTTACTTTTGCTATGATTGACAGCTCCTCACCACAACAAAAGTAGTTAAGTGCTTTCTGCTGTGAATAAGAGGAAGTGAAACCACTTAGCTACTTTTGATGTGGCCAGGATCAGCTAATAATAGCAAGAGTGTTTATAAACATTGTGGTTAACATATAAGCAGGGTTCATGAGATGGATTCAAGCATGAAAGGAAAGATAGATAAACAATCCATCACGCAGCTGTCTCAAGACTAATACAACTGTCAATAAATGGCTAGTGAAATGTATTGCTCTGTGACATTGAATGGGAGTTTTGCATTTCAAAGGCTGACAAAGGATTTGATACCCTTTCAAGTGTACTTAACTTTCCAGGCAGCCTCTGATACTTGTACAGCTGCTGCTTTAAATACATTTGTGTTAGGCAATAAATGTTAGAGAAGGCTAAGTGGAAATGCAGTGATCTCTCACTGTAGTGCCTGGACTGCTTTTCAGCTTTAAGGCAGGTGTGATGATGGGACTCTCTGATGGGGTTGTTTGATCGGGCTGTCTGATGGGACTCTCTGATGGGGCTCTCTGGTAGGTAGTCTAATGGGGTATCTGATGTGGGGGGTGTAATGGGGTCTCTGATGTAGGTTTTTGATAGTGGTCTGAGATGGGGTTCCCTGATGTGGTTCTCTGATGGGGGTCTCTGATGGGGGTCTCTGTTGTGGAACTCTGTTGTGGGTCTCTGATGGGGCTCTCTGATGGGAGATCTGAAGAGGTCTTTGATGGGGTCAGATGTGAATGACTGATGGGGGGTCTGATGAGGGTGAATGACGGGGCAGCGGGCCAGTAGGGGGGGTTGGTGGTGTTGGTTGGGAGGGTCAGTGGGGAGGGGGTCAGTTCACCCTCATGCCTGAGTGCTGTGTTTGTGGCTTTCCACGGTGGGATTTCAGCGGGTTTGGTTTCCCCATGCCCTGGTCAGTCTTCTCCACTAAAATGTACCTTTACGCCTTTTTTGCTCTGCTTTTCTGGAGTAATTTCCAATGGATGCACAGGTATGATCAAACCAGATATTAGTATAGAAATATTAAAACTTGTGAAGTAGTTTACTATTTTACCTGGATTGACTGGTAAAGGGGAGGGATAAGGCAATTAGCCTTTAATGTTAGCTCTGAGTAAATGCGTAGACTCAATTAGATATCCCTGCAGTTAGCTGGGTTGTGAATTGATCCTTTTTGTTGGTGATGTGCATGACGCAGTATTTTTTGATGTGGAGATGCCGGCGTTGGACTGGGGTGAGCACAGTACGAAGTCTTACAACACCAGGTTAAAGTCCAACAGGTTTGTTTCGATGTCACTAGCTTTCGGAGCGCTGCTCCTTCCTCAGGTGAGGAAGGAGCAGCGCTCCGAAAGCTAGTGACATCGAAACAAACCTGTTGGACTTTAACCTGGTGTTGTAAGACTTTGTGCAGTATTTTTTGGCATTGGATGCCATCCCCGTTTGATCCATTCATTCACCGCATGAAAGACTCCAGTCAACAGATAGCTTTAGGTACTGTAATCAAATTCTCCAACAGGTATATAGATACACCAGCATACCTGAGGGTTCATCTGAAAAATAATCTTCAAGAGGATTCCACTTCCAGCAGATAACATCCAAAGCAAACAGGTTTATTGAATTTCTGAGGAGAAATCTCTAGTATTTCATCAAAAACACTAATTGTAGCTTACCAAACCTTTCTTTGTCCAGTCTTGTAGTATGCAGGTTTTATGTAGAATCCTCATATGATCAGAGTTACAAATAAGATTGAAATCATCCAAAGCTTTGCTGCATGAATCAGTGTGGAAATCCTGGTGCCTTATTGTTGATCAAAGATTTGGAATGTGAATCACTCCAGCAAAGGAGGGTGAGAAGTAGACTGACCTTGTTCTATAAAATATCGATTGGATTGCTGGGAATTTCCAAAAATAAATACCTGGGGCGAAATTCTCCCCAAACGGCGCGATGTCCGCCGACTGGCGCCCAAAACGGCGCCAATCAGACGGGCATCGCGCCGCCCCAAAGGTGCGGAATGCTCCGCATCTTTGGGGGCCGAGCCCCAACATTGAGGGGCTAGGCCGGCGCCGGAGGGATTTTCGCCCCGCCAGCTGGCGGAAACGGCGTTTGTTGTCCCGCATGTCAGCGGCCGCTGACAGTTTCCCGCGCATGCGCAGTGGGGAGAGTCTCTTCCGCCTCCGCCATGGTGGAGGTCGTTGCGGAGGCGGAAGGGAAAGAGTTCCCCCACGACACAGGCCCGCCCGTGGATCGGTGGGCCCAGATCGCGGGCCTGGCCACCGTGGGGGCACCCCCCGGGGTCAGATTGCCCCACGCCCCCCCCCCCAGGACCCCGGAGCCCGCCCACGCCGCCTTGTCCCGCCGGTAAATACCTACTTTAATTTACGCCGGCGGGACAGGCAATTTCTCGGTGGGACTTCGGCCCATCCGGGCCGGAGAATTGAACGGGGGGCCCGCCAACCGGCGTGGCCCGATTCCCGCCCCCGCCCAATCTCCGGTACCGGAGACTTCGGCAACCGGCAGGGGCGGGATTCACGGCGGCCAACGGCCATTCTCCGTCCCGCTGGGGGGTCGGTGAATGACGCCCCCTATCCTCTCAGGCAATGACAAAACACGGGGAAATCATCTGCCACAAACTTCAAAGATTGGTTTCCAGGATAATGTATCAGAAATCTTTCTTCCCAAGGACAATCCCACAAAGGAAAAAGCTGCAAAAGGAAATAGTGACAGCCCCAATCACTTGTAACCTTCACCATCCAGCTTTGGATCATTTCCATTTGTAAGATTTCATTATCAATGAACTACAATCAGGACTACCATCTCATGCCTCGTTTAGCTAGCGCTACCCAGATAGGTGTTGGTGGAATACTGATATTGGTCTGTCATGCCGATTCAAGCAGCATGACATGGGGTAGAAACGTCAATCTGGTGCTGTTCAGTGCATCAAATGGGTGGTCAAGTGAAATTTATTTTCCTTTTTTTTAAAGTTTGAATATTTTTCTAACCAGAGGAAAGCAGCTGCACTAAGTATTGCTTCACATCTTCTAAATGCCAAAATGAAAACAGAAGGAACAGTCATTTTCGAACCAGTTTATTTTCCCATTCATTGTGGGTTTGTTGGACAGTGTTTTACCGCACGGGAAATTGAACACCTTCAAATCCAACAGATATATTCAGTATCAAACAGCTTACCCATGCAAAGTTATGTGGTATATATGATCCAGTTTATTGGGTTATTTTTCCAGATGAGTCAATAGGTTTTGTACAAGATGAACATGATTATGCCAATTATTATTGGCGAAGAAATTAAATATACCTAACCTTGATATTTATAGGAATGACGTGGTTGTTTTTTCAGCTGTAAGCAGTGTGGAAGTTATTGTACAGCATGGTCTAGACACTCCCGAAGGGCTAGCGGTGGACTGGATTGCAGGAAACATCTACTGGATAGACAGCAAAATGGAACAGATTGAAGTAGCAAAACTGGATGGCAACATGAGGACTACCTTAATCGCAGGTTCTATGATGTATCCACGTGCCATAGCTTTGGATCCTCGACATGGGTTAGTTTGCAAATCTTATTTTGTAGAAGACAATAAAATAAAATAATTTACTGCATCATTTTTACTTTGCATTTTGAAACACAGGGAACAAAGCGATCTTGCTACCGTAAAAGTTTTAATCTTTTAATTAATAAGCGGCCATTTTGATGAGTCCTGGAGGATAAGGAAAGAGAGAAAAATTGTTCACAAAATATAATAAGGCAAAAACTAAATAATGTAGAGAAGCAAAGCTTCTGGTGGTGCATAAATCACTAAATATAGTAAGACAAGTTAGTAAAATCATTGTTACGACCAGGTTCGGAGGAGTGAGCTGACTCATCTCTTTAGCCTACTCCTGGGTTAGTTATAAGAGAACTTGCATTTAAAAGGGTGATGATAATGCCAATTCGATATGTATACTTAACGCATGAAACTCCATGTAAAAATAAATCCAGCCATGTTTCTTAAGTTTGAGGTACGGTAGCAGTACGGTAGCACAAGTGGATAGCCCTGTGGCTTCACAGCACCAGGGTCCCAGGTTTGATTCCCCGCCTGGTCATTGGCTGTGCGGAGTCTGCACGTTCTCCCCGTGTCTGCGTGGATTTCCTCCGGGTGCACTGGTTTCCTTCCACAGTCCAAAGATGTGCAGGTTAGGTGGATTGGAATTAATAAATTGCCCTTAGTGACCAAAAAGGTTAGGAGGGGTTATTGGGTTACGGGGATAGGGTGGAAATGAGGGCTTAAGTGGGTCGGTTCAGACTCGATGGGCCGAATGGCCTCCTTCTGCACTGTATGTTCTATGTTCTACAAGTAACGAGTTTGTTATATTGTTGAGACTCACTCAGGTAAAGATGCAGAAATTATGAGCAAAAGGTTTAACATGTGTAAATGCAAAAGAAAACATGCACATGGCGCACCCAAACATGAGAAAATAGTCCTAAACTCTGCAGAGTGTCAGATCTTAAAACTTGGCCAAATAATGAATAACGTCAGGAAAACAATTATTCATAGATTGTCCAGAAACATGTTGAGACCTGAAAGTGGTTGCTGCCACTTTGATTTCTCACTCGAGCAGTCGGCCTACAGTCGTGGCTGGTTGATTCAAATTTTCCTTGGAGATCGTGATGTTGATTCACGATACTCCCTTAAAAACTCTCGGTTTGCAGCAATGAGGTCTTTAGATGGGATTTCAAATCATATACAGCTCATCTTTGATCAGAGAGGAAAAAAGAGAGATGGTGGAAAATTGTTGCCCTGTGGCAGTCTCTCCGGCCCTTAGTTCAAATCCAATATCTTCCACAGCCAAGGGCTGGGTCACACAACCTCTCTCTGGTTTCGATCTGGGCTTATATTGGCCTGTGCCTTTGAGAGCTCTTTAACTTTGTGTCTCCATAAAACAACATGCGTCCTTCACAATTGCAACACAGAGGCTGCTGTAGACCAGTGTCCATTGCTTAGCAAAAGTGATAATTTATATCTATAAATATATATGTCCAGCCAATGTCACTATAAAGCAATATTTTACAAAGCACATCTTTATCATGAAGAGTGCAAATAAAATACTGCTTTTCGCTTCTTGTTGCATAGAGGGAGGATGGAATAGAAATGTTTAAGGTAAGGTGGCAATGCGTAATTTGAGTGCAAGGAAATTTCTGAGGAATATGACCATTTGGAAAGAATGGCTTAGTCTGTGCTATAGGTTTTAGGAAATTATATGTAAAAAGCTAATTCGGCATAATTTGTATTTCAAACTAGTTGAGCTTGACATTGGCAGGAATTTTCTGAAAAAATTACAAAGGGAGGGATTTTCTACGCAATTTGCCGTGTGCTTTTCAGCGGCGGACGCGGCCCGCCAGTAGACTCTTCTGGTCCCGCCGGTGTAAATGGGATTTCCATGTCCGGGAATCCCAAGACAGGGGTGTGCCGTCGGAAGGGACCAGAGCATCCCATCGCTGTGAACAGCTGGTACAATCCAGCCAAAGTATCATTTTCAGCGAGAAAATCGGTGCGATTCCTGCCGGCCCCGGTGGCGTGATCCTGGCTGCAATTTCCAGGCACTTTGAAATTTATATTTTCCCCATGTGAAAAATACATGATTCACCCGCCCGAGGGGACATCTAAGCACTTCAGTGACATGGGTGCAATCGATTTTCCCCTGCACCTGTGGCAGACCAGTTATGGTGCCGAATCCCATTGCCCTCTCATCTAGCTGGGCTTGGTCCAGGTCAAAATTAATAAAGTCGAAAGACCTTGCGTAGAGTGTAACCGTGAACTCACGTATGCATTATTGGCGGATGCCTGTAAGATGCTGGACATGTCACAGGTGGAGCTCTGGAACGATTCTGTTACATAAACATTGAGGGTTGCCGTGACCTTCACGGCCATTGGGTGAGGGTGTCCTCCACCGCCACATGGCGCCAAGTTGGCTAGAATGTTGCATAGGTGCAGTACTGTCTCCCTGTTGAGACGGAGTCTCCTAAGCACATGTTTCTCACAGATCCATGAAGGACAGCCGGATGCTGTAAACCCTCAGTTTCCTTCTTCGCCTGACAACCCCCTGGTTGGCTTGTGCTGTGTCCGGCCCTTGAGCCTGCCCTGTGGCTTTGTGGTGCGGGGTTCTGTTTGGGTGCCAGGTTCTGCCTGGGTACTGCCGTATGTTGCTGTCGGAGTCTGTGCCCCTCCAGCACTGTGATGAAAATAATACCCAGCTCTACGAGTTGCATAATGATATTGCATCGTTATCTGCAAGGGACGACAGAGAGGCAGAGAGAGACACAGTCAGGTTGGTGTCCCAGCCGGATGACTTTAGTAACACCCAACCCATTGGGCTCGAGGACCTAGAAAAAAGCCAGTCCCACACCTTATCTGGTGACTGCCGCTCACTCATAGCTCAGGTGCCCTCCCAAATCCATTACATGACTGGAGCAGGCCTAGGCACTCCCAGCCAAAGTCATCTTTGGCCTCCCATCTGGTTCTCCCCTCCCTTATTCTCTCACTCACCAGGGGTTCTGAATTGTATGCTCACACACCCCTAATGGGCAGGGTCAACTGGAAAGTGATGTGTGCCTTGGGGGCTAATGGATCTTCACTGGCAAACATTGGAGTCCAGCACATAAGCTATCTCAGGGCCTCTCGATCCCCTCTACACAAGTGATCCCCGAATATTCATCCAATTGATTGACTTTAAACATTTTTTTATCCCATCCTTAAAGTTAAAAACCGGAGTGCAGAGTGGACAGGGCCAAACCCCAATCCACTTCATTGCCCGCTTAAAAATCCATATCAAACCCAAATTGAACTGAACTCATGGTCTGCACAAGGAGCTGGCCTGTGGGCTCGGTCCCATTGAACTCCCTGTGCTATGTGGAGACAGTGGTGTTCACCTCCTTCCTCCTTCTCGGAGGCCATGGTGCCTGGTTCCTGTCTTTACAAAGCAGGAGTAATTTGCGGCAGCGTGATGTCATGCCTGGTGGGTGGAAATATTCACTGAAGGCTGAAGATTCAATGTTAACCACTAAGTATGTTAGAATGGTTTCAAAAATCATACAAATCATGTTCCCACCCTTCCTGGGCGTGAGTCTGATTACGTCATTGAAGAGGGCTGGGGAAGATGATATCCTGAGCTCACACTGGCGCAAATCCCTTTTTAGCTACTCACATGATTTAGCACCCATTACGGAATTTGCACCCGCATCTAATGTGGCTGCTATATCCCGCCCATCAAGGTTCAAATAGCTTAAAGAGCTCAAACAATATTTCTATGATGTTATCACTATTGTTATTTACATAATGAATATTATGTAATAATTTGTATTCTGTGCTGTTGCAGATGAATAGTTTCAAACATGATTATGTTTAATTGCTAATCCTGGCTGGTTCCTTCAAATCCCCCCACCCCCCTCCCCCCTGAGAGCGCAGCAGATATTTTGTTCCTGGAATAAATCAGAGTCTGCTTGTTTTTGATGAGGAAACCTCTGCAAATTTCCAGGTGCTTGTGAGTTTCCAATTTTAGATCAGGAGAAATTAGCCTCCCTTTTCTTTGCAACACAATAGACTGCAAACTCCTCGGAGTGGTAATTAGTGTTGGATTATTACTCCATTCCCAATTATTTACACAAGATTTCCACCAGGCCTGTCTTGCTCAACCCTCCAACTCTGGCTGGGGAAGATCCAGGAAACGAAGCAGACTCCATATGATGTGTTAGGCAGGTAGGTTCAATGTGGACTGCACTCGATGCAGGGAAGCTAGAAACAGGCGTCTGACACTGGAGAAGATCCAACACTGTTTTATTCAATGATAGAACTGATATACATATTCAACTGTGGGTCGACACTATACTGAACTGACTGGAGACCTTTTAGTCGCCTGACCAGACTTACTAGCTACCGCATGGTGTTTGCACTTGCTCGCTCGTGAACTCTGACTGTCTCAGTGGCTGGGTCCCGATAGAGCGGGAAACCTAGTGCCCGCTGGCTTTATAGTGGTAATGTCCTGTCTGGTGATTGGCTGCACAGTGTTGTGTGCTTACTGGTCATCATGTGTGTCAATCACTGCCTGTCTGCATCTCATGAAATACATGAGTGGATATTATGACACCATAGCCCAGCATTGAATTGCAGGAGAGGCGATTTGCAGGAGGAATGCATTTCCTCCTGCCATTTTCTATGACACTACCAGAAATAAAGCAGATAAGTTTAAAGAGGTAATTGAAATGAATAGGCCAGGGCAAAGGTAAGTGCTTAACGTATGTGGATAGAGATGACCATTAGGGGGATGGAGAGGCTGTTGGAAATCGGGGGAGGAGGAGGAGGACTCGTACCCGAGGGGTGCGAAGGAGTCAGGCACCGGGGTGGGGGGGTGGTGGGGGAGGTGAGGCATGGGGGGAGGTGCTTGGCATGGGGGATTGTGAGGACAGTGTCGGACATTGGTTGGTGGTGGGGGGGGGGTGAGAGTCAGACATCTGGGGGTCAGACACCAGGGAGTTGGACATTGGGGAGGTCAGACATCAAGGATGGGTGGGGGGGTCAGACCTTTGGCAGTGAGGGGGTGCCGGACATTGGAGGGAGGTGGGGTCAGTCATCAGCAGGGAAGGGGTGTGGGTGAGTCCAGTTGGATTGGTGGGGAATCGAGTCAGGGGAATCCCATGGGGAGCCAAGGTTTGGGGAATACTGTGGGGGGAGATGCAGTAGGTGGGGCAGCAGGAGTCCCATGGGAGGAGTAGTCGGGGCTGGCGTAATCCTTTGGGGTTTTGCACTTGGGGGAGTCTCACGGGGTGCTGATATGTGTCTTTAAAATAATTACCCAGAAGTTAAAGAGGTTTTAATCCTTTCATCTTTTTCTGGTTTACAATTGATGTAACACAGTCGGAATCATCCGAAGTTTGCAATTTGAATCACATTTTCGGAAGGCTCCCAGTGTAGTGCGTTTGCCCAGGGAATGGTCGCTCTTCTGGGCAAATGTGCAACTCCATACTTTTGCGGCATATCTTTGGGGTGCCCATCCCTTCCCAGCCATAAAACTCAATGCTGGAGAGTTCAGAGGTTACAACCATGTATGTTTGCAGGTTAGCACATTGAAATATGACATCTGGAGTGTGATGGATGTTCCGAAAAAATGTATATTTGATGTATGTTATACATCAAGTGCACAAACATATATACCCAATCGTTCATCTTCCATTTAATATAGAAAGTGAATAGCAAATACATTGATCACATGAAACGGAATTAGAAACTAAGATATATTTGGACTGGGAAAGAGGGCAAGAGAGGACAGAGTGACAGGAGTTGAGGAAAGAAGAAAAAAAGGCAGGAGATAGAAGGTCATGAAAGGTGGATAGATGTGGTGGGGAAAGGAAGGGGTGGTGTCGTTGAATGATCATAAAGGAGCAAATGCAAAGAAAGTACCTCAGTTGAAGAGAGTTACCTTCCATGAACAGGACACAGTAGAGGACTATAGAATCCATAGAATTCCTACAATGCAGAAGGAAGCCATTCAGCCCATTAAGTCTGCACCGACCTTCCGAAAGAGCACCCTCCCTAAGCTCAGTCCACCTCCCTATCCCTGTAATCCATCCAGCACATCTTTTGGGCATTAAGGGCCAATTTAGTAAGGCCAATCCACCCATCCTGCAATTCTTGTGGGAAGAAACTGGACCACCTGGAGAAAACCCACGCTGACACAGGGAGAATGTTCAAACTCCACACAGCCAGTCACCAAAGGCCGGAATCAAACCAAGGTCCCTGGCGCTGTGAGGCAGCAGTGTTAACCATTGCATCATCGTGCTGCCCCGAGTGCTCAGTGCTTGTGGAAAGGGATAGGATCTGTTTATTACAAGAGGGGAAATCAAGTGGACTGGTTTTATTGTTAATTGCGACAGAAAGGAAGTGTGAGTTGCACAGGATTCCAAGTTTTATGTTCTGAGAGATGGTACTGACAGCATTGTAACAAGGGTATGTCTTCCTGCTAACCTTCCAATCACTGGGTGCAGAGATATAAGAATCTGTTTAATCTGGCTCTGCATCATCTACGATATCTTGCAAAAAACGTATTTGTTGATTGTTTAGTAGCAGACTTTTAAACTAATCTTCAGTTGGGTTGCTGTCACCACTGTGTTGTGGTGTGAGAATCTGTGATCAGTGTTCAGTTGGAGAAGCTGACAGCTGACTTAAAGGAATCTGCATAAAATGTGGTAAAATATAAATGCAATGTAACTGCAGTGAATATTGAGCATTTTTCAGGCACTCAAAATATTGAAACTAGATTTGAATTCATTAAATATTTAAAATGAGCGTGGTAAGCTATAAATTTGTGGGATCTATTTGTGATCAAGTCAATTGGATTATTTCAGGAGATGGTACATAACATGGTCAGGATTATGCCCATTATATTTTGGCAAAGGATCATGAGGGGAATGGGCCATCACAGTTGGGTGGATAGATGGCCTGTTCTGCCAGGTTGCCGCCTACGTGACAAAGTTTAAAATTACCCTCTGTGCAAACCATGAAATTTGTCCAGATGACTTGCATTTATGTTTTTCCAGCTGTAAGCAATGTGGACGTTGCATGATTAGGTAGCTCATTATTTGAATTATGAGATATTTTCCATAAGAATGCATTGCTGCACTTTTTAAAATTAATGGCTTCGGGCGAATTTCTACACTGATCAAAGTGAAGGTTGTCAATGCTGACGAATGGAACAGTTCTTCTGAAATCCAATTCCTTGAATAGATTTCATTTCTGTGTTGGTTCAGCACAAGTTGAACTCAGCAATAGGGCTTCAAACGAGCGAATAACCAGTTAGCATTCATAAGAGAAATAACCTGTTGATTCATTCATCAATGATGTGTGCAGGATGGCAGAGGATGTAAGCATGGAGATTTAAAATTAGAACTCAGCAGAGACAGAATAGTGGTAGGAGCAGTGGATGATGTAATCTCTGACTTCTTGCAAGTAAAGGAAGACCTCATCAGGTAAAGGCAATGCAGATAGTGTACAAAATTATGAGAGACATATATCGAGTAGATAGGAAGACATTTTTCCCCTTAGTTAGAGGGGCAATGAAGAAGGGGCAGGCATAGATTTATGGTAAGGAGCTGGAGATTTAGAGGTGATTTGAGGAAACACCTTTTTCATTAGGAAGGTGGTGGGAATCTGGAACTCACTGCCTATGAGGCAGGAACCCTCATAACATTTAGGAAGCATTTAGGTGAGCACTTGAAATGTGATAACATACAAGGCTATAGATCAAGTGCTGGAAAATGGGATTAGAATTGATAGGTGCGTGATAGCCAGCACACATACATTGTGTCAAAGGGCCTCTTACTGTGCTAAAAAAAACTCTTAAGACTTTAACATTAGACAGTCCTGTCCTTGGATTGCCACCTTGCTGTGGTGGAGAGGCTTGAACGTTCCATTGATCCTGAGAGAAATGCTGTCAGGAGACTTAAGCTCCTGGCAGAGTCACTCATGACAGTAAGGCCAGAGGGGCGGAACCAGGCAAAGCGCAGTACAAGGCAAGTCCTCAATGGCAGATCAAGCAGAAGACACTAATAAGGCATCAAGAGCTGTGATGACAGATGAAGGCTGCAGGAGTAGGGGGACCCCTAGTCGCCGAGGTTCCCTTGCCACTGGAACTGGACCTACCTTCTGTCAAGGACCATGTTTCTGCTGATGTGCAATGGCATAGCCATGTAAAATAGCCGTCTACCTAGAGGAAACCAGCACAACCCCCCCACACAGACAAGCCCTGTGGAGATTTGCTAGAGGTGATTGAGGTAGGACTGTGAGATATGGAATTCCCTAGCTTCAGACCGGCACATAGGTGATGGAGTTTGATTCAGTTGTATCACTTTTGGAATAGGAACAAGAAAGCATTTCGGCAGCTTACTTCACAACTGAGCAGACCTCTTCAGGAGCCACTCTGCTCACCCCGTATGGGTAAAGGGTGAGAAAAGGTGCCTTAAAAATAGCCTGTTCAATCCCCAACATGGCTGCACAACTTCATTCAGTAGGCTCATCTACCTGCTTTCAGAAAATCAAGGTTAAACTCAATTTCGGAACCCGGAATGAACGAACCCTCATGGATAATGAGCAAAACAATCGACCGGAATGGAGAACTACCCTTGTTGTCTGTGAACACAGGTACTTCAACATTGATGTTGCTGCCCTGCAAGAGACCTGAAGAGCAGGCAAAGGGCAGCTGAGGGAAGATGGTGGTGGTTGCAACTTCTTCTGGAAAGGAAAACCTGAGGTTCAGCCCATGATCCATGGAATCAGCTTTGCCATCAAGAACAAACTCTCAACCATCTCTCAGAGATCACTGTTGGCATTAACAAGTGCCTCATGACCCTCCATCTCCAACATTCCAAAGGAAGATAAGATCGTTTTCCTTGGGGACTTCAATGCCAGGTTGGAAATAACTCCCAAATCTGGAAAGGAACCATTGGAAAGGAAGGAGTTGGGAATTGCCACTCGAACAGGATTCTCCTGCTTGCCAAATGTGCGCAATATGAGCTTGTAATTACTAACACACAGTTCTGCCAAAAGGATAAGTTCAAGACTTCCTGGAGACATCCATGATCAAACCACTGGCACATAATAAACGTTGTCATCATCCGATCCTGAGTCCAAACGATGCCTACATCACAAAAGCGATGACCAGTGCAGATGACTGCTGGACAGACCACCGGCTCACCGCTCCTTTTCGTTCATCAAACTCTACCACAAGCTGCAGATGATGAAGAAACAGCTCATAAAAAAAAATCCCCATTGAGTGGCTTCAAGAGCCAAGCATGGTAGTGAACTTCCAACAGTGTCTTCTCCAATATCTGCCAATATCTCTTAATTCTAAGGGAGTGGAGGAAAGAGCTGAAGATAGCCATAATCTCAATGCTATGGATGCCTGGTCATCTCTCAACAGTGGCTGAGAGACTGGACCAGATACAATAACGTTTTTAAGTTTTGATGCGGTGTAGAAAGATCGATTTGTTCCAGGAATGCTAATATGAGAAATAAGACTTGGTTATTATATAAACATACTTTACTAAAACTGTATTAAAGCAGAAGAAAAAGAAAACAATATTTAAACTTTTACTTCAGCTGTAATTCAGATTACATACAGTTTCGTAACCTTAACACACAGTTCCAATTACACAACACTTTACATGAATACTTTACATGCAGCTCTTGTTCTGCTTACACAAACAGGCAAAGGCAATACTTGCATTGAACAAAGCAATTTTTCTTCTGTAAGGGACATTTGATCAGAACCCTTTATCAAAGCCTGCCTCGGTGGCAACTTTCATGACTTCTCTGGTCGGTTTCCACAGCCATCTCCTGTAACTGTTAAAAACAGCATTTCTTCCTCTCTCTCTCTAAGCTCCGCCCAGCCCTCAAACAAAAGTTCTCTCGGATCTCCAGACTTGAACCAATTATCATTATCTTTGCTTATTGCCCACTCCTGTTTATACAAAAGAACTGAGCTACACCATTCATATGCAACTAACCTTCCATTGATGGAGAAATGGGTCATCAGACTATGTGATGGGATAACAGGTGGTCAAACAAAGTTATACCAAATGACAATGGATCTTGAGTAAATTATCCTGGCTGAACCAGGGCATCCTGTGTATTCCCACAAATGAGATTAAGTCTGAATCGGACAAGGTAACTCAGGCTGTGGGCGTATACCTTTGACTGTGCTGCTAGTAGTCTTTTCCTTCGTCTGGTTAACCCCTAAACTGCCTGCTACATCTTGGACCCCATTTCTGGACCCAAGTTCTTAATATCTCCTTATCATAACACTCAGCTGTGAAGAAACCATTGGCTCCAAGACCAAGGAATACCAAGATTGGTTCAACAATAATTAATGACCACATCGTCCACAAGAAGAAGTAAGCTCACTGCGGCAGGCAAGACAACCTCATCAACAAGAAGAGTGAAGCTCTCCAGGCCTGGCAAAACAACATATAATCAGTAAAGCAAAGAGGAGAGCTCATCAATTAGCCAAGGCAGAGGTACAAAGATGAACTAGGGAAATGATGACCCAATGGTGGACTGAGAAATCTAAGGAGCTGCAACTCCTCACTGTCAAATGTGACACCCGTGGTTCCTTCAGTGCCACCGAGGCAATATATGGACCCAATACACTAGGCCTCAAACTGTTGCAGAGTAAGGACAGAACTCCTAAACTTTGATACAACCATAGATGGGGACATGTTTGAGGAAATCCCCCAATTGCCCTTCAAAGATGATCTTAGACTCCCACCATCATCTCCATCAGCTGTTGCTGAAAATCTGGGACAGAGAAGAAATTCCTGTCGACCTCAGGAACGCCATCATTTCCACCATCTTCAAGAAAGGCGACAAAATGGATTGTGGGAACTTCCGAGAAATGTCCCTACTCTTCATCGCCAGGAAGATCATTACCCAAATCCTTGCTCGCCGCCTTCCTTCCGGAAAGACAGTGTGGCTTCCAACCAAACCATGGAACAGCGGACATGATTTTCATTGCTCAACAACTTCAGGACAAATGCCAGGAGCAAAACCAACCATTCTACATGGCCCTCCTCCATCTGAACAAGGTTTTCGACTCAGTCAATCGAGAAGTGTTATGGAAGAACCTGCCTAATGTCGGCTGTCCAGAAACATTCTTCAACATCCTCTAACTCCTCCACGACAAGATATCGGTGACAGTCCTCGCCAATGGGAATAAGATAGAAATCTTCAAGGTCAAGATTAGTGCTTGTTTAGGGCTGGTTTAGCTAAATGGGCTAGACAGCTGGTTTGTAGTGCAGAACAAGGCCAGCAGCGCGGCATCAATTTCCCGTATCAGCTTACCCTAACAGGCGCCGGAATGTGGCGACTAGGGGCTTTTCACAGTAACTTCAAACTTGTGACAAGAAAAGATTATTATTAGTGTCAAGCAGGGATGTGTCATCACCCCCATCCTTTAATCCATCTTCATCACCTCCATCCTTCATATTGCCAAGAGCAAACTTTCCAGTGAAGTTGACATCATCTACAGGATGGATGGAAAACTTTTCAATTTCAGCTGGTTGAAATCCAAGAAGAAAATAACACTGTCATCGAACATGGAACTTCAGTACATGGATGACATCACCATCTCCACTCTCTCAGAAGAGATTCTCCAAGAGTGCTCGACACCTTCGTGGAGGCATACCAAAGAATTGGCCTCAGCCTTAACCTCAAGAAGACTCAAGTCCTTTACCAACCCCGCCCCAGGGCAAGATCTGGTCTCTCCCTCTGTTAAAATCATTGGGGAATCCCTTCCAAACGTGGAACATTTCCCATAGCTGGGTAGCCACTCTCCGCTAAGGCTGACAGGTGAAGATCCAACATCATATCAAATCCGTGAGCACTATGCCCGGTTGCCTAAGAACGAGAGTCTTTGATGGCTGCAACATTCGTGCTGACACCAAGATCCTTCTATTCAAGGCGGTCATCTTCCCAACTCTTTTATCAGGCTCAGAAACCTGGACTAATACAAAAACCACCTCAAGGCCCTAAGAGGTACCATCAACTCTGCATGGGATAGATTCTCCACATCAGTTGGGAGGACAGTTGTACTAACATGTGCATCTTGAAAGAGCCAAGAGCACCAGCATCACGCCCATGATCATCTAAAACCTAACTTTGCTGGGTTGGCCATGTATGTCGGATGCCAGAGTCCCCAATGCCAAAGCAAATCTTCTTCACCCAGCTCAAGGAAAGCTCCCGAACAAGAGGAGGACAAAGGAAGCACTTCAAAGACACCCTTAAGGCTTACCTCAAGAATTGCAACACAGACCTCAATGCCTGGGATATGCTTGTTCAGAAGAGACCCACTTCAGAAGAAAACCTCCTGATTGAAGGGACACAATTCTTCAAGGACACACAAAAGCAAGAGGAGGACGTAAAAAGAGCCTGAGAAAGTAATACCAGCGATTAGCACCAATCCCACCTCCCAGAAACTCCTGCCATGTGTGCGGTCAAAGATATGGTTCGATGATAGCAAGAACCCAGAGAACCCATGATCAGTAACATAGAGTTTCTTAGGTGGAAAGTAATACTCGTGATCTCTCAAGAAGAAGGGGTAAGACAGTCAGAACTCCATTATATGGGGAGAAAATGAATGATTGTGCAGAGGCCAACTCCTCGTTCAGACTAGTTAAGCAACAAAGACACTCCAGGACAGGGGAACTAATACTAGAGGCGACACCAAGATGACCCACCCAATGACCGAAAAAGTGGTGACAAGGAGACGAGCACAATGTTTGTCCATCCCTCACGAACCACATTCGAGTAACAACTGCCAGCAGTGGTGGAGTAGTAAACATCAATATTCCAAAGTGATGCATGCAAGCCTGTGTTTGAAGTACTTACTTTCCCCAAGCTCAACACATATGTTAAATACATTAGATAAAGAAAAACACTTCTGCTCATGTCATGCCTTTCAAGTTCTCATGTGCTTTGTGGCTAATGAAGTACATTTGATATGTACCCACTGTTGCAATGACATGACAGCCAATTTGCACACAGCAAGGTCTGACAAATAACAATAAAATAAATGTTTGCTGAAACAGTCTTTGCTATAAATGTTGACCAGGACGCCTCGCTCTCTCTGAATAGTGGTGTGGAGGGGGAACCTTCACAACTTCGACACCTGAACAGTAAACTGGCAGAGGGGAACAACTGACCATGGCAGAAGTTGATTGATTTTCGATCCGTTGATATCGATGAAACAAATTGCTGCGGGTTTTATACTGTGCCGGAATCTGCTCCAGCAATTGACCGGCCAGATTTAAAAATTAACCACCGTTTTCTGAAGCCACTTGAGAGGGCAGTTGGAGTCAGTTTTAACATCTCATCAATCATGCATTTGAAGACTCTATGGAAAAATGTACGGTTAGTATATTGACTTAGAGTTTGAAAAAAGAAAAGCAAACTCAGGACTGCCAATAAAAGCATTGGAGAAAGCTGCGGTGACTGGAACATTATAACAGAGGCACATTATAAACAAGAAAAAGGAGGCTAAACAGTGAAATAGCACATCTGTTTATTAAAAATTCCTTTCCATATTATAATATAACATGCTTGTACTGCAAAAATGAAATGTAGGTAATGATTTGACCTCAAGCAACAACCAAACTTCTGAGGAATAATTTAGAAAATGATAAACAGGAAGAGTATCTACATTTTCCAATGATATTGAAGCTCAAACGTTCAAACAGAACATCATGATAATAACCCTTAAGTATAGTGGGAGTCCCTGCAAATTAAGGTTAGATCTTTGTGGAGTACTTTTGTTCACACTGTGCCACCCACTGGAATAAATGAGATCACTTACAGTACTAGTATTATTGCCATTCTTAATAACATAATGGAATCAGTACTAATAACTTTTAATTGTGTGCAAGCACAATATTACAATGTTCTCCTTTAAATTTAATAACTCATTCAATTACGAATGTTACAGTGAAATAGCCATGCACTAGTGATAGTCATAGAATTTACACTACAGTAGGAGGCAATTCGGCTCATCGAGTCTACACTGGCCCTTGGAAAGAGCACCCTACTTAAGCCCATGTCTCCACACTATCTACATAACACAGGAACACCACCTAATATTTTGGACACTAAGGTGCAATTTAACATGGACAATCGACCTAACCTGCACATCTTTGGACTGTGGGAAGAAACCGGAGCACCTGGCGGAAACCCACGCAGAAACGGGGAGAACGTGCAAACTCCGCACAGTCAGTGACCCAAGCCAAGAATCGAACCTGGGACTCTGGAGCTGTGAGGCAGCAGTGCTAACCACTGTGGCAGCCGTGCCGCCCATAGAAGAGTACTTAATAACTTTTACTTTTCACATGAGTAACACCGCAGATTTGCAGGCCAAAATAACAGCATCAAGGTATGTCTTAACATGTACTTAAAATAATTTTATCTTATAGGTCTTTTAATTTCACCACAAAACATGATTAGAGGCTTCCTCCATGACCACAACAACTTTTGTAGATACGTTCCCAGTTAAAATAATTGTGAAGAATTATTAGGAACCTTCTTGGTTCCATTCCTTGCTTATCCTGGCTATTCCGTTCTTGACTTTGCTTCCAAATCCACACTGCTGGAGGATCATCTGTGGCTGGAGATTATAATTTTTATGGGTGATTTTGTTTCATACCATTGAGCTTTTCTGGAATATATAAAGATTAAACCCACATTCCCATTGTGGTGAATGTATAGTACTAGTAATTCACCAGTGTATTAGTATCATGTTCTGCCATTGTGTTACAGCTATGTTATGTTGTTGACCTTGTGAGCCCCACCTATGGGCCATTGTGTGGCTTCACCCACAGGGGGATATGTGAGGCATGTACGGGCTCCACCCATGGCTCCTCCCCTTGAAAGGAAGTATAAAGAGCAGTTGACCTGCAGGCGGTTCACAGTATTGTACCAGTCGCAGGCAGACACTCTTCTAAGCTGATTAAAACCACGGTTTACTTTTCCTCGTGTCTTTGAGTGAATTGATGGTCATATCAATTTAATCAGCTTAAACACAACTATGGAATCAGCCCTCAAACCTGACAGATTGGAACTCGATCCGCAAGCTGCGGAGGTGAAATAAATTTTTTTGCACTGGCTTCGATGCTTCAAGGCCTATCTTGCTGCCTCTTCCACGCTTTCTGTCACCGATGAACAGAAGCTGAGCCTCCTCCATGCACGGGTGAGCCATCGCATTTCTGTTCAGCTCGACGAGGCCTCCTCCTATTCAGATGCCCTCACGATGCTCGAGCGCCTATACGTACGGCCCGTGAACGAGGTCTACGCGCGACACATCTTCACCACTCGCCGCCAGCGCCCTGGGGAGTCGCTAGATGACTACCTACGTGACCTCAAAGCCCTCACACGCAACTGTAATTACCAGGCCGTTACGGCACATGGAACTCGCCGTCCGAGACGTCTACGTGGCGGGAGCCCGGTCGAATTATGTGAGACAGCACCTACTCGAAAAGGGGCCCCAGGATCTGGACGACACGGTAAAGTTAGCCACCTCTCTGGAGGTTGCGTTTCAGAGCCTGACTGCGTTCCCGGTTGACCACACGACCCACTCGTGGGCCCCCGACCAAAGAGTACCCCAGGCCTGTGCCGCGCGGCCGCCCGCCCATCATGGGGGGCTACCCTGCTATTTTTGCGGCCAGTCTCAACACCCCCGACAGCACTGCCCAGCCCGCAATGCAAACTGCAGCAGCTGCGGGAGAAAAGGACATTCCGCCAAAGTCTGTCTGGCCAGGTCTAAGAACTCTAACTCACAGACCCGATCCTCAGACTCACAGGCCCGCAGACCCCACAGGGTGGCAGCGCGTCTGCCGACTCTGCCCCCTGCAGATGCCTCAGCCTTGTGCTATCAGTGGGGGCAGCCATCTTCCAGCCCTCACAGCACGTGCGACTCACATGGGCTGCCATCTTGGTCACCCTCCCCCACTGCGTGCGATCCATGGGGGCCGCCACCTTGGACGATATCTTTCTCTCCGCCCGCCACGCTCGACCACCAGAGGCCGACATCTTGGTCGCCATCTGCTACGCCACTCAACGCGTATGATCAACATGGACAGTCATTGCGGGGCCGCCTCAGCACCTCCGATCACGCCGCCGGCTACCCACAGCTCAGCGCGGTCACCCTGGACCAGTCGTGACCCAAGCACCTCCGGTGCTCCATGATGGCCGTCCGGGTTAACGGGCACGAGACGCCTTGCCTCTTAGACTCCGGGAGCACAGAGAGCTTCATTCACCCGGATATGATAAGGCGCTGATCGCTCCCAATTTTCCCGGCGCAACAATCCATCTCCCTCGCCTCTGGGTCGCACTCAATGCAAATGCAAGGGTGCACTACTGCAACCCTAACAATACAGGGCGCTGAGTACGCTAACTTTAAATTATATGTGCTCCCAGACCTCTGCGCCCCTCTCCAATGTAACCTCAGAAGCCTAACCCTGAAGTTTGAGGGGCCCCTGCCCCCACTCACCATATGCAGCTTTGCGACCCGAAAAGTCGATCCCCCCCTTTCTTCGCAAACCTCACCGCCGACTGCAAGCTAGTCGCCACCAGAAGCAGGCGGTATAGCATGCAGGACAGGACGTTCATTAGGTCCGAGGTCCAGCGTCTCTTGCGGGAGGGAGTCATCGAGGCCAGCAATAGCCCCTGGAGAGCTCAGGTGGTGGTCGTCAAGACCGGTGAAAAGTTCCGGATGGTGGTTGATTACAGCCAAACCATTAACCGGTATCCTCAACTCAATGCGTACTCCCTTCCCCGGATTGCAGACATGATTAACCAGATCGCACACTACCGGGTGTTCTCCACAGTGGATCTGAAGTTTGCATACCACCAGCTCCCAATCCGCCCAGAGGACCGCCACTACACGGCGTTTGAGGCAGACGGCCACCTTTTCCATTTCCTCCGGGTCCCCTTTGGCGTCACGAATGGGGTTTCGGTGTTCCAAAGAGCAATGGACCGAATGGTGGACCAGTACGGTCTGCGGGCCACATTTCCGTACTTGGACAATGTCACCATCTGCAGCCATGATCAGCAGGACCACGACGCTAACCTCCACCGATTTCTCCATACCGCCCAAACCCTCAATCTCACCTACAACAAGAAGAAATGCGTTTTCCGCACAACCAGACTAGCCATCCTCGACTATGTCGTGGAGAACGGGGTCCTCGGGCCCGACCCTGACTGTATGCCCTGACTGTACGCCCCCTCCTACAACTCCCTCTCCCTCACTGTCACAAGGCCCTGAAGAGGTGCCTCGGGTTCTTTTTGTATTACGCCCAGTGGGTCCCCCAGTATGCGGACAAAGCCCACCCACTAATCAAGGCCACCATCATTCCACTGGCAACTGAGGCCCGCCAGGCCTTCAACTGCATCAAGGCGGACATCGCCAAAGCCGCGATGCGCGCGGTGGATGAGTCCGTTCCCTTCCAGGTGAAGAGCGACGCATCAGAGGTCACTCTCGTCGCCATCCTCAACCAAGCAGGCAGGCCGGTACCGTTCTTTTCATGCACCCTCACCTCCTCTGAAATTCGACACTCCTCGGTCGAAAAAGAAGCCCAAGCCATCGTGGAAGCCGGGCGGCACTTGAGGCACTACCTCGCTAGTAGGAGGTTTACCCTCATCACCGACCAACGATCTGTAGCCTTCATGTTTGATAATACGCAGCGGGGCAAAATCAAGAACGATAAGACCTTGAGGTGGAGGATCGAACTCTCCACGTATAACTACGATATAGTATATCGTCCAGGGAAGCTCAACGAGCCCTGTCCTGCGGCACATGCGCCAGCGCGCAAGATGACCGACTACGGGCTATCCACGATGACCTCTGCCACCCGGGGGTCACCCGGCTCGTCCATTATATCAAGGCCCGCAACCTGCCCTACTCCACCGAGGAGGTCAGAGCTATGACCAGGGACTGCCAAATCTGTGCGGAGTGTAAACTGCACTTCTATCGACTGGAAAAGGCCCACCTGGTAAAGGCATCCCGTCCCTTTGAACGCCTCAGTATCGATTTCAAAGGGCCCCTCCCCTCCAATAACCGCCGTACATATTTCCTCAACATCATAGATGAGTTCTCCTGCTTGCCATTTGCAATCCCCTGCCCCGATATGACCACGTCCACTGTCATTAGAGCCCTGCATAGTGTCTTCATCCTGTTTGGTTTCCCCAGTTATGTCCACAGCAACCGGGGGCGCGTCGTTCATGAGCGACGAACTGCGTCAGTACCTGCTCAGTAAGGGCATTGCCTCGAGCAGGACTACCAGTTATAACCCCTGGGGAAACGGGTAGGTGGAGAGGGAGAACGCGACGGTGCGGAAGACCGTCCTACTGACCCTGCGATCCAGGAATCTCCTGGTTTCTCACAGGCAGGAGGTCCTCCCCGATGCGCTCCACTCTATCAGGTCCCTCCTTTGCACGGCCACAAACGAGACTCCTCATGACCACTTGTTTGTTTTCCCTAGTGGAGCTACCTCAGGGGCCTCGCTTCCGTCCGGCTCAGGACACCGGGACCAGTCCTCCTCAGAAAACACGTCAGGAACCAACCCTCTGGTAGAGAGGGTCCAGCTCCTACACTCCATTCCCCAGAATGCTTATGTCGAACATCCCGCTGGCCAACAAGATACCGTCTCCCTCCGGGACCTGGCGCCCGCAGGTTCCACCACCACCACCACCACCACAGCAGCCCCCCCACTATATCCCGCCGAACCGACCATGTCCAGCCCCCCCGTCCTATATGGCTCCCGCGTTCCCTCCTGCCCACCACACTGGTCCACAGGAATGAAGCTCCAGAAAAGACGCTCCCGGAGTCCACGCCTGTGCCCGCATCGGCCCCACTTCCGCTGCAAGCACGGATGAGCCCGACACCCGGACCAGAAGCAACAACAGTGCTTCGGCGATCGCAGCGCACAATGCATGTGCCGGACCGGCTGAATTTATGAGCCCGTCACCCCCGCCAGACTTCATTTTTTTTAACAGGGGGTGAATGTGGTGAATGACTAGTACTAGTCATTCACCAGTGTATTAGTATCATGTTCTGCCATTGTGTTACAGCTATGTTATGTTGTTGACCTTGTGGGCACCACCTATGGGCCATTGTGTGGCTTCACCCACAGGGGGATATGTTGGGGCATATACGGGCTTTGCCCATGGCTCCTCCCCTTGAAAGGAAGTATAAAGAGCAGTTGACCTGCAGGCGGTTCACAATATTATACCAGTCGCAGGCAGGCACTGTTCTAAGCTGATTAAAACCACGGTTTACTTCTACTCGTGTCTTTGAGTGAATTGATGGTCACATCACCCATTATTCTGTAAAATGGGCTCCAACTTTAGATGTGATGTGAAACAAAGAGTGGGAATTTGTGATACCCACACACCCATAGCCATAATCACCCCTCCGGTAAAGTGTTTTGCGGTGACAACTAAGGATGGGCAGTAAATGCTGGCACAGCCTGCGACCCCCACGTCTGATGAACGATTACAATAAAAGGTGATAGCTAGTGTCTGCTGCTTCTGCTCTGTTCCTGTAGTTAACGGCCATCTTGTCTTGCAAGAGAGAGTGTAGAAGTCAGTGACTGAGCAATGTGTTTGAGTAATGTGCATGCCATAGTTGAATAGCTTTAACATAGAACATACAGTGCAGAAGGAAGTCATTCGGCCCATCGAGTCTGCACTGACCCACTTAAGTCCTGACTTCCACCCTATCCCCGTAACCCAATAACGCCATCTAACCTTTTTTGGACACAAGGGGCAATTTACCATGGCCAATCCACCTAACCTGCACATCTTTGGACTGTGGGAGGAAACCGGATCATCCAGAGGAAACCCACACAGCCACGGGGAGAACGTGCAGACTCCGCACTGACAGTGACCCAGTGGGGAATCAAACCTGGGACCCTGGCGTTGTGAAGCCACAGTGCTATCCACTTGTGCTACTGTGCTGCCCGTGTAGTATGTGTTAAGTATGTGGAAGCAGTGAAAGATGGATGTGAGTTAAGAAGGATTGGCGGTTATGTAATGATAAGGTTGAGTATGTGAATATTTGGCATGCATCTTGATTGTTTGATTGCTTGATGATGGGTGAATGATAAGCCTCTGGTGCACTGAGCAGTGTCAGAGGTTGGTGGCTATGGTGAGCAGAATATATCATTTGAAGTGACTTTGCCTACCTGTGTGAGATCATTGAACTTCTTATGGCACTGCTAACAGGTTCTTGGGGTCTGACCACCTGCTCCCATTCCCTTCTCTGGATGTGCCTTGCGGATCTCCTGCAGCAACATCGCATCTCTCCTTCCCACCACCTGAACTAATCATTCCATGCCTTTGGCACACTGGGCTAAAGAGCTGGCTTTTAAAGCAGACCAAGGCAGGCCAGCAGCACAGTTCAATTCCTGTACCAGCCTCCCCAAACAGGCACCGGAATGTGGCGACTCGGGGCTTTTCACAGTAACTTCATTTGAAGCCTACTTGTGACAATAAGCGATTTTCATTTTCTCACATCAAAAACCATGGAGTCCTCTCTCTTTCCTGTTCCCTGAAATGCAGCATTTTCGGCGGTTTTGCTTCTCTCCAAGTCTTTCACAGGCAGTCTGAAGCAATTTCTCAACAATAAGTGCAGCCCTTTGAGTGGAAAATGTTGACGTTAAGGGCAGTGTAAGCTGGCTCAAACCCACTATTTAGCCTTGTATGCTGACAAGCCCCTGGTTGAGTGTGAAGCATTCAGCAGTGTGTTACCTGCTGGGGGCTTTGTGCTGAAATCATTGGGTTGGGGAGGCAAAATTATGTACGGCCTGCCTCCGTCGGACAGGTCATGGATGATCATGCACCACACAACCTGTACCTACCTAAAAACAGGCCTTGACAAATTAGTCTCCACTAGGTCTTCTGATTGAGGATTTTGTCACAAATTCATTCACAGCCATTTCTCAAACCTCTTGGTTCACAATATTCAAACCAAAAAAAGGACACAAGCAATGTAAGTGGCCATTGAAAGTTAGTTGCCTGGACTTCAAGGACAAAATAATCATGGTTTGAAAGTGGCTTCAGGGTTGTCGTTTGGACACACCAAATTTGCAGGGATGTTGCATTTAAACAACTTAGATTAACGGGGTGTATCATCTGCATACGAATTACACCATGATTCTATCACTAAAACTTTACAAGCCATTTAAGTCAGGTTTCATCCATCATTCAGAGAAACCAGGGGCACGATTTAATGGTCGCGCTGCACTGAGAGCGCAACAAAGCTGTTAGATTGCGGGAGAGGCCAAAATCGGGAACCACACCGGGCGCCGAACGGTTCGCGATCTAACCAGCCCGCTCCCGTCAGCGAAATCAGGATCCCGCCATGGCGTGGCGACAAACCAATAATCACCACTTAAGGCCATTCTCCATACTATTAATGGGAATGGCCTGATCTAAAAGCCTCCTGTGATCTAACTGCATCCCAGCAAATGGTCACGTGAGCGCCAATTGGTACACATTTTAAAAATGTGAAGCTAACGGAATGGCTGCTAAGGAGATCTGAGGAGGTGAGGGGCCATCGTCACTCTCAGTCAATGAGCCCTATGACACTGGGGTTGCTGCTCGGTGCCCGTGGGTGTTGGGAGAGCCCCTGTTGGGGACAGCCTCAGTTGGGGAGGGCTGTCATCGGTGGGGGGCTGCCCCTGGGATGGGGGGGGGGGAGTAGATGTCTCAGTGTTCACTGGTCTGCCATGCCACCCCCTCAGTTGCATGCACCCATTACGGGGGCTACATCAGGCCCTGCCTGTCTGTCCCACCAACTATCCATAACAGCCACTGACCATGAAGGCCTCTGGCTGATTGCTCTTGCTAATAGGAAACTGGCAATCATAGTTAAGTGAGCACTCCCAAGTGATTATTGCATCGCATCCCAAGCAGACCCTGATGCTTGGACACTGCGACTGAGCACTGCAGGAAGCAACACCACGGATACAACATCCAGCATCTGAGCACCCAGGGGCTGAGCCCCAGCACCAGGAACATCTCCCCGACCAGAGGGTGTGTGTGTGCACCAATGAGATAACCAGCAGTGGGGGTGTGGGGGATTAGGGGTGCAATGGGGGGGATGGGGAGTATGAGGAAGGAAGGGGCGATAGGGAGTATGAAGGGGCAGCACTGCTGGACATATGTGGGCCAGGGCACGATATGATGCTGGTGGGGGCAGTGCCAAGGCCAAGCTCATGGGGGAATAGGCGCAGAGTGGTGGGCTGAGCCAATGCCAGGGGCCTGGTACCAGCTCACCCGTGTGGCCTGGTGGAGGTTGTTCATCTTCTTACGGCACTGGGTGCCGGTCCCCATGGAGGCACTACCCGAGCTGATGGTCACTGCCACTTCCTCCCAGACGGCACTGACTGCCCTGTGGCTGACTCTCTCCTACGATCCCCTCTGGGGAACAGGGCATCCCACCTGGTCTCGACCGCATCAATCAACCTGGCCATGTCAGCATCCGCGAATCATGGGACTGGTCTCAGCTGCAAGCTGAGTGGGGTTGGCTGTGCAGGTTCAGTTTAAGTGCTACTCCTACTTGTTAGCGGGCAGCTGGTGGGCACCTTTTGCGGTGTGAAGCCCGTGGGGCCTCGTTAAAAGGACCAATTAATGTTTAATACCGCTGACAACCTCGCCGGCCAAGTGTCGAGAAGCCCATAGGAATTCCCGCTCACTACCACACTTAGAAACGGTTCCATTAAATCGCACGCCTGGGACAGGATTCTCCGAGCCTCCACGCTGAAATCACGACCGGCACGGGGACGAAAAATGGGCGTTGATGCTGAAATCCGCCGCGGCACTGGTCCCTGGAGAATCGCCCCGAATCTCGCATGTGCGGTCTACGCAGCGCAGGTAGGGGGCCATTGCCAGATGCCCCCGCAGCGATTCTCTGAGGACAACTGGCCGAGTTCCCGGCGGCATGGTTCTAACCACGTTTTGCCTGTCGTAAACAACCGGTGGCGGCTGAGGATTCAGTCCTGGTGAGGGGCAGGGGATCCTTTGCCGGGGGGGGACTTCACAGACGGCCAAGCAAGTGATTGGGCGGCACCGGTCCACGGGCGCCACAGGCCGCCACCGTTCGCATGTGCGGACTCCCGACAGGAAGTGCAGGGTCCCATATCTGCTGCCAGAGTTGTGAGGAGCACTCCGGGGCCCTGCTAGCTCCCTGTAAATTGGAGAATCATTCTGGACTTTCCAAAGGAAAGACTAGAGTGAAAGACCCGCGTTTTGATGCTGGAGTGGGGACATAGCCCCATTATTGGAGAATCCCGCCCCAGATGTTTATGTATAAAACTAAGTGATGCCTGTATATTTATTTTGAAACATAGCCTTCTATTTGATCAGAGCTCCCATCAGAACATGTAGTGAACTGAACGTTTTTAAGACACAGTAATCTTTTAGGTAACCTTCCTTGATAATGAAATGAATTTTGATTATATATTATTCAAAAAATCCAGCAGCTTCTATCGATATGTCAGGAATAAACGAATGACTAGGGTAAGAGGACAGTAGTGGGAATTTGTGCTTGGAGTCCGAGGAGATGGGAGAGGTGCTAAATGAATATTTTTCATCAGTATTCACACAGGAAAAAGACAATGTTGTCGAGGAGAATACTGAGGTTCAGGCTACTAGACTAGAAGGGCTTAAGGTTCATAAGGAGGAGGTGTTAGCAATTCTGGAAAGTGTGAAAATAGATAAGTCCCCTGGGCCGGATGGATTTATCCTAGGATTCTCTGGGAAGCTAGGGAGGAGATTGCTGAGCCTTTGGCTTTGATCTTTAAGTCATCTTTGTCTACAGGAATAGTGCCAGAAGACTGGAGGATAGCAAATGTTGTCCCCTTGTTCAAGAAGGGGAGTAGAGACAACCCCGGTAACTATAGACCAGTGAGCCTTACTTCTGTTGCGGGCAAAATCTTGGAAAGGTTTATAAGAGATAGGGGGCGAGATTCTCTGACCCCCCACCGGGTCGGAGAATCGCCGGGGGCTGGGGTGAATCCCGCCCCCGCCAGTTGCCGAAGACTCCGGCACCGGATATTCGGCGGGGGCGGGAATCGCGGCGCGCCGGTTGGCGGGCCCCCCCGCTCGATTCTCTGGCCCGGATGGGCCGAAGTCCCGCCGCTAAAATGCCTGTCCCGCCGGCGTAAATTAAACCACCTACCTTACTGGCGGGACAAGGTGGCGCGGGTGGGCTCCGGGGTCCTGGGGGGGGCGCGGTGCGATCTGGCCCTAGGGGGTGCCCCCACGGTGGCCTGGCCCGCGATCGGGGCCCACCGATCCGCGGCGGGCCTGTGCCGTGGCGGCAATCTTTCCCTTCCGCCTCCACCACGGTCTCCACCATGGCGGAGGCAGAAGAGACTCCCTCCAATGCGCATGCGCGGGAATGCCGTCAGCGGCCGCTGATGCTCCCGCACATGCACCGCCCGGAGATGTCATTTCCGCGCCAGCTGGCGGGACACCAGAGACCTTTTCCGCCAGCTGGCGGGGCGGAAATTCGTCCGGCGCCGACCTAGCCCCTTAATGTTGGGGCTCGGCCCCCAAAGATGCGGAGGATTCCGCACCTTTGGGGCAGCGCGATGCCCGTCTGATTTGCGCCGTTTTGGGCGCCAGTCGGCGGACATCGCGCCGTTTCCGGAGAATTTCTCCCAGGATGTATAATCATCTGGAAAGGAGTAATTTGATTAGAGATAGTCAACACGGTTTTGTGAAGGGTAGGTCGTGCCTCAAAAGCCTTATTGAGTTCTTTGAGAAGGTGACCAAACAGGTGGATGAGGGTAAAGCAGTTGATGTGGTGTATATGGATTTCAGTAAAGCATTTGATAAGGTTCTACGCGGTCGGTTGCTGCAGAAAATACGGAGGCATGGGATTCTGGGTGATTTAGCAGTTTGGATCAGAAATTGGCTAGCTGGAAGAAGACAAAGGGTGGTGGTTGATGGGAAATGTTCAGACTGGAGTCCAGTTACGAGTGGTGTACCACAAAGATCTGTTTTGGGGCCACTGCTGTTTGTCATTTTTATAAATGACCTGGAGGAGGGCACAGAAGGATGGGTGAGTAAATTTGCAGATGACACTAAAGTCGGTGGAGTTGTGGACAGTGCGGACGGATGTTACAAGTTACAGAGGGACATAGATACGCTGCAGCCCTGGGCTGAGAGGTGGCAAATGGAGTTTAATGCAGAAAAGTGTGAGGTGATTCATTTTGGAAGGAATAACAGGAAGACAGAGTACTGGGCTAATGGTAAGATTCTTGGCAGTGTGGATGAGCAGAGAGATCTCAGTGTCCATGTACATAGATCCCTGAAAGTTGCCACCCAGGTTGAGAGGGTTGTTAAGAAGGCGTATGTTGTGTTGGCTTTTATTGATAGAGGGATTGAGTTTTGGAGCCATGAGGTCATGTTGCAGCTGTACAAAACTCTGGTGCGGCCGCATTTGGAGTATTGCGTGCAATTCTGGTCGTCGCATTATAGGAAGGATGTGGAAGCATTGGAAAGGGTGCAGAGGAGATTTACCAGAATGTTGCCTGGTATGAAGGGAAGATCTTATGAGGAAAAGCTGAGGGACTTGAGGCTGTTTTTGTTGGAGAGAAGAAGGTTAAGAGGTAACTTAATTGAGGCATACAAGATGATCAGAAGATTGGATAGGGTGGACAGTGAGAGCCTTCTTCCTTGGATGGTGATGTCTAGCATGAGGGGACACAGCTTTAAATTGAGGGTAGATAGATATAAGACAGGTGTCAGAGGTAGGTTCCTTACTCAGAGAGTAATAAGGGCGTGGAATGCCCTGCCTGCAACAGTGGTGGACTCGCCAACACTAAGGGCATTCAAATGGTCATTGGATAGACATATGGACGATAAGGGAATAGTGTAGATGGGCTTTGGAGTGGTTTCACAGGTCGGCGCAACATTGAGGGCTGAAGGGCCTGTACTGCCCTTCTATGTTCTATGTTCTTTCGCCATCGGTCATAATATTCATGTGATTGTAATGCTGAAATATAACTGGTAAATTTACTTTCTAATAGCTAGTTGAGAAATATTATTAAGTGACTTTTTCCAAAGAGATAATTTTGTGTATGACTTTCAGCTCCAATGTATTTTGATTTGACATTGAAAGAAATAATTTGGATTGATATAGCAACACTCACATTCTCAGGATATCTCAAGCCAATTTCCAAACTGATTATTTTTTTATTGGATTAACCCAAATTTGAGGAGGTATATTTGAATTAATTTGAATATATTTTCAAACTGTGTTGTGGTTAAATCTCTCATGAAGAAATCTACCTAAGGTACTGTAGCTACATGTTGCTATTAAAAAATGTTTTTTAATTAACTGCGAGCTACAGCGTAATTACAAAAATCAGCCAACTGAAATATAACCCACAGCTAATTAGTCAGAACTAAACAAATGTCTTTATTAATTGATCGATTCTACGTTATCTATGTAGTCTGCAAGCGATATTTGTCCACAAAGGTTATAATTCTGTACATGACTGATTGCTAAATAAAACATAGAAAATTTCTATCAGCTGTCTAGACAGTGTCAAAGTCTGTTATCAGCCGCTGAGTGCAATAAGCAATCTTTCAGATGAAAGTCAGCTTTTCGAACTCTGTCAACATCAATCTGGAAATGTTCACTTTCCATTCGAGAAAAAAAGTCCCCAAAATGTTATTCTTAGCTCCACCATGTTCCAGACCCCATAACCTGGCTAAGAGGTTGAGAAAGTAAATGACTCCCACGGCACTGCCAGTGTTGCTTGTTAGCTGGCCGCACGTTATCTATGACGTTCCAGTGGTGACTTTCTGATAGACACTCCCTTTGAGAGAGACCTCCTTCTGCACACAACTACCTGGGAAGTCATTCCTGTCCAATATCAAAACAGAAAGCAGAAGAATATTGTGTGAAATTGTTAGGTGTTCATCCAATAAATGCAATGGTCATTTCGAAACAGTCATTGCAAATCATAGGTGGAAAAGCAAATCATGTTCCAGTTGAGCCTCCTGCAATAGATCTTTCAAGTAGGAGCAGTTTTCAAAACTAGCCAGGCATTTTTATTTCATTCAGTGTGTAATTAGAAAATGTGAAGTTTGGAAATGTCAACAGTATTTCTGTTATTGCTTTTTGTTTGTTGGGAGCACTATGGCTGTTTGCTGAAATCACTCTCATTAAATACATGACAAAAGCAAAGAGAGGGAGGTCTTGTGGCGCAATGGGTAGCGTTCCTGCCTCTGAGCTAGAAGCTCCGGGTTCGAGAGCCATCCTAGGACTTGATGGCCAAGGATGGGTGGTGGATGGGTGGTCAACAGGTTGAGTATCAACCTGCAAAATGCTCCCTGCATGCCAATGGCAGGTCGTAAGAGCGGGACAGCCAAGCTTGATGCAGAGTGAAAACCTTCAGGCTATAAGCCTCTGGCAACAGGCTAGTGACCTGTTCCAGGAAATAAACTCACCTGGGGAACAGATGAAAATCTGCCTTGCATTACTAAGTGTGGAAAGACAAACCAACAACAGAAGCAAGGAGAAATTGCACACAAGGCTGTACTAAAATGCAGCTGTTAAGTATAAAATACAAAGGAATGTCATGTTCTACTTCATAATTTGTGTTTACAGGATCTTTAAAATGTTGGACACTTCAAGTTAGAAGCATACTTCACATTGAAGGAATGGCTTACCTTGATATAGATCAACTTCTCACACTTATTAAAGGGCAGTAATTTTAAAATGCCGAAAGTATTCCATTGAATTGATTAAGAACCAATGTGTTTCCAAGTTTGAGCCCTAATCTGCTTTCATTTCAGTGGAGGAAGCAGTAGAGGTGCTGTCACCTGCCTCAATATCCTTGGATGAGGGTGGTGAAAATTCATGGCTCCTACTTCTGAAATGTTCAGTCACGCCTGGAGAAAATATGCGTGAATTTACATTTATTGGGTCTATGTGATCAGATTATACAATAATGCTCCCCGTGTCTGCCAACACCCATTGCAAATCTCACCCAACCATAATGGGCGCACTTGAATGAGGTAACAAAAGGCTGTGCCACCTGCGGCATTGTGCACTCAGAAAGAACAGACAACATCAGAAAGTGAGAGAAATAAAACAGGCAACAAAAAGAATCAATCACATGAACTTTACATGGAAAGGTTTACCAAGTTGCTTTCCCATCAGTGCTGGATTAAAACAATATTGGAGGGGCTGGATGGTGTGAGATTGTAGTCATTGATTGTTAAATCTGTAGCAGGATCAAGAAGGATGAGAAGGAACTGCACACTGCAAAGGAAACAAGAGATAAAATTATTGTCTGTATTAGAAAGAAGCAGTTCATAAAAGGCTGAAATGGTGTGTAAAAAAAACCCAATTATTTATCATGGCGATGTGAGGACAAATTGGATGTGAATTCTGCAAATCCATTCACCTTTGATTGTCATAATAATCTTTGCCGTGCTTCAGTTTGAAGGCAGTAATGTATTAATCTATAGCAAAACTGTTGAGTGCCTATTCCTGTCCCAACACGCAGCCACGAACAACCTACGGGAATTTCAGGAAAACATGTTGTTTAATCCACCTGTGGTATTGCTGCGCAGAAGGCCTGCCGCCTAAATAAAGCAGCTCCACTCAATCCACACAGATAGATTCAATCCACATATATTACTGCACTGTGGGGACTCACCTCAAATACTGGCATTAGTATGTAGGTGCATGTTGGTGAAATAATGAGACAAAATAAATGCATATCAAAGTGTTCTTCAATCGAGCCATTTCGGAGAGCAGGGTTTGGGCTAAAATCTAGATGTGCTCAAATGTTGAAGTCAACAACTGAAATGCAGTGACATTTTCCAGCTGTGCTTACATAAAACAAACAAAAGGTAAATAGCATACAATGGCACCATTGTACAAACATTCTCTTTCAGTCACACCGTCACATACTTCTCAACAGTAATACAGCTTTGTTCTTAGTTGCTATTAGTGACCTGTCTCGTTTTTCTCTTGATGTGAAAAAAGCTACAAAAGGAAAACGTAACAGGAAATACATGGTTGGGAGTGAAAATTGGATGCTTTTGAGGGTTTACAAGGAAACAGTGGACAGTGCCAGTGAGCTGCACAAATTGTGAGAATAGTGTTGGGAAATTTTGTTATTGCACTTTAACCCAACTATTAAATTGCTTTACAAAGCTGCAAGCAAACCGTATCTACCTCTTTTTAATTATTCCTGTGAGATTATAGCAATGTGCTTGGGAGGGACTATATACCCCGCCCACGCTGTGTTTTCTGGCAGAGGAGGTGGCTTGCCATGGCCGCCGACACAGTCTTCTAATCCCGCCGATGTCTGTGGCATTTTACGTGGCTCGTCTGCCCTGCTGGGGAACCCACTGCCAGTGGCAAGGGTCAAAACATCTCCGTCTTGATGTTAGACTAATGCTTGTATTGTCATTTTACTTTTTTGAGGAAATATTAGTTTTATTTGTTGGAAATTCCACGAGAGTTAATGTTAATGGCGGCATTCCTGGTTCAACTACCAAGGTTAGCATATTAAAAGGGGGTGGCACTCAACCATTATACAGATTTTGTCTTGTCCAAATGCATGGGTTTTTGTTTTGCCAGCCCAATATCAGTCAGACCTCTCATAATATTCATTGGAGTTCCCTCCAATGTCGGCAAGCTTGTACAAAAACAGTCTTGTCTGCCAATGTTATGTATCTCTTTTAACTTCACATGTCCCAGCAACTCGTGGCCGCTGTGCTCAGAGCACGAACTTCAGACCCAGTGTTCATCATCCAATGTAAAAATAGAAATTGGACACTTCGGTGAAAGAATGTGTGTGAGAGCCAGACAGAAAGATTGAGAAGCATATAGAAGACGGAGGAGATAGCAAGGGAAAGGGATTTACGGAAAGAATAATTGAGAAAGGGAGAGAGAAAGAAAAGTCAGTTGCAAAGAAAGATACCAATCGCATGAGAAAACTATGTGAACTTTACAATGAAAAAGAGAAAATATAAGTGAAGAGTAAATTGAAATAGGAATCGAATTACAAAGTGACAACAAAGTAGACAATTCCAGGAATAGCGGCTGCAATGAGAAACCGCAGTGTATTAACTAATGTGTGTATATGTACACAAGGGCAGCAGGGTGGCACAGTGGTTAGCACTACTGCCTCACAGTGCCAGGGACTTTGGTTTGATTCCAGTCTTGGGTAACTGTGTGGAGTTTGCGCATTCTCCCCATGTCTGTGTGGGTTTCCTTCTGGTGCTCTGGCTTCCTCCCATAGTCCAAAGATGTACAGGTTAGGTGGATTGGCCATGATAAATTGCCCCTTAGCATCCAAGGATGTGCAGGTTAGGTTATGTGGATGTGCAGGTTAGGTTATGTGGATGTGCAGGTTAGGTTATGGGGATGTGCAGGTTAGGTTATGTGGATGTGCAGGTTAGGTTATGGTGATGTGGAAAGGAGACTCGATGGGTCGAATGGCTTCCTTCTGCACTGTAAGGATTCTATGATTTACAATTGATATGAGATTCAAGCTTCAGAATTTTAAAAATGCATACGTTATGTTGTGAAATATGTTAATATTTGGAATGTTTTTTTGTTTAGAATCCTCTTTTGGACAGATTGGGATTCTAGTTTCCCACGTATTGAGGCTGCGTCAATGAGTGGAGCAGGAAGAAAGGCCATCTACAAAGCTTTGGGGACTAGTGGATGGCTTAATGGATTAACAGTGGATTACCTTGAGAACCGAATTGTTTGGATTGATGCAATGTAAGGTTAATACTTTTTCTTTCTGAAAAATTGGAACAAAAGATGTGTGTCTTTTCTTTTTACGCATTATCATTGTTCGTCCCTCTTATCAATTGTCCTGGCTTTATTCTGAGAAACACATTTATTTCCTGTTACCTATCATCAATCAAAACTACAGCTTTACTTTTGGCTTATCTTGAGAAGTTACCATTGTAAAATGATTTGAACATTTTTAGATATGATAGAAATGAAAATCATCCAAGATGATCTTGGAGTCAATCTTTCTTTCATCAGTCCACAACAACAACCTTAATGTAAAAGAAAATGAGTGAATATTTTCTAATATAATCCCAAAGATAGAAAAATTGTCTTTTTTTTCCTGTCAGCTAGATGTTCCTTTCTGACTGGAGCAATCTTCCAGCCTGCAAACAGCGTGGATCACAATCAATGCCAAAACCTTAAGTCTAAGCCAGAGGTATTAGTAGAGGCGGGTACAATTGTGTCTTTTAAAAAGCATTTAGATAGTTACATGGGTAAGATGGGTATAGAGGGTTATGGGCCAAGTGCGGGCAACTGGGATTAGCTTAATGGTAAAAACTGGGCGGCATGGACTGGTTGGGCCGAAGGGCCTGTTTCCATGCTGTAAACTTCTATGATTCTATGATTCTATGATTCTAATGAGGATGTTTCCAAATCAAAACTCTCATCCACTCCTGGCCAGATCTCGTTGATGCCTGTCAGAGAAAGGCTAAAGGAGGACAAAACTGAGAAATTTCACTGAAGGTTGTGGTCAGATATTATGTTTGCCCTCACTAATTGCCCTGACCCAACCCCAATATCCTCCTCAATCAGTATTACTGGGGATATTTCCCAAGCCTCTTTGGAAGATTTTGCACATTCTGAGAGGGCTACATTCTAGGACTTAAGACGATCCCAGTAAAACAAGGAGCAGGTACTTAATTAATGCTGGATGATTCCTGAGAGGGCCTGACACCTTTTCAGATGATTTAGCAGCTGGAGAGGTAGATTGTTAGGTGCCAGAGAGGCCTTTTTCAGCTGATAAGGTGGTGCTCCATCTGTTTTATTTTGCCTCCATGATGTTGCCTGCCTCATATGTTCTCTATCCTTCTGATGCTGTAACCGTACACCCATGGCTTTACCACATAAGTCCTTGATTTTTATTTTACCATCTGTGTGACTGACCCTGCAAGAATTCTCCATAAGCTTCAACTCATTCATAATTGCTCAATATGTATGCTAATCCACCATTAGTCCAAACTCTTCCTCATCAAGATTTACTGACTCCCTTTACTTACAATGTGACAGCATCGTGATTTCAAAATTTGATGTAAGCAGGTTGGCAGGCATGTGGTCATCGACCCCTTAGATCCTTGTTTCAAGTCTTGCTAATATTGTCCTTTAACTAACCAGGGTGTGCACTGGAATGCCATCGGTTGACACACATTGACTTTTAATTTGTCCTACAGGGAGGCAAGGAAGCTTCTCCTTGTCACTTTTCTCACCTTATTGTTTCAAATTTAGAACCTGGCAGATGTTTGGTTACACAGCAATTTTGAAGAATACTTAAAGCTGAATTGGGAAGGTTGAAATTGAATATTCAAATGGATTTCAATGACCATGTTTAATTTGTGTGGAAAGCACTCACTTTCTTCGCAGTTTTCAACTGTACCTTAAACTTTACTCGCTCTGTCCCTTATCAAGTAGTCTGCACTGATAGCAGCATGTCTTCCTTGTTAAAGTATCATCTATTTAAAAATAAATTCTTTAATTTGTGCATTTAGAATATTAAGCATTTTCGTAATCAAAATGTATGACGCAAACTCAGTTCCTGCTTTTTTCTAAATTTTCTTTGCCTTTGTTCTTTTGTGTCTTATTTTTATTTTGATGCAGGTCTGATGGTATTTATTCAGCCTTATATGATGGCAGTGAATTGATTGAAGTCTTGCACAATCATGAATACCTTTCACATCCTTTCGCCGTAACATTGTACGGAGGTGATGTTTATTGGACCGACTGGAAGACTAACACCCTCCTGAAAGCCAACA
The DNA here is from genome assembly GCF_047496885.1 of Scyliorhinus torazame. Taxonomy (NCBI): domain Eukaryota; kingdom Metazoa; phylum Chordata; class Chondrichthyes; order Carcharhiniformes; family Scyliorhinidae; genus Scyliorhinus; species Scyliorhinus torazame. The sequence goes on from NC_092708.1 coordinate 61,208,857, forward strand.
AATGGACTGGCCATAATGTTACGGTGGTACAAAGAACTAGCGCACGACCATATGACCTACAGATTTACCACCAAACCAGGCAGCCTCAAGGTACGTTAGCTATTTCGCTTCTGCTACTGTCGACTTTGCAAAATGACAGAACAGCTTGTGAGATTAAATGAAATGAAAATCGCTTATTGTCACAAGTAGGCTTCAAATGAAGTTACTGTGAAAGAAGCAAACATGTGAGGAAATAAATCAGTAACATTTATAATTACTCCTACAGACGTCTGATAAACTGTGCTGCAAAATGATATGGCTAATTTTAACTCGCCTACAGTGCAGAAAATGTGTTGAGAAAATGTTAAATAGCTACAGCTTCATTGTGATTTCCCTAAGCACCACATTTATATTCGAACATTACCTCAGTCATACTGGTGTTTCCTGTGGCAGTTATGACTGTAAATGCCCTGGTATAGTTGGACCACAGAAGGCATCGCTGGAGCTCCCACAGTGAGTGAAAGATAGCACAACGTGCGTAACCAAAAGGAAAGGGAGGCTGAATAGCTGAGGTTCTGATGAAAAATAGCATCCAAGTATTTTCCCTTGTCTTAGATTTCGCACCCCAGTCATCGAGAATGGCATTGAAGGAGATGGTCATAAGCAGGGATTCAAACCAACTATGCCGACGTAAACATATGTTTGTTTCCTTTAAAATTAACGTAATTGTTATTGAATTAAACGTGCTGTGTAAAATATTCTACATCTAAGAAACTAAAAAAAAAGGTTTCGGTGGAAATATTGAGCTTGCAATCCAGAAAGATCTGTTAAAATATCGTGAGCGGGATTCTCCGCTCACCGGTGTTGTGTTGGGCACTCTGGATCCGTGGAACACATACAGGTCACCAACACTTGAAATAGTGCAACACTATTTTATTGAGTCATTAATAGTTTAACATACTCTCACTGTGGGTTAACACGATACTAGCTTTAACTAAAGACCTTTGCCTTGTCCTAACCAGTCGATGTACTCAGCACATGGAGAATGTCTGTGCTGCAGGCTGTGAGCTCTGTCCTACTAGGAAGCTGCAGCTCGAATGAGCGGGAACTCTGATGCCCCCTGTCTTTATAGTGCGTGTGCTCTAATTGGTGACTGGCTGCAGTGGTGTGTGTGTTGATTGGTCCCACTGTGTGTCCATCAGTGTGTGTGTCTGCACCATGCTATACTGGTGTAAATTATGACAACCGGCAGGGCGGGCTATACCGGTGCCAAGGAGTGGCGTGAACCAGTCCAGCGTCGGGCCGCACCTTTGGGGGTTCGGCCAGCGTCGGAGTGTTTGGCGCCATGCCAACCGGCGCTTAAGGGCCTCCGCCGGCTGGCGCGAGTTGGCACATGCGCGGGAGCGCCAGCGTGTTCCGGCACATGCGTCGAACTGCTGGGGTAATCCTAGCGCATGCGCAGGGGGTTTCTTCTTCGCACCAGCCATCGCGGAGGTTCACAGTGGCCGGCGCGGAGGGAAAGTGTGCCCCCACGGCACAGGCCCGCCGGCAGATCGGTGGGCCCCAATCATGGGCCAGGCCACCATGGGGGCCCCCCTTGGGGCCAGATCCCCCCAGAGGACTCCGCAGGCTGCCCGCAGAGCCATGTCCCGCAGGTAAGAACCTTGCGTAATTTACGCTGGTGGGACAGGCCGAAAACAGGTGGCGGCTCGGCCCATCGCGGGGCGGAGAATCCCTGGGGGGCCGCGCCGACCAGCACGGCGCGATTCCCGCCCCTGCCAAAATCCCAGCGCCGGAGAATTCGGCAGCCGGCATCGGGGCGGCAGGGTGCGATTCACGCTGCCTCCCCGGCGATTCTACGACCCGGCGGGGGGTCGGAGAATCCCACCCCGGATGTTTTGACTTGAAACCACGTCACTAAAATGCTGTATCATTAATAACATTGCACAGGACTCAGCTGGTCGCAATTGTAGCCAAATAGGATGGGAATCAATCTTGATTTTTAAGCCAGATATGTTTTCCCCAACTGTGCAATCTGCCTGTGATACCACTCATCTAAAGATTAGCCTGAAAACTGTCAAAAAAGATTTATTGTAAAAGTCAATAATAGCTGTTTCACTTTTGGTTTCTTGGGAGTTCAACACTGTGAATCATACAACCATTGAATTCTTACAGTGCAGAAGGAGGCCATTCAGCCCTCCGAAAGAGCACCCTATCTCTGCCTAATCTTTGGACACTTATTTGCAATTTAGCATGGCCAATCCACCTAACCTGCACACCTTTGGATATCTGAATGTCATGTGGGTAATGGTACCATGGAAAGTTCTCCCGAAAAAGATAAAATTGCCCCCCCCCCCCACCAATAGAAATAATGTACTTACTTTACCAATGACTCTGCAAGGTGGCATTTTACCTAAGTAAAAAAAAATGTATTGTTTCCTCAGCATTACACTTTTATCCCTTGTGACTATGCTTCTCAAGTGTTTTCCCACTGGGACCCTAATTTGGGGTTTTGAAGTTGCTGTGGCTCTTCAGTGGGAACTGTAAGATCAGAGGGTGGGGGAAGGGGGGGGGCACTTATGAGAGTTGGGAAAGGGGCAGATTTTTAATCTTCACATGTTTCAAAAACGATACCTTTCCTGGTGGATTTTGGGAGCAGAAATCAACCCTCAAGCATCAGGTCATTTAAGCCAGGCTCACCATTAAAGGGGCCTCGCAAGACATTCCATCAAGTTCTGCTGTAGAGCTCACGAGCACAGAATCCCGTGAGGCCATGAACTGCAGTTTGGAAACATTGCTTCATGATGCAGTATGATTGATGAAGTCCGTTATGAGTTAGTTTCATGCAACATAAAAGCTGTCAACTGTGCCGGGGAAAGACGAGCCAGCCACTGCAAACAAAATGGTGAACCAACCAGTGGCAATATTAGGGCTGCAGGGGAGGTCATTCCCATAAGAGGGCCCTTCCTTGGGTCGTGGAGCTTCCAGAAAAGAATAGTTCACTCTTGCAGGAGCCCCTCAGAGGCTGCCTCAATGCAGCTGATGGACTTTTCAAGTAGTGGGTGGTCATTCCAACATCAGAAAAAATGTTGGCAACATGGGAAAATGCTCATCAGAAAGCCAATTAATTGGCCGCCCACTTTGGGTGATTGGGGTGGCCGAGCCACTGCACGGTAGAGCAGTGGCTAGCACAATTGCTTCACAGCTTCGGGGTCGATTCCCGATTGTATCGCTGTCTGTATGGAGTCTGCACATTCTCCCTTTGTCTGCATTGGTTTCCTCCAGGTGCTCCCACAGTCCAAAGATGTGCAGGTTAGATGGATTGGCCATACTAAATTGCTCTTAGTGTCCGAAAAGGTTGAGTGGGGTTATGGGGATAACTGGGATAGTGTGGAAGTGTGGACCTTAAGTGGGGGTGCTCTTTCCAAGGGCCAGTGCAGACTCAATGGGCCGAGTGGCCTCCTTCTGCACTGTAAATTTGATGAAATCGATGAAATCTATGAAATGTCTGCACTGGAAATATCACCTGGTAAGAAGCTTTATTCCTGCTCCTGAAAGCAGTGCTCACAGTTTTCCATGTCCCCATCTCCCAGCAAGAATATTAGCCATTCAATCATTAAAATCGAGATGACAGTGGACCAGCAAATTCAAAGGATTCCCTTGCCCCCTGCCCCAGTTGAGCTACCTGCAGTGGAAGGGTGGTGAGGACTCAATGTTGATTGTGTGTTAATCTGATGGCACAGTGTGTCTCTTAATGGTTCTGTTCAGAAGGCTTCTTCAGAAGGCTTTTTCCCCTCTCCATCACTCATCATTCATACTTGTCCCTTACACAGTTCATCACGGGTTTCTTTTTCATTGGGACAAAACCTTGTAATACTTCAACTTTCTTTGACTGTGTTTCACTGCAAAAAACGAAGACCTTCTTCAAGCAAAGCTATGGAACAGCCAGAGACGAATGGCTATATGAGGCTTGTTACAATGGAATGGATTTAAAAGTACTGAAGAAATTTGTTCTGGAAATCTTTGCTATGTGCATTGAGCTGGATGATTATTGATGGAGGAAATGAAAAAAGAACTGAAAATCGCTTATTGTCACAAGTAGGCTTCAGATAAAGTTACTGTGAAAAGCCCCTAGTCGCCAGATTCCAGCGCCTGTTCGGGGAGGCTGGTATAGGAATTGAACTGCTACTGGCCTGCCTTGGTCTGCTTGAAAAGCCAGCTATTTAGCCCTGTGCTAAACCAGCCCCTACCTCATTGTTGCTGAATTGCAGATAACTTGCTGACTGGTGTCATGTGAGAGTCCCTTTAAGAAAAGTGTGTTTTATCAAATGGCTGCAATGATGTCATTGTGTGGGTGGAGCGGGAATGTGATTCTGCATTTTACTTTCGTTTTGAGCTGGAAGCTCTTTTTGGCTCTGTGTTTTAGTTTCACTTTCAGTTGGAGAGCTGCATTCAAACCAAGCAGATGTATACTGGTCTCTCTCTGTATGTTAAACAAGGTGTTTACATCACTTGATAATTTTAAATTGGTAGCTGCTCTCTGTAGAGAATTCAAACCTACTGTCTTTGTTAAAAAGTGTTTTGGCTTGTGGATGTTGTTAGGAAAGTTACTGAAGTTTACCTAGAGAGTACTGTATCATTTTGGGGGGTTATTAGTGTTGGTAGTTGGTAAGATGTTTACTGTGGGTTTATAAAATGTTAACTGTATTCATAGAATAAACATTGTTTTTGTTTTAAAATACTTTTAGTTCTCTGTTGCATCACGCCTATAAAGTGGGCCCTTGTGCTCCCCATGACCAAAATCTATTTCAAGTTGTGTGTCAGGTGAACATCATGATATATTTTGGTGTTCTCTAAACCCTGGCCCATTGGTAATTTTTGAGGTGGTTGAGCTGTGCAGCAAAGTATTGTGAGTCAGGACTAATGAAAACATCTTTGTAAAACCATTTCATTTAGCGAGGCCGTTTTATAATATACTGGCAGGAATTATATTTTTGTGGGGCTGCTCTGAAGACCATGACCATAAAATTCAGTTCACTAGTGCATGTTATTTGGGCGCAACGAATGGCGTCTTCCTCCACAATGGCATCTGTAGCAATGTAGCATGTGTGTGAGGCGTGTTGACTGTAAATTCGATGAGGCTATTACTATGAGTGGGAAACAACCACAGGAAGCATGTACTCAGTAAGTGTTCAGCAGCAGGTAGAGCCCCTCCAGCAGTGATACTTAAAGGAATCATCATCTACTCTCAGGTTAGTTGATTTCTATTGGCTCTGTTGGGATCATAGAATTGTTCAGTAGTTGCTGGACTTGCCAAAAGCTGCTGAAGTCTGCAGCATGTCATAGATCGTAGAATTTACAGTGCAGAAGGAGGCCATTTGGACCATCGAGTCTGCACCGGCTCTTAGAAAGAGCACCCTACCCAAGGCCACACCACCCTATCCCCATAACCCAATAACCCCACTCAACCAACACTAAGGGCAATTCTGGACACTAAGGGCAATTTAGCATGGCCAATCCACCTAACCTGCACATCTTTGGACTGTGGGAGGAAACCGGAGCACCTGGAGGAAACCCACGGACACACGGGGAGAACGTGCAAACTCCGCACAGACAGTGACCCAGCCGGGAATCGAACCTGAGACCCTGGAGCTGTGAAGCAATTGTGCTAACCACTATGCTACCATGCTGCCCTTAATGTGGTGTGGTACATGCTCAATGACCTTGTTGTGACTTCAAGGATTCTACACAAACTACTTTCATTGAGACATGGGTGTAGCAGTATGGATTCCCTGTGGACTACAGAGTGTTGGGCAGAATTAACCAAGTGGAACCAGTGCAGGACAGGTTGCTGGAGGAGTATGGAAGGGCTCGCAGCAGGGAGCCGTATCTGTCCAAGGTGTTTGGAAAGCAATTCTCCTCCCTTAACCTCAGCAAGGAAGAGTGTGTTGGGGGTGCTTGTTCTTCACGAAGCACATCCTCACTGAAATCTATCACCGGCTGGAACCACACCTCCATTCCTAGTGCAATAATGACATTGCCAATGGCTGTATAGGTGACTATGGCTGTGAACTTCAGCATATCTTGCTCCTCCTAGGCTTGGGCTAACTTTCAGTTTCCCATCTTCTGTTGCTTAAGGGAGGTTACTGAAACTCTGTTACCCAAAGAAGGTGAATACACTCTGTGGTGGTATGTATTAGGGGTAATACGGTACACCATGAATGCCGAGGAGCTATTGGAGGACAGATGCTGGGTCCCAATTGGATCTGCCGCCTACTGGGCTCCACCCAGATAGGCGGGGTAGAAGAACCCGGTTTACTCCCTGCAGCTGCATTCTGTGACTGAGCTGCTGGGGAACAAGTCTGAACAAGTCTGCTCAATAAAGCCTAGATTGAAGTTCTCTACGTCTCGCCTCGTGTGTGATCGATGGTGCTACACATTCCATTCACTCTTGCGAAGGAGAAGCAACAGTGTGAACACATACGTTGTTGAGGATAACAGGTAACCCCATAGTGCAGGGTGCCTTTGTCTCATGTACATTGCTTAATGAGCATTGCATGTCAATTCTGAGGTGTAACACAACATAAATAGAATTGAAACCCTTAACATGGGCAGCGCTCACAAAACAAAAGCCACGTTGCCACAGGAAATGTGACAAAATAGACCAATAGAGATGTGATGGCTGTTGAAAGGAGGACAGGGCAGGAAGGACTATAAGAAAAGTCTGGGAAGGTAGAGGATGGGAGAGATTAAATGACAAAGATATCATGGGGCAGGAGGCAAAGGGAGTGGCAATGGTTGTAGTATGGAAAGAAAGCATTTGTCCAGAGTGAGTTTGAGTAGCAGAGTAATGAACAGCTCTGTTTGAAAGCAGAAACATGGAAAACAAGATTCAAACTGACACATGGCAAAAAAACAAAGTAAAAATGGGGGCACCGATTTAATGATTTGAAATTGTCGAACCCATTTTTGAGCCCTGAGGGCTGTAAACTTCCGAATCTGAAGATGGGGTTCTGTTTCCTGAGTTTGTGTTGGGATTCACTGGAACACTGCAAGACCTGAAGGAAGCAATGTGAAAGTGGTGAATTAAAATGGCAAGCAACCGGGAGCTCAAGGGCATGTTTGCGTACTGAGTGGTGGTGCCTCGCAAAGGTTGGGTCACCCAGTTGGTATTTAGTCTCCCCACGTAGAGGAGACCACATTGTGAGAGGCCAATACAGCGGACTAAATTGAAATGAGTAGCAGTAAATCACTGCTTCACCTGGAAGAACGTTTGGGCCTTCGATGCTGAGGAGAGAGAAGATAGAAGGACAGTTATTTACACATCCTAATAATAATCACTTATTGTCACAAGTAGGCTTCAATGAAGCTACCGTGAAAAGCCCCTGGTCACCAAATTCCGGTGCCTGTTCGGGGAGGCCGGTACGGGAATTGAACCCGCGCTGCTGGCCTTGTTCTGCATTACAAGCCAGCTGTTTAGCCCACTGTGCTAAATCTGCAGTTGCATGGCAAGGTGCCATGGGAAGGGGACATGGGTGTGATTGATGAGTGGACTAAGGTGGCGCAGAGGGAATGGCCCCTTCAAAATTCTAACAAGGGAGTCGAGGCGATGATAAGTTTGGCACCATTTTTCCTACGTCTTTCTGAACACTAACTACAAGCACAGGAGGGAGAGAGTCAAAATGAGCAATCTTTATTTTAAAAAATGATTATTTTAACTAAGGTCTTATAATGGGTTTTGAAATGAAAGCAGAATTTAAATAGTCAGAATAGGTTAATAATTTATCTAATCAAACTAACATAAATTAAAACTATAATTTGAATTGTGCATGAATTAAAATTGAAAATAATATCAGAAGGCGGACATTGATACAGGCTATTAATTTCTATGTTTGAGTTTGGAAGTTTTAGATAAAGTGGGTTGAAATGATGTTTCACCTTGACATGGATTATTTGTAATTTCTTTAAGAATTCACTTGGTAGTGCGGAACTTTAATTTTGCTTAATAAAAGGACATGCTGCTCAAGCTTTTTGTCTTGCGCTCATCAAGACAGATTTGCAAGAATACCAAATTTCAAAGAGAACAACAATTTATGTTGCATGAGAAGAGAGTGGTGAATGGTTGGTGGCCTTATTCTGATTGGTCAAGACATTGCCATGGGAAATGATCAAGGGAATGGCTGTTCTCCCAACATTTTGTTTAGCTGGAAAATGTGCAAAAATGTGGATATGTGAACAATCCCTGCTTCATTCTCCATGGTACTGCTTTGACCAATCCGAGTCAACCTGTGTGGTTTGCATTCAAACAAAAGCTTGGTACCACTGATGGAGTCATACCTGGCAGAAAGGAAGATGGTTGTGGTTGTTGGAGATCAGTCATCTCAGTCCTGGGACATCACTGCAGGAGTTCCTCAAGATAATGTCCTAGGCCCAACCTTCTTTAGCTGCTTCATCAATAATCTTCTTTCCAACATAATTAGATCTGGGGATGTTTACCGATGATTGCACAATTCACGACTCCTCAGACACAATGCAGCAAGACCTGGACATTATCTAGGCTTGGACTAACAAGTATCATTTGTGCCACACAATTGCCAGACAATGACCATCTCCAATAAGAGAGAATCAAACCATCACCCCTTGACATTCAATGGCATTACCACCAGTGAATCCCCCACCAGCAATATCCTGGGGGTTACCATTAATCAGAAACTGAACAGGATTAACCATATAAATACTATGGTTACAAGAACAGGTCAGAGGCTACGAATCCTGCGGCAAGTAACTCACCTCTTGACTCGCCAGCGTCTGTCCACCATCTACAAGATCCAAGTCAGGAGTGTGATGGAATATTCTCCACTTGCCTGGATGAGTGCAGGTCAAACAACACACAAGAAGCTCAACACCATCCAGGACAATGCAGCCCGCTTGATTGGCACCCCTTCCACAAACATTCACTCCCTCCACCATCAACGCACAATGGCACAAGTACCATCTACAAGATGCACTGCAGAAACTTATCAAGGCTCCTTCAGCAGCAACTTCAAACCCCATGACAATGACCATCTAGAAGTCCAAGAGCAGCAGATATTGATTGATTGATTTGATTCATTGTCACGTAGGGCTGGTTTAGCAGAGTGGGCTAAATAGCTGGCTTGCAATGCAGAACAATGCCAGCAGCACGGGTTCAATTCCCGTACCAGCCTCCCCGAACAGGTGCCGGAATGTGGTGACTGGGGGCTTTTCATAGTAACTTCATTGAAGCCTTCGTGTGACAATAAGTGATTATTATTATTATTATGCACCGAAGTACAGTGAAATGTATTTTTCTGCGGCCGAGGGAACGTACACAGTACGTACATAGTAGTCAAAAAGAATAATCAACAGAGTACATTGACAAATGGTACATCGACAAATAGTGATACATGGGAACACCACAACCTGTTCCCCTCCAAGTCACACACCATCCTGACTTGGAAATATATCACTGTTCCTTCACTGTCACTGGACCAAAATCCTGAAACTCTCTCCCTACCAGCACTGTGGATTTACCTGCACCACAGGGACTGCAGTGGTTCAAGAAGGCAGCTCACCACCGCCTTCAAAAAGGCAAGTGGGAATGGGCAATGAATGCGCTGCTGGAATGCCTGTCCAGCCGGCGAGAATCAAACCACCTCTCTTCCCGGCGGGACTAGGCGGCGCAGGCGGGCTATGGGACCCTGGGGGGGACGCGGGGCAATCTGGCACCGGGTGGTGCCCCCACAGTGGCCTGGCCCGCGATCGGGGCCCACCGATCCGCAGGCGGGCCTGTGCCGTGGGGGCACTCTTTTCCCTCTGCCTCGGCCACAGTCTTCACCATGGCCGACGTGGAAGAGATACCCCTCCCTGCGCATGCACGGGGGATGACATCAGCAGCCGCTGATGCTCCCGCGCATGCACGGACTTCCGCCACCCGGCGAAGTCCTTTCGGCCCTGGCTGGCATGGCGCCAAAGGCTTTTCCCACCGGTCGGCGGCGCGCCAACCATTCTGGCGCGTGCCTAGCCCCTCACGGTGAAGGCTTGGCCCCTAAAGGTGCGGCCCGCCGCCGGAGTGGTTCACGCCACTCCATCCCGCCGGGACCCCCCGCCCCGCCGGGTAGGGGAGATTCCCGGCCCTGGTGTATCCTCCATGGAAACACCTCTATCCATCGGAGTCCACTGCTATCCAGTCAGCACCCTCTTCTCATACTTTATAAATTGTTGTTCCTTTTGAAATTTGGTACTCATGTGAATCTGTTCTGATGAGTGCAAGACAGAAAATTTCAGCAGTATGTCTCTTTTGCAGAAATACTCAATTTCTTTATTCTTAAAGAAGAATCTTACAGATCTCAAGAGATATTATGTACTTCTGCTACCCGTGGAGGTCAGAGAGTAAATACAACCCAAGGGTTTAATTGAAGGATTCAGATGATATCATAAACCATAAGAATGAAGTTTGAATTATTTATAAGAACACCCATATCCCAAGATCAAATAACTGCCATTTATACATCCCTTAAGTTTTATGAGGTGATTTCACACGAACAGCTGCTGTCAATTACAAAAGCAATCCGAGCATTGAAATACAAATATTTTACCATTAGATAATTAACAGTTGTGATAACAATTACTTCAAGTTTATTGAGAAGACATTTTCAGATGCTTGCTGACTGGTATAAATCTTAGCAAAAGTTAGCTACAACATTGCAAAGTTATTGAGTGAGAGCTATGTTGGTCTTTGCAAAAATAGATATTCAGCATTATTGCAAAGCACTTTGGGTGTGGGCGTGACTGTAAAAGTTCAACTTTCGCATTTAGCAGATGACTTGACTTCTGATGCTTTGAAGTCAGGAGCAGCAAGGCCAAACACCAACTGGTAGTTTCACATCAGATCGGATCTCACCTAGCTGTGGCATAATATCAACCCAGCATAAAACAACATTTTTAATAGTGCCCAGATGAATCATTAGACTCCAGAAAGTTAAGTTCAATATTAATTGTTTTTAATATTCGAAGACAGTTGACACTGCCATCCATTAGCTCACAAGATTAAAATTTGGCCAGTTGACAAAAGTTCCGTTTATGAATTAAGCATGCACAGATAGGGTTGGCTTGCCAATGCAAGGTGCATCCGGATAGTGGCCATTATTAGGTCTTCTGAGTGTACATTTCACTTTGTATCTTCGTGTTTCGGTTCTCAAATGTTTAAGGCAGCCAGATAGAATGGATAAGTCAAAGAAATATACTCAGCAGACATTCGTTGTTTAGGAACTGAAGAAGGATTCTTATTCTTGACTTTACAAAAAATTAAATGCAAATCAAGTTTGCTAGAGTATGGTAAAATTGCATAAAATAAAATTTCATGATGTTGATTTCCTCCTCACCACATACTTTCTATTGGGAAGAACTGCGAGATATGAGATATAACTCAAACACTGTACACTTCAACATGAAAATAGCATAGATTAGTGCTGATTGCAACATAATGAGATATCAAAATTAATTTTAGATTGCATTGCAAATGCATTTAAAATGAAATGGAAGCTGGTCTGGGAGGTCCATGAAAGCATGAACTGCAAAAATATATCATATCACACAAGGTTTAGGAGCCAAATAATTTAGCTCAAGCAACTGAACACACTCTCATTGTCTTATATCCATAATTACTTCAATGATGAATAAATAAGGTTGGAGCATTCTAAAGGTCAGTTGCGGATACGTGATGGGTAGTTTTGCTTGGAACCTCAGTTATACTGGAAAGGCAAGGTATAATTTGGATAACATGAATACTTTAATCCATTTAAAAAAATATTATTTATACAATCCAAAAGGCCAATTTTGTTAAATTGGAATGAGAAAAGGTTTCTGAGTTTGTTTGAATAACGCTAAAATGGATGAAACTTTGATGCTGCATTTATAGATTCCTTGAAAATTTACTTATTCAAATTGAAGTATTGCGGTGGGCCAAATTAAATGTTATATTTTTTAACATAACTTCCTTTGAAAAATCAAAATTTTCAAGTCACTTAACTCAAACTTAACATTTTGCTTTAGCTATGGAATGCTGTGAATTAACATAGAAATGCTGCAAAAAAATATGGACCAAGATAATATGACAGAGATGTACATGAATACTTTATTTATCCCAATTAAGCAGACAGAAATATCAAATGTCTGGTCTGACCTTTCCAATTCATTTGTCACTGTCACTCACATATTTTGAGGCCATGTTAGTGATTCTTTTGTTTTTGAAACTTTTCTGTTAACTCTTGGCATTGTATGAAATTTAAATGAATTCTGTGCCACCTTACGTAATATGCTTTACCATTGTCCTGGCTCTCATAGAGGATCGTAGAATCTTAACAGTGCAGAAATGGCTATTCGGCCCGCATTGCCTGCAATGACCCACCGACAGAACATTCTATCTAGGTCCACCACATTCTATCCCCATAACTCGGTAACCTAACTTGCACATCAATGGAGACTAAGGGACAATTTAGTAACAATAGCAAATTACTGCGGATGCTGGAATCTGAAACCAAAAGAGAAAATGCTGGAAAATCTCAGCAGGTCTGGCAGCATCTGTAGGAAGAGAAAATAGCTAACATTATGAGTCTAGATGACCCGTTGTCAAAGCTGAAGGGACAATTTAGCATGGCCAATCCATGCAACTTGAACATCTTTGGACTGTGAGAGAAAACCCACCAAGACCTGGGGAGAACGTGAAAACTCCACACAGACAAGACCAGAATTGAACCCTGGTCCCTGGCGCTGCGAGGCAGCAGTGCTGACCATTAATGCTTGCTCCCTACTAAGATGCAACAAAATCAACACATAATAAATAAGCATAAAACTAGATACACGTGTCCTTCAATTGTAAGGGTTTTTGTTCTTTTTGTTTGTAACATTACAGCAATTAAGTTGCAGTGAAACATATGAATGAAAGCATTTATCATTTAAATAAACAGCTAATAGCATTTTCAGAGAAGGCCAACAAAATAGGAATGCTGTCTATTACTGTGATTTAATTTGTCGTTCCCTTCTGTGATTGCCTTTAGATATCTGCAATTTACGTTTGACAAATTGACTATATTGTGCATTTTCTGCTGCTGATTGTTGCATCATGCAATTATATTTTGACAAGTTATTATGAAGTGAAAAATCAAATTTTTTGCAGAGTTGCTATAAAACACAAATTTAGTCAATTAAAATTGCAGATTTAGAATGATGAGACTTTTTAATATGATAATCCAGCTCCATTGGGATTTCCATAATGTGTTGTTGGAAAGCAGTTGATGATTTGCATTAATATGAAATGAGAAGTATAACTTACGAGTCAAATGGATGCATTTTTGACACAAGGCATGACAACATCTCCAGAATTGTGCGAAATGTAGTACAGTAGAGGACTTGCGTTTATAAAGTGCATTTAATAAAATGCATTGCAAATGTGCTTCATCGATAGGTGTAATGAACCAGATTATTTGCAAATTTCTTATCATATTTGATGTTGAGATGAGCTACCAACTACATATTGATGTCACCACTATGACCACCTATTACCATCTCTTTAACATTGTCTGACTCCGACCTTGCCTCAGCCGATCTGCTCCTGAAACCCTATTTTGAAACCCTACATACTACTACTGTACTTGACGATTCCAATGCACTCATGGCAAGACCCCCACATTCACCCTCCATTAACTTGAGATACCCCAATACTCTGCCGTCCATGTTCTAATCACTCCTTTGTATCTCTGTGGGCTCCTCCAGCCCACAATGCCCTAAGATATTGGCACTCATTTCATTCTCATTTGCTTTGTTCTGCCATTGGTGTCTATGTTTAGGCCCTGAACTCTGGAACCCCTCCAATAAAAAAAACAAGGCCTCTTTTTCCTCTTTGAAGACACACCATTAATCCTATCTCTTATAGCACTACCTTTGTCCAACACCTCTTATCTACCTGAGTGGGACTGCACTTGCCTGGTTCCATTCTTATCTATCTAACCACAGAGTATCACTTGGAATGGCTTCTTTTCCTGATCCCACACCATCACATCTGGTAATTCTGTCCACCTGCCACTGAAATGACCATTATTGCTTTTGTCACCTATGGACTTACCTGTTCCAATGCACTTTTGGCTGGCCTCACATATTCCATTCTCTAAAAACTTGAAGGGTGGGACTTTTCTGTCCCACCGACCACAACCCCCCATTGCAGGTTCCCCGGGGGTAGAGGGTGCGAACAACAAGAAACCCTATTGACAGCAGCAGGACTGGAAGATCGCTTCACCACCCAATGGTTGTCCACGTCCACTGCCGCAACACATGGGGAGGGGGGGGGGGAATGTAAAATCCTTTCCAAAGTCATCCAAAACTTTGCAGCCACTGTCCTTCTATATGTCCCATGTTTTTCCACGTATGGAATGATTTGTCTGGACTGTATGCAGAACAATACTTTTTACTGTACCTCGGTACGTGTCAATAAATCAAATCCAATCCAATGATGAAGTTTGTAAAATGTCCTTACTGATGGCAAGTCCTATCACACTATCCAGCTCTGCAACCCTCTGAGATATCGGTGATTTCCTAATTTTGGTTTCAGGAGCATTCTTGATTTTACAAACTTAATCATTGGATTGAATTTGATTTATTGACACATGTACCGAGGTACAGTAAAAAATATTGTTCTGCATACAGTACAGACAGATCATTCCAAACATGGAAAAATATGGGACATACATAAATACACAGTGGTTAGCATTGTTGCTTCAAAGCGCCAGGGTCCCAGGTTCGATTCCCTCTTGGGTCACTGCCTGTGCGGAGTCTACACATTCTTCCCGTGTCTACGTGGTTTTTCTCCGGGTGCTCCGGTTTCCTCCCACAAGTCCCGAAAGACGTGCTTATTAGGTGAATTGGACATTCTGAATTCTCCATCTGTGTACCCGAACAGGCGCCAGAGTGTGGCGACTAGGGTTTTTTCACAGTAACGTCATTGCAGTGTTAGTGAAAGCCTACTTGAGACATTAATGAAGATTATTATTATTGTTATTATTATTATTATTATCAATACATAATGTAGGGTGGCACTATGGTGCAGTGGTTAGCACTGCTACCTCATGACGCCAAGGACCCGGGTTCGATCCCAGCCCTGGGTCACTGTCCCTACGTACTTTGCACATTTTTAATAATCTTTATTAAATCGAATCGGGAATCAAATCTGGGACCCTGGAGCTGTGATGCAACAGTGCTAGCCACTGTGCTACCATGCCACCACATTCTCCCCATGTCTGCATAGTTCTAACCCCCACAACTCAAAGATGTGCAGTGTAGGTAGATTGGCCTTACTAAATTGCCCCTTACTTGGAAAAAATGGGTCATCTAGATTTTTTTTTTAAATACACAATGTAAATACATAGACACAGGCATTGGTTGAAGCACACGGAGTGTCGTACTACTTAGTAGAGAAGATGTGTGAAGAGATCAGTTAAGTCCATAAGCCGGTCATTCAGGAGTATGGTAACAGTGGGGAAGAACCTGTTCCCATGTTAGTGCATGTGCTGTGCAGAGAGACCTGGGTGTGCTAGTGCACGAGTCGCAAAAAGTTGGTTTACAGGTGCAACAGGTGATTAAGAAGGCAAATGGAATTTTGTCCTTCATTGCTAGAGAGATGGAGTTTAAGGCTAGGGAGGTTATGCTGCAATTGTGTAAGGTGTTGGTGAGGCCACACCTGGAGTATTGTATTCAGTTATGGTCTCCTTACTTGAGAAAGGACGTACTGGCACTGGAGGGTGTGCAGAGGAGATTCACTAGGTTAATCGCAGAGCTGAAGGTGTTGGATTACGAGGAGAGGTTGAGTAGACTGGGACTGTAGTCGTTGGAATTTAGAAGGATGAGGGGGGATCTTATAGAAACATATAAAATTATGAAGGGAATAGATAGGACAGGTGCGGGCAGGTTGTTTCCACTGGCGGGTGAAAGCATAACTAGGGGGCATAGCCTCAAAATAAGGGGAAGTAGATTTAGGACTGAGTTTGGGAGGAACTTCTTCACCCAAAGGGTTGTGAATCTATGGAATTCCTTGCCCAGTGAAGCAGTAGAGACTCCTTCATTAAATGTTTTACGATAAAGATAGATAGTTCTTTGAAGAATAAAGGGATTAAGGGTTCTGGTGTTCGGGCCGGAAAGTGGAGCTGAGTCCACAAAAGATCAGCCATGATCTCATTGAATGGTGGAGCAGGCTCGAGGGGCCAGATGGCCTACTCCTGCTCCTAGTTCTTATGTTCTTATGTTCTCAGACTTTTATATCTCCTGCCAGATGGAAGAGGTTGGAAGAGAGAATAATCTATATGGCAGGTGTCTTTGATTATGCTGCCTGCTTTCCTAAGGCAGCGGGAGGTATAGACAGAATCAATGCATGGGAAGCAGTTTTGCGTGATGGACTGGGCAGTGTTCAAGACTCTTTGTAGTTTCTTACGGTCCTGGGCTGAGTAGTTGCCATACTAGGATGTGATACAGCCAGAAAGGATGCTTTCTATGGTGTATCTGTAAAAATTGGTAAGGTTCAATGTGGACATGCTGAATTTCCTTAGTTTCCTGAGGAAGTATAGATGCTGTTGTGCTTCTTGGTCGTAGCATTGACATGAGTGGATTGATTGTTGGTGATGTGCATACCTAGGAATTTGAAGCTGCCAACCAACTCCACCTTGGCACCATTGATGCAGACAGAGATGTGTACGATACTTCGCTTCTTTAAGTCAATGATCAGCTCTTTAGTTTTGTATATGTTGAGGGACTGATTGTTGTCATTACACCCGCTACAAGGTTCTCTATCTCCCTCCTGTACTCTGACTTATCATTGTTCAAGATCCACCCCATTACGGTTGTGTCATCAGCAAACTTGTAAATGGATTTGGAGTCAAATTTTGCCACACAATCGTGTGTGTATAAGGAGTATCGTAAGGGCTTTATCATGCAGCCATTGGTGACTGTGCCTTCAGCTGCCAAGGTTCAAATTTCATGAATTTCTTCCCGAAACCTCTCTACCTCCTGATCTCTTTCCTCCTTAACATGCTCTCTCTGGCCGCCTGTGCTAACATCAACTTGGATGGCTCAAAGTTAAATTTAGCTTGCCAAGCAGCTTAGGGTGATTTATTGGCATTCAGTACAAGTTGTTGTTATAGAAAAACGAAAGAACACATGGAAAATGGGTTCGGGAGAAGGCATTCGGCCCTTCAAGTCTGCTCCGCCATTCATCATGATCATGGCTGATCATCCAACTCAATAGCCTAATCCTGCCTTCCCCCCAAGGAAGGAACAGATCAGGAGAGATTAGTTCAGGCTTATTTGAAGTAATGAATGGTGAGCAGGTTTTAATGGATGTTGAAAGTGATTCAAATGAGAGAAGTGAAGGGGCTCAGATGGCTACTGATTCTGGAACAGCTGGAACACAGGGAGGGGTGAGGGTGGGTGATGGTGGTGCAGCGGGGTAGGGGCTTGGTTGCTATGCTGAACAGATGGCTCAGGTCAAACAAATACAGGGTTTGGGGATTGGTGGGGAGGACTGCAAAATTGCAGAAAAAAAAACGTGAAGGGATTTCAGTGCAAATATGAAGAGCTTAAATTTATGCATTGGAGTTTGGAGAGCCAATGAAGCTTCAAGACTACAACATAGAAGAATATTTCTCAGCATATTGCTTCTGCGCCAGGTCCCTGCTGAAGCAATTTAAAACTACTCCGATTGCCCTACTGGGAGATATTCCTGAAGCAGCTGCGCAATGGTGAACAAGTCGGGTGGATCCAATTTACACCCATGTATTTTAATGAAAGAAGAATTGTTTGAAGGCACATGTGTCAACCCAGCCAGTTTTCCATCTTTCCTGTGGTGAAGTGATTCAGCGCGCCTGAGCATAAACCCCCAAAACTCTTGTTTGCCATATTTCCCTTAAAATATATGAGGTTCTCCGTCTCACCGATTAGCATTTCAATATATTCCTGGTTTCAGAATTTCTTTGTATAAAGATATTTCTCCTCACTTCTCTTCTTGTGCGTGTGGTGACAATTATAAATAAATGATTCATTGTTCCACTTATATTCCAAGCACAGAACATAGCCTTTCCTTATCTACATATTTATTAATTTTCAAGACTTGTGTTAAATGTTCATTTAGTCATCTCTCGGCGGAAATAGCCCCAATAACTCAAGTCCTCACCCGTAATTGGAGTTTTTCATGCCTAACATCTTCAAAGTAGGTCTCATGAGGACAGTGGTGGAGGAAGAACGGGATTTAGTTCAAAGAATGATAAATTTGCCAGTGCTGACCAAGTTGATGTTTATGAAGAACAGAGTATGCAGAAGAAGGCAGAAAAGAGAGAGTTGACAGTCAGCCAGACCGAACATGCTGTCAATGGCAATGACAACAATTTGCATTTATATAGAACCTATAATCTAGAAAAGCAGAGAGATATGAAGAAAATTAATCCAAACCAAAGAAAGGAAAATCATCAGAAATAAACCGAATTGGTGCTTTTTGAGAAAAATCTGAAAGTAAGAGAAGGAAGTGGAGAGATATAGGGCTGGATTTTCATCCTGGAGGTGTGTAGCAACAGTCAGGGATATTCATCAGCTCAGCCCACCTGCCTCAGGAGAAAGTGTTGGCAAAGGCAGGATCTTCATTCGTGGGGGGTGGGGTGCAAACTGGAGTTGGGCCAGCTGACCCAGGAAGAGATTGGAGTCAGTTACGGACTGCCAGGGGTAGAGCCAGGTGCTTTAAAAGTCCCACTAAACTCAGACAGGTCTATATCCCAATTAAAACAAAAAGACAAGCCCCTCCAACTCTCACCACTCAATTCTCTCACCCTGCAAACACTCCCAATGCCTCATCTGTGCCAACTCCCGCTCCCTATCTACCATATGACACTTTCTGCCCCCCTTGCCATACTCTGCCCTGCCACCCATTTCCGTGGTTCATCAAGCCCCCTGGGAGAAACTATGCTTCCATGCCATTGACCCACTATTCTTCTTCTTTGGTGATCACTGACTATGAGTATGATTGTCCATCTGAGAAACTCCATGGCTGACAAATCCAATCCTCGAGCCACATCTTCGACCACGCACTTAGGTGTTTCCTGGAGGTGGGATCAATCTGTGGACTCTAGATCAATTCTATTCCTTTCTCAGGCTCCTTTTCCAAGCCTCCTTTTGCCGTTGGGTGTCCTTGAACTGTTTTTCCCTTCAATCAGGAGGTTTTTCCATTTAGGTCTGTTCGAGCAAGGGTTTCCCATGCATTGCTGCCTATGTTGCATTCCTTGAGGTAAGCCTTCAGGGTGCCTTTGAAGCGCTTCCTTTGCCCTTCCCTTGTTCGGGAGCCTTATGTGAGTTGGGTGAAGATTTGCCTTGCCTGTCGGGTCTCTGACATACTGAGCACATAACCGACTCAGCGGGGTTGGTTTTGGATGATCATGGCCTTGTGCTGGTGCTCTTGGCTCCTTCAAGTACGCCTGTCCTCCCAGATAATGTGGAGAATCTGTCTCGTACAGCATTGATGGTACCTCTTCAGGGCCTAGAGGTGGTGTCTCTACATAATCCAAGTTTCTGAGCCATGTAGGCGAATTGGGAGGATGACTGCCTTGCTCACGAGGATCTCAGTGTCAGCACGGATGCCTGGGTCGTCAAACACGCACATCCTTCGTCGTCCGAAGGAGGTACTCGCGGATTGGATACGATGTTAGATTTCTTTTTCGATGTCTGCCTTAATCAGAGGTGGTTCACCAGGTAGGGTAAATGTCCCACGTTTGGGAGGATTTCCCGATGGCGCGGGACTGCCCACAATGGGAAACCCCATTGGCCGGCTGGCGAGACAGAGAATCCCGCCAACGCCTGGGGTGCGCCACATCAGGTTCAGTGGGACGGAGAATCCCGCCCTGGTTCTTTTCCTGAGGCGGTTTGGTAAAGGACCTTTGTGTGGGTGAGCTGAGAGCGATTCTTCGGTATACTTCAGCAAAAGCGTTAAACATGGCTTGGAGATTCCCTTCTGAGAGAGTGAAGATGACAATGTTATCCGCATACTGAAGTTCTATGAGCGATGTCATTTTCCTCTTGGATTTCAGCCGGTTGATGTTGAAAAGTTTAACCTTCAGCCTGTAGACATATCCACGTCACTGGGAAGCTTGTTCTTGACAAGGTGAAGTGTGGTGACATATAATATCGAGAAAAGGGTGGGGGTGATGGCACACCCCTGCTTGACCACAAAAGTTCCTGTCTTATTACCGTCGGTGAGGACTATTGCCAACATCATGTCCTGGAAGAGTCGGAGAATGTTGATGAATTTCTCTGGACAGTGGCCTTCGACAGGGTCTTTCAAGCATTTCCCGATTGACTGAGTCAAAAACATTGGTCAGATTAATGAAGGCCATGTAGAGTGGTTGATGTTGCTCCTGGAATTTCTCTTGAATTTGCCAAGCAGTAAAAATCATGCTCGTTATTCCATGTTTTGGTAAGAAGCCACACTGGCTTTCTGGAAGGATTTCTTCAGAGACTGGGAGAAGCTGGCTGGCGAGGATTCGGGCGATGATCTTCCTGGCGATGGAGAGTAGGGTGATTCTTCGGTAATAATAATAATCTTTACTGTCACAAGTAGGCTTACATTAACGCTGAAATGAAGGTCCTGGAAAAAGCCCCTAGTCGCCACATTTCGGCGGCTGTTCGGGTACACAGAGGGAGAATTCAGAATGTCCAAATTACCTAACAGCTCGTCATTCAGGACTTGTGGGAGGAAACTGGAGCACCCGGAGGAAACACACACAGGGAAAACGTGCAGACTCCGCACAGACAGTGACCCAAACCGGGATTGAACCTGTGGCCCTGACGCTATGAAGCCACAGTGCTTACCACTGTGCTACTGTGCCGCCCCCCACTGTGTAGTTCCCACAGTCTGCTTGTCTCCTTTCTTGAAGATGGGTGGAAATGGCAGCATTCCTGATGTTGGCAGGAATTTCTTCTCTGTCCTAGATTTTCAGGAACAGCTAATGGAGATGCTGGGTGATCTCTTCTCCTCGAAGTTTCAAAACCTCCATTGGACTACCATCCACTCCTATGACTTTTCCATTCTTCACATGTTTAATGGCGGCGACAGCTTCATCCATGCTCGGTGGGAGTCGAAGATCATCTTTGTTGGGGAGTTGGCGGATTTCCTCCAACATGTCATCATCTATGGTTGTCTTACAGTTTAGGATTTCCTGAAAGTGTTCTCTCCATTGAAGGCCAATGTTTTCTCTGTATCTCAAGAGGGTTCTGTCCTTAGTCCACACTGGGTTGAGGCCTAGGATATTTGGTCCATAGATTGCCTTGGTGGCACTGAAGAAGCTCCGTGTATCACGCTTGTCAACAAGGAGTCACAGCTGTTTAGCTTTCTCAATCCATCATTGGTTCTTGATTTCCCTAATTCCTCATTGTACCTCCGCCTTGACTGATTGATAAGTTCTCCTCTTTGCCTTGCTGGTTATGTCATTTTGCCAGGCAAGGAGAGCTTTCCGCTCCTTGTCAATGAGGTCTCGGATGGTGTGGTCATTCTCCTCGAACAAGTCTTTGTATTTCCTGATCTGAAGTCAATGGTTTAGCTTGAGATAATGACCGTCTCCAGCTCTTTCCAAATTTCCTCCACTCTGTTACAATGTACACTTTGGATTTTTTGGAGAAGACATTGATGGAAGTTCTCTCGCAGATTGGCTCTTGAAGCTGCTCAACGTTGATCTTTTTTCTGAGCTTTTTCTTCACCTTCCGCTGCTTCTACTGGAGTTTGATGGACATTGAGGACCTGCTGAGCTGATGATCTGTCCAGCAGTCATCTACATGGTCATCGCTCTGGTGATAATGAGGGCATCTTTTTGGTCTTGGCATGTACGATGATGATGTCGATCATGTGCCAGTGGTTTGACCATGGACGTCTTCAGGAAGTCTTGAACTTGTTTTTTTGGTGGAACAATGTGTTTGTGATGATAAGCTGGTGTTCCACGCATATAGTGAGCAGGAGAACCCCATTGAAATTGCAATTCCCAACTCCTTCCTTTCCGATAGTTCCTTTCCAGATTTGGAAGTCCATTCCCATCCTGGAAGTCCCCAAGTAGAATTATCTTATCTTCCTTAGGAATATTGGAGAGTATGGTGTCCAGACTGTAATAGAAGTCTTCTTTGGACTGTTCATTTGGCATCAAGGGCTAGGGCTTGTCACTTATGAACATTGCCTGCCAGTTCTTGGCATGTTCTAAACGGAGAGTCACGAGGCTCTCATTGATGCCGACAGGGAGCTCCAAGAATCAGTTGACGAGGTTCGATTCCCGGCTTGGGTGACGGTGTGGAGTCTGCACGTTCTCCACGTGTCTGCATTGAGAGGTTTCCTCCAGGTGCTCCAGTTTCCTCCCACAGTCCAAAGTTGTGCAGGTTAGGTGGATTGTCCATGCTAAATTGCCCTTAGTGTCCAAAAAGGTTGGGTGGGGTTACGGGGATGGCGTGGGATTAAGTGGAGTGCTCTTTCCAAGGGCCAGTGCAGACTCGATGGGCTACTCCTGCACTGTAAATTCTATGATTCTATGAAACCCCCTCTGCACAGTCAACCCCACTCAGCTCGCAGCCATGCCACTGAGAAGACCAGCCCCACGATTTGGGGAAGCCAACCTGGGCAGGTTGTTGGACGTCGTCAAGGACAGACAGGATACCCTGTTCGCCTGACGGTCTCGGCGGGTCAGCCACAGGGCAGCCGGTGACTTCCTGTGAGGAAGAGGCGGTGGCCGTCAGCTCGGGAGTGTGACCAGGAGGACCGGCACTCAGTGCCTCAAAAACATCAATGGCCTCAACCAGGCCACACGGATTAATTGGCACCGGACGCCTAACGCCCCCACCAACCCAATGTGTATGTGCCTGACACCGCCCTCACCTAGCACCGTTCGCCCACCATGTCCTGCAGTGCCGCCCACTCCATGCCCCCCCCCCCCCCCCCCCCCCCACCTCATCTACTGCCCATTTCCCCCTCTCCCCATACGGGCCATCTCTCCAAGCCCCCGCAAACCCCCCCCCCCCTCACGGGCCCTGAGACCCACCCCGAACCCCGACCCTGCCCCACTGAAACCCACCCTCCAATACCTGAGCCCCCCCTCCCCCCTCCCCGTCTTGGCACTCCTTAACAGCCCCTGGGTGTTTGGATGTTGGGCACTGTGCCCATTGTGTTGCCTCCAGTCATGTTCTGACACTGTGTTCAGGCATTACGGTCTGGTTCGGATGCTAGGCATTAGCTCCCACATGCTACATGGAACGCCTACCCATGGGAATCCACTTGGAATATGTGAAGTGCTCACTTAACTATTATTGTCAATTCCCAATTAGCAATAGCCTTCAGTGGGAGGTTGGGGTGGTTGGCGGGACAGGTGGGCTGGAGTTGGGGCTGCCCCTGGAGCAACATGACCATATGTTCCAGGGGTTTGCATAGTGGATCCATGGGCGCTGAGGCACCCATCCCCCCCCCCCCCTCTTCCAGCCCAGCACAGGTCATGGGCGGCCACCCCCCTGCTGCGCGCATCCCTCCTCCAAAGATGGTGGTCCAGCCCGACCAAGGCTGACCCCCCGGGGGCTCCACTATCCCCCTCTGAGCACCCTAGTGCCCCCGGGCCCATTGCCTGGGATGAAGATGGCTAAACACCTTCTCTCGTCACCGCAGCAGCCCTTCTGCCACCTTCATATTTTTAAAAGGTTGTATTAATTGGTGCCCACATGACCACTTGCGAGTTGAATGGTAAAATCTGGCAGTGGAAAGGTAGAGCTAATTGTAAATAGTATATGTGTGAAAGCTGGTCCTGCGCCTTTACATTATGCATTCGAATGCAATTTTTGGAAAAAGAGGGCTCAAAGGTAGATTGTTGGTGATTTCTGAAGGTGACTGTACAAAAAAGAGAAGGGAAAATATTCCTGGGACTGTGCTAGCCAGCTGGAGACATTGAAGGAGGAAGACATGGATGGGCTGGATACTCCACAACCCCGCGCCAAAATCGCGTTCGGCGCGGGGGTGGAGAATCTCCGTTTACACCAAAATCGTAGCCGTCGCCACTCCTGTGATTCTCCGGTCCCGGGAGTATCGCTTACGCACAATTTATGCGGCGCGGCTAGGGGGCCATCGTCAGAGAACCCCCCCCACAATTCTCCAGGCAAAACTGGCCGAGTTCCTGACGGCGTGGTGGGGAGCAGGCGGGGTCGAGGACCGGGGGGGGGGGGGGGGGCATCATGGGCGGCCACCACAGCAATCGGGCGGCTCAGATCCGCGGGCGCGCGCCATCTCGGGTGGGCCTACATCTTGCAGCCGACTCTGCGGTCTGAGTCCGCCATCGTGCATGGCGCGGCCGCTGCAGGCCGCCGCTCTGCGAATGCGTGGACTCTCGACCGGAGGAGCGGGGATCGTATCCGCAGCTGAAGCTGCGAGAAGCACTCCGGGGCCCTGCCTGCCCCTGCATGTTCGGAAAATAGCTGTAGATTTTTCTGAGGAACGTCAATCATGAAACGCCAGCGTTTTTATGCTCATGTGGGGAGATAGCCCCATTTTTGGAGAATCCAGCCCATGGTCAATTACTGTGCTGATGTTGAAAAGATCAGGAGGAATAATGCATTATTTTCACAATTGCACAGAATTTTGTTTGTGATGTTGGTTGGGATTTGGAAAATTGGGTGGATGCTGAAGTGGAGGATTATAGTGGAGGATTATAAAGGGAGAGATGGGCATACAGCTAGGAAATGATGACATTTTTAAGATCTTTAGTGACAAAAGGGAAATTAGAGGTGAGATGGCAATTGGCAAAGCACAAGAAATGGTCAGCACTGCAGAAACAAAGGTGCTTTCAATCTCATTTCAATTTCTGGTTAAAGTTGAGTTAGTACGGTACATTAATAAGTAGGTTTGCGACAAGCACCCATCCACAGGATATTCTCGCAGCTGTACTTAGCATGAGTAATTCAAGGTAAACCCAAGAATGTCAGACCAGAAGGTGTGGTGTGTGGTTGGAAATTCAGATGTGTTAGGGCATCTTTTCTTGCCACAACGTTGAGAGTCATTGTAGCATTAATGAACAGAAATCAATAGAGTTTAAGGTGAAGTAGCACCGTGTCATTGAACATATCGATCTGATGTTTATGCTCCTGACCATGGTCTGCTTAACAATATATTATAGAAATTCTGCATGCCAAAACATGGATTTTGTTTACAGTTTTTCTCATTCTATTTTCCAGGATCATATATCAAACTTCTTTGTCTGTTAACCAGCACAATTAAAAACATGTCATCTGGTTATGATGTATCCATAGGTTTACCATTTAAACGGCGATATGTTATTCTCTTTTTGCAGGGCGGCACGGTGGCACAGTGGTTAGCACTGCTGCTTCACAGTGCCAAGGACCCGGATTTGATCCTGTTCCCGGGTCACTGTCCGTGTGGAGTTTGCACATTCTTCCCATGCCTGCACCCTCACAACCAAAAGATGTGCAGGGTAGGTGGATTGGCCATGCTAAATTGCCCCTTAATTGGAAAAAGAATGAATTGGATACTTTAAAAACAGTTATTCCCTTTTGGGGCTTTTGAGTTGTGCAACACTGAGAGCTGGATTTTCCGTCGGCGGTATCCTCCATTTCGCCGGAAGTGCACTCATGCCCATGAATTTCCCAACGGCGTTGGGGTGCCCACAATGGGAGCCCCCATTGACTGGCTGCAGGGATGGAGAATCCCGGTGCCTGCGGGGGCGCGCAGTATCAGAAAACGGGTAAGGTGGGAAGGAAAATCCCGCCCTGAATTCTTCAATGCCAGCACAGCAAAATTTGTCATGTGGTCCATTAACCAACAAATACAGATATTCCCGATTAAAGAAAAGGACTGGTGGCATTGTGAACTCCCTTCAATCATTATCCTTTGATTGGTGCTGAACGTGATTCTCTGTACTAGGCTATTATATATCACACATTGTTGGATTACATTGGATGGTCAAAAATCTATCTGTTCTGGACATCTCACAAGTTAGCAGCCTTGTACCACATTGATAACATTACTTTGGTATCAAATATGCCAAGCATGAAATGGAATAGAGCACAGATGTTAGGAGGAATGACACCCGGTCAACCACTTGATACCACACAGCCACTTTTCAGAAAGCGCAGGTTACAATGTTTTTTTCTTATTTGTTCATTGAACATGGATATCGCAGCCTGTGCCAACATTTATTGCCCATCCCTAATTGCCCTTGAGGGGCAGTTAAGAGTCAACCACATTGCTGTGGCTCTGGAGTCACATAGCAGCCAGATCAGGTATGGATGGCAGATTTCCTTCCCCAAAGGACATTAGTGAACCAGATGGGTTTTTACATCAATCGACAATGGTTTCATGGCCATCATTAGACTTTTAATTCCAGATTTTGATTTAATTCAAGTTTCACAATCTGCAGTGGCAGTATTTGAACCTGGGACCTCAGAATACCCTGGGTCCAGTGACAATACCACTACGCCACTGCCTCCCCTAAATATGCTCGAAGTGAAACATCATACAACTGCTTCCAATGCTAAAAGAAGCTTATATGGCAGCAATATATTAACCAGTGTTTTATGTAATAGTCTTGGAATATGACTGATGGTTTTTATTGCAATCGATGACTTTTTAATTGAATTTAAATTAGAAAATTAACCTTTGTCCTTTGGTGGCAAAATGCAATTAAAGGGGCACTGTCCTGGTAAACAAGTGTTTGATGTTTATAAGTACATGATTTAATGACATATGGTGAAAGATATCATTGCGTCGATTCTGTTGGAAAGCATTGTGCAACAAATGGCTGCTGCCTTTCCAGCTTGCACCCCAAAGTTCCTTGTAAATATATTTTTGTGAGGACCCTGTTCCTTTAATAGCCTAGTGCTTTGTAAATTGCCAAATGTTGAGTTGCCTTGAGATATTTTGGCATGTTAAAGGTGCGAATTAAATACAAGTTGTTGTTGTAATGTCGCATTTATCTCCTGAGGCAGAAATTTCATCTCTCTTTGCTATCCAAAAGTGGAAAAATCTCAGGAGGCTTGGTTGATAATTGCGTGTTCAAAAATTGGACAGATTGCACAAACTTGAGTCAAAACGACAGAGTTAAAATGAGATTACCAACTAAAGCAGCCAAGGGGAGTTGTAAAATACAGACCTGTAATTGGCATTGTTGCTAACTTTTGGTTGGTTCAATTGGCTCTGTTTTATAACCTTTGCTCTAGAGTCGCCAGGTATCTTTATGATACTGCCACGAAGTTCAAGTTCAAGTAATAATCAATAACTTGATTCAAATCAAAACACATTTAGTATACACAGTAAATCACTACTAATGCATAAACTCTACTTTCTAGGCTATTTCTATAACTAACAGGCCTATACTTAGCTTTGGACTGGCCCACCAGGTCAGGGGAACAAATGGCCTTTCGTTCAGGTCCTGAGTCTGCAAGATTCAAAAGCTGGTATGGACTTGTAGCTAGGAGCGCCTATCTCGTAGTGAGCGTTGACTTGAGACTTACTTGCTTGGAGGCAATAAGACAGGTCACTGTCAAGGGTTGGTTCAAGTTGCTGAGTGACCCTGCCAAAGAAGAACGATTTGAACTTTATAGTCCCCAGAGGCTTCCCGCCCTTCGGGGTGGACCGCGTACCTGGTTCCAAGTGATTGGGCTACTTTCCGATCACTTGGATCGATTTCTCCAATGCTGGAGCGGTTCCCTGATCGCTGGGCAGTCCTAAGTGTCCATTGGCCTTCCTTTGTCTTGGCTCCTGCTGCCACTGAGGAGTCTGGCTTGGTTTTGTTTACCTTAACTGTTGCCATTGTGCCTGGGAATCGCACATTACTATGTAGATGGCTGCTACATTACTATGCAGATGGATGCTGGTTTCGGTGCTGTCTGGTTGTTTTGCAGGTTCCAATATACATGATCTCTGTATTTGCTAGTCTTTGCCTGTGTTGGCTGAATTTCCCTTCAGCCTTTGCGGTTCTCCATTTTAAGTCGGGAAGTGGCCAACTCAGGTGGCTACAGTACCCATTACTTCAGCGAATCTGCCAATATATTAAGTGAACAGTTTAGGTATAGACAGCCACTTCACTTTTGAAAGAGATGTTTTCATATTGTCAATAAAAATGTCAATATTGGTAAACGAACACAAGTTCGGCCAAGTCATGCATTAGTAAGGAAAGGCATGCTTTTCCAAACATGTCTGATAGAGTTATTTTCAGATGAGTGAATTATAAGGTCTTGTGAGAGAAATAAAACCATTATTGCATGGAAATTGCTCCAGCTCTGGATACATTTTATCAAAGGAGCAGAAGAAAGACATTTGCATTAACATTACGCTTTCTGAAAGTTGGCATGTACATATTAAGATCCTTAGCACACCATTTCAAAAGAAGTTTTAACATCTTTAAAATGTCCAGATTGTTGCTTGGAAATTACTTATGGAAATCCATCATTCTCCATTTAAATTTCTTTGATTGCTACCCGTTGGAAACAGACCAATGGCAGAACTCCTCATGTTCGATCAATGTAGAAAGAGTTCTGTTAATTCACAATTGGGGAAAAGAAAACACTCATTATAAATTAATTTTGTTGTGGTACATGAAGATTACTGGCCATTCTTAAGCATACATGAACATAATTGCACTCATAACTTACATTTTCAGTAAAGTGATATGAATAGCATTTTTAGCAATATGAAGTATGTTTTAAACTTTTTTCATGGGCAATGGGCATCACAGGCAAGGTCAACATTTATTGCCCATCCGTAATTGCTCTTGGTAATGTGGTCTTGAGCTGTCGTCTTGAAAAACTACAGTCCATCGAGTGCAGTTGTATCTGCAGATCTGTTAGGCAGGGAGTTCCAGAATTGACAGAACGATGATATAGTTCCAAGTCAGGGTGGTCAGGAGGGGAACTTGCAGGTCAGGGTGTTTCCACACATCTACTGCACTTGCCCTTCTAGGCGGTATATGTTTGGAAGATGCTGTTGATGGAGTCTGGTAAGTTGTTGCAGTACACCTTGTATGCAGCACACATTGTTGTCACTGTGCATGGGTGGTGGAGGGAGTGAAGGTCCAAGTTGGTGGATGGGGTACCACCATAGTGGGTAGCATTGGCCTGGAATGTGCCGTACTTCTTATAATTTTGAGAAGCTTCTTCGATGCATCTATGCTACTCACATCAACTTCCTTTGTGGCAGCAAGTACCAATCACGCTGTGCGAAAAGATTTCTCCTGAATTCCCTGTTGGATTTATTTGTGACTATTTTTCATTTAGTTTTGGGCGACCTGAGACTTGGAAACTTCTTCTCCAAATCTATTCTCTCAACCCATTGTATAATCTGAAAGCTCTTGTCAAGTCAGCGCTGAGTCAAGATAAAGATAGATCATTTTTGAAGAATAAAGGAATATAGGGTTATGGTGTTCAGGTGGGAAAATGGAGCTGAGTCCACAAAACATCATCTATGATCTCATTGAATGGTGGAGCAGGCTTGAAGGGCCAGATGGCCTACACCTGCTTCTTATGAGTCTTACCTTTTGCAGTGAAATAAATGGTGCTTTTTCCTTTTTTTGATCAGTAAACCCTCCTCCCTATCACTCCCTAGACTCAGCTCATAAGGAAGAGGCCTTAGAAAAAACAGACGCCAGTGAATTATGCAGATTTTCATTTCTATCTTTATAGAACATAGAACATAGAAAATACAGCACAGAACAGGCCCTTCGGCCCACGATGTTGTGCCGAACCTTTGTCCTAGATTAATCATAGATTATCATTGAATTTACAGTGCCGAAGGAGGCCATTCGGCCCTTTGAGTCTGCACCGGATCTTGGAAAGAGCACCCTACCCAAACTCAACATCTCCACCCAACACCAAGGGCAATTTTGGACATTAAGGGCAATTTATCATTGGCCAATTCACCTAACCTGCACATCTTTGGACTGTGGGAGGAAACCGGAGCACCCGGAGGAAACCCACGCAGACACGGGGAGGACGTGCAGACTCCGCACAGACAGTGACCCAAGCTGGAATAGAACCTGGGACCCTGTAGCTGTGAAGCAATTGTGCTATCCACAATGCTACCATGCTGCCCTTAAGAACAAATAAATCTACACTATATCATTTTACCGTAATCCATGTACCTATCCACTAGCTGCTTGAAGGTCCCTAATGTTTCCGACTCAACTGCTTCCACAGGCAGTGCTTTCCATGCCCCCACTACTCTCTCGGTAAAGAACCTACCTCTTATATTCCTCCTATATCTTCCACCTTTCACCTTAAATTTATGTCCCCTTGTAATGGTTTGTTCCACCCGGGGAAAAAGTCTCTGACTGTCTACTCTATCTATTCCCCTGATCATCTTATAAACCTCTATCAAGTCGCCCCTCATCCTTCTCCGTTCTAATGAGAAAAGGCCTAGCACCCTCAACCTTTCCTCGTAAGACCTACTATCCATTCCAGGCAACATCCTGGTAAATCTTCTTTGCACCTTTTCCAAAGCTTCCACATCCTTCCTAAAATGAGGCGACCAGAACTGTACACAGTACTCCAAATGTGGCCTTACCAAAGTTTTGTACAGCTGCATCATCACCTCACGGCTCTTAAATTCAATCCCTCTGTTAATGAACGCGAGCACACCATAGGCCTTCTTCACAGCTCTATACACTTGAGTGGCAACTTTCAAAGATGTATGAACATAGACCCCAAGATCTCTCTGCTCCTCCACATTGCCAAGAACTCTACCGTTAACCCTGTATTCCGCATTCATTTTTGTCCTTCCAAAATGGACAACCTCACCCTTTTCAGGGTTAAACTCCATCTGCCACTTCTCAGCCCAGCTCTACATCCTATCTATGTCTCTTTGCAGCCGACAACAGCCCTCCTTACTATCCACAACTCCACCAATCTTCGTATCGTCTGCAAATTTACTGACCCACCCTTCAACTCCCTCATCCAAGTCATTAATGAAAATCACAAACAGCAGAGGACCCAAAACTGATCCCTGCGGTACGCCACTGGTAACTGGGATCCAGGCTGAATATTTGCCATCCACCACCACTCTCTGACTTCTATCGGTTAGCCAGTTCGTTATCCAACTGGCCAAATTTCCCACTATCCCATGCCTCCTTACTTTCTGCATAAGCCTACCAAGGGGAACCTTATCAAATGCCTTACTAAAATCCATGTACACTACATCCACTGCTTTACCTTCATCCACATGCTTGGTCACCTCCTCAAAGAATTCAATAAGACTTGTAAGGCAAGACGTACCCCTCACAAATCCGTGCTGACTATCCCTAATCAAGCAGTGTCTTTCCAGATGCTCAGAAATCCTATCCTTCAGTACCCTTTCCATTACTTTGCCTACCACCGAAGTAAGACTAACTGGCCTGTAATTCCCAGGGTTATCCCTAGTCCCTTTTTTGAACAGGGGCACGACATTTGCCACTCTCCAATCCCCTGGTACCGCCCCTGTTGACAGTGAGGACGAAAAGATAATTGCCAACGGCTCTGCAATTTCATCTCTTGCTTCCCATAGAATCCTTGGATATATCCCGTCAGGCCCGGGGGACTTGTCTATCCTCAAGTTTTTCAAAATGCCCAACACATCTTCCTTCCTAACAAGTATTTCCTCGAGCTTATCAATCTGTTTCACACTGTCCTCTCCAACAATATCGCCCCTCTCATTTGTAAATACAGAAGAAAATTACTCGTTCAAGACCTCTCCTATCTCTTCAGACTCAATACACAATCTCCCGCTACTGTCCTTGATCGGACCTACCCTCGCTCTAGTCATTCTCATATTTCTCACATATGTGTAAAAGGCCTTGGGGTTTTCCTTGATCCTACCCGCCAAAGATTGTTCATGCCCTCTCTTAGTTCTCCTAATCCCTTTCTTCAGTTCCCTCCTGGCTATCTTGTATCCCTCCAATGCCCTGTCTGAACCTTGTTTCCTCAGCCTTACATAAGTCTTTTTCCTCTTAACAAGACATTCAACCTCTCTTGTCAACCATGGTTCCCTCACTCAACCATCTCTTCCCTGCCTGACAGGGACATACATATCAAGGACACGTAGCACCTGTTCCTTGAACAAGTTCCACATTTCACTTGGGTCCTTCCCTGCCAGCCTATGTTCCCAACTTATGCACTTCAATTCTTGTCTGACAACATCGTATTTACCTTTCCCCCAATTGTAAACCTTGCCCTGTTGCACGTACCTAGCCCTCTCCATTACTAAAGTGAAAGTCACAGAATTGTGGTCACTATCTCCAAAATGTTCCCCCACGAACAAATCTATCACTTGCCCTGGTTCATTACCAAGTACTAAATCCAATATTGCCCCTCCTCTGGTCGGACAATCTACATACTGTGTTAGAAAAGCTTCCTGGACACACTGCACAAACACCACCCCATCTAAACTATTTGATCTAAAGAGTTTCCACTCAATATTTGGGAAGTTAAAGTCGCCCATGACTACTACCCTATGACTTCTGCATCTTTCCAAAATCTGTTTCCCAATCTGTTCCTCCACATCTCTGCTACTATTGGGGGGCCTATAGAAAACTCCTAACAAGGTGACAACTCCTTTCCTATTTCTGATTTCAACCCATACTACCTCAATAGGGTGATACTCCTCGAACTGCCTTTCTGCAGCTGTTATACTATCTCTAATTAATATTGCCACCCACCCCCACCTCTTTTACCACCCTTCCTAATCTTATTGAAACATCTATAACCAGGGACCTCCAACAACCATTTCTGCCCCTCTTCTATCCAAGTTTCCGTGATGGCCACCACATCGTAGTCCCAAGTACCGATCCATGCCTTAAGTTCACCCACCTTATTCCTGATGCTTCTTGCGTTGAAGTATACACACTTCAACCCATCTCCATGCCTGCAAGTACTCTCCTTTGTCAGTGTTCCCTTCCCCACTGCCTCATTACACGCTTTGGTGTCCTGAATATCGGCTACCTTAGTTGCTGGACTACAAATCCGGTTCCCATTCCCCTGCCAAATTAGTTTCAACCTTCCCGAAGAGTACTAGAAAACCTCCCTCCCAGGATATTGGTGCCCCTCTGGTTCAGATGCAACCCGTCCTGCTTGTACAGGTCCCACCTTCCCCAGAATGCGCTCCAATTATCCAAATACCTGAAGCCCTCCCTCCTACACCATTCCTGCAGCCACGTGTTCAAACATCTCCGAGACTGTCATGTCAGAGTGGGGCTCCTGAACCAGACCGACCTATGCTTAACACAGAGTTCAAACGCAGTGCAAACCATTCAGCTCACTTGGCTAGACAGATGGTTTGTGATGCAGAGCAGGGCCAGCAGCATTGAGATCAATTCCTGTACCGGCTGAGGTTATTCATGAAGGTCCACCTTCCCAACCTTACCCCTTGCCTCAGGTGTGGTGATCCTCAGGTTAAATCACCACCAGTCAGCCCACCCCCTCATGGGGAAAGCAGCCCACGGTCATCTGGGTCTATAGCATTATAAGAGGCTGAAGGCTGTCAGGCACAAGATTCTGACAATCCAACAATAGAGGCTAGTGCAAACTTATGCCCAGAGAAGTAAGAAAACTATAGCACCTACTGGTGCCTGATGATGCTGAAGCTAAGCAGGTATTTTAGTAGATCTATATTCAGAACATGTGGACATGAACAAGTTACCATGGGCAGAATATCTGATGATATGCCAGTGCAGCTTACAACTGGTGAATTAAAATTTACAAATGGCCTTATGCGAACATCTGCCAGTGTTTTGGCCAAAACCATGGACATTGATGGGAAAAATAATAACAAGACATCAAGCAGTTGAGAAGGTGACCTCCTTCTGCACTGTAGGGATTCTATGTCAGACTGCAAGAAATTGCATTAAACACTTGTATCCTCCAACATTCTTTTTTAATGACGAAAACTATAAAATGGCACAGATTGAAGCATTAACATTGGAATAGAGTTAACACCAACATCTGCATATGTTCCCTTAACTCTTGTAATTTGTGAAACTGAATAACGAAAGTTGTGGGTGAATGGCATGTTCTTTTTTAAAATAAATTTAGAGTACCAATTTTTTTTTCCAATTAAGGGGCAATTTAACATGGCCAATCCACCTACCCTGCTCATCTTTTGGATTGTCTGGGTGAGACCCACGCAGACATGGGGAGAATGTGCAAACTCCAGGTGGACAGTGACCCAGGGCCAGGATCGATCCCGGCTCCTCAGCGGCATGAGGCAGCAGTGCTAAGGATTGCGCCACCGTGCTGTCCAAATGTCATGTTCTTAAGAGAAATAGTGCAACGTGTCAGGGGAAATCCTGTTTTTAATAATTACAAAGTTCCGGCTTTGTGAAAATATTTACTTGAGAGAGAGAATCATTTGGTTATTCTCTGACACATCATGGCAGAAAATTTGGAGTGCTATGAGTGAAAGCTTAGCTCTCTAATTTTTCTCCAATTGATATTACAAAGCTTCTTGGAATAAATCATTCTGCAATCCATTTTAGTATCTCTTACTAATGAAAGCAATCTTTAATCCTTCAATGGCAGACTCCCTGGGCAAGAAAACATGTGTGCTTTTAACTTCTGCTATTTTGAGAAGTTTCAGATGTTTATTTCATAAGAAAAATATCACTTTTAAACCATTTCGATCAGAATACCACCTGTGGAAACTCCATGTAGTTTGCACATTGTCCCCGTGTTTGCGTGGGTTTTACCTCCACAACCCAAAGATGTGCAGGGTAGGTGGATTGGCCATGCTAAATTGGCCCTTAATTGGGAAAAAAAAATTGGATACTCTAAACTTATAAATAAATAAATTCACTAAATGCTCTGTTCATTGCTGAACTGGAGATATCCAGAAATGCACCTGCGAACAAGACTTACCAACACAAGATTCTATCAGTCTTGTTCACAAATGTAGTGTGATGAATCAATAGTATTCAAGTGCTCTATTTCACTCTGAGAAAGAAAAAATGTTTTTGTACGTTCCCTCCATTTCTACTCCTGCAAGAGATGCTTTAATATGCTCAGTTGGAGACTTTAAACTTATTAGAAATTGAATTGACAGCCTTCCTAATACACTCAGGATAAATTTTCAACATAGATGAATAATAGATGATTTAATGTCCCTCTTCAGTAAGCTTGAGTTTGATGTTGTTTGATAGGAGACAATTGTGGGATTAGGAATTACTATCCTCCATGTTAAGTAGTACAGTTGGGTGAAGAATAACTTCCATTAAGGAGAAGTATAACGTCAAATTGGAAACAAAATAATCCTGGCTTTTAAATTAAAAACCTGACTCACTTTTCTCATAGGCCAGCAGTTTAATTCACTTTTGAAATCCTTCATTTTCTGACCAGCCCCCAAGCTTTTGTAGAATTTGGGCTGTTTCTCCAGGTGAGGATTAAAGCAGTTTTTGGGGGAGCAGAATTTTGGGCAGCCTTACATTATATTGATCGTCTACTGTGCCTGTCTTTGGGATGCCAAATGTTAGAAAATGGTCATGTTTTGAAACTGAATAGCTGTACGAATCTTAAATATAAATATTGTTTGTTTTTTATTTTTTTTAAACTCATCAAAATATATTTTTAAATGCTCCAGGCAAAGATGTCTTCCCTGCAGCAGTCGCTGATTAGAAAGCCCAATTATTAAACAAATCTCTCAGTTAAATGCACATTATACTGTGAAATTATACCAATTATACCAATTATCATTTAGCAAATGTCAAGGGTCATCTCACCCACTGCGTTGAAAACCATTGACTCTTGCTCAATTATCAAGTGTAATTTTGCAAAATTTGAAAAGCAGAGAAATCAAAAGTCTCGAGGTTTATAGATATTTCCTGCTTGGAGAAAAATAGGATGGATTTGTGGTGTAGGATTAATTATGATCTCATGGAATTTCAAAGAACTATGGAATTTAAATATCAATTCATTCAACCTAACCAATCATGGTCAGCATATGTCCCATAAATTAAGAATGTCATAATAATTTGGAAAAGGTATCTTACAGGTGGCAAGTTAGATTTTGCGACTGGAAATTAATTGCTGATGAAATTGGGCATCATAGAGCCTGTTGTTTGGCACAATGGATGCTGTTCTGGAACCAAAATACTGACCGACATGCGCATGCGTAAACTCTGTCATGAATCATGGCATTAGCGTGCATGTAGCTAACATCTGCTGGAAGTATGCAGAACTGAGAAATAAAGGATGTCAATCAGCATGAAACACTGATTTAACCCTAGCAGTGCCATTTTGGAGCACAACATTGCAGTCTCACCCACTCTTTGCTGCGCAGGGCTGAACACGTATGAAGCAGCAGGGAGGAACACCCTCCCCCCACAGGCACACACACACCAGCATTGTTTAATGGGGTCATCAACTACTACAGATTATTTGCTGGTTGGGTTTCTTTGGTTCCTTTGGTTATTGCTCTAATTGTACAAGTGTTTTGGTACATCCCATTGTCGTTTGAAGTTACAAAAGTCCTACACGGGACTGGTATGGTAGGTGTTGAAGAACCCTTGGGTGACTTCAAGGATTTTGCACAAACCAAACCATGCATAGAGCAGCATGGTAGCACAGTGGTTAGCACAGTTGCTTCACTGCTCCACGGTCCCAGCCTGATTTCCCGGCTTGGGTCACTGTCTGTGCGGAGTCTGCACGTTTTCCCTGTGTCTGCGTGGGTTTCCTCCGGGTGGTCCGGTTTCCTCCCACAGTCCAAAGATGTGCAGGTCAGGTGGATTGGCCACGCTAAGTTGCCATTTGTGACCAAAACAAAGGTTGGGTTACGGAGGTAGGGTGGAGGCGTGTGGGCTTAAGTGGGGTGCTCTTTCCAATGGCAGGTGCAGACTCGATGGGCTGAATGGCCTCCTTCTGCACTGGAAATTCTATGATATGAATGGAGTAATAGGCCTTCATCTTGAAAAGCAGCATATCTTGGAGAATGAGCAATGGTTACACAGAGCAGAGCAAACTGGTGGAAGAGGAAGGAGGAAAATTAGGAAGAAGAGCAAGACTCTTGCAACATAAACAGTCCCTATCTGCCCAGGATGTACTTCAAGGGAGATACAAGGAACCACAATCCCAAAACCTCCATTCCTCTGTCAAGGTCACCAATTTGTCCCAATGCAGAAATGAAATCATGCCAATTTGCTTACAGATGTAAATGAATCACCCTTGCACATTTCCGTAGCTCTTGGGTGAAATTCTCCACCTCGTGATGCTGCAAAAGTAAACTGCGATTTTGCGGAGAAATCGGTCCATGCCCGGAGCCAATTCGGGCACCATGCTCCTGTCCCTCGCTGGTGGCGATAACAAGTTTTGTGCCCCACGCTGGCATGTACAACAAGAATTTGCATGTATTTAGATGTGATTAGTGGGTTGGACACACTATGCTCCGCCTTTCAGCAATGCGCTACTATCAGGTGGAAGTATCATGGGCGTGAATTTCCGGGTCTGGTGTGGGGCGAGCAGCAGTGCCAGGTGAGACCTCCAGTTCCCATGCCAAAAACGGCAAGAGAATGGCCGGGTACCTGGCCGCGCATACGCACGGCGACGACCTGCAACGGTCACGCTGTACAACATGGCGGCAGCCGTGCGTGGACCCGATCCGCCATCCACAACCCTCACAGGCCACATCTTGGTCACTCCCTGGCCACCCCCCACCAGTACCCCCAGCCCACGTGGAAGCCCTCCCTCCATCAGTGGCACAGATCCCGGCTGAGTGTGGTGGTGTTAAACACAGTCCGCAGCCACCACACCGGGTTACGGACCCCTCAGACCATACGTCAACCGCGCGGTCGGGGATTCGGGCCATGGGGGACGGAGCATCGTGGGAGGTTCTGCTGATGACGTGCTAACACCGTTGCAATGGCGTGTGGCGCGAGACACGATTACGCCTCTTCCGAGAGGACGGAGCGTGGCTGACCGGCGTCAAACCTGTGCCATCCCCAATTTGGGCATTGGAGTGGATTCTCCGCCCGATCACCAATAATGATATCGCCGTTGGGCAACGGAGAATCCTGCCCAGTGAATTTTGCCCTTGCGTATGCCTTTGCCTGTCCTAAAGATCAGATGAATTGCTATTCTAGTGACTGAAGCATGACTGGTGAAATGCTGCTGCCCTCCACTGCAGGTGGCCTTGAAGGGTGACCTGAAGTAACCCAGACTCTTTCAGGCTGCAACACCTTGGCATGAGTGGGAGCAACCTGGTCTCACTGACAAACAACTGCAAGGGCAAGCGCAGAGTGGCAAGCATGGGAACATGAATGCTGCCATCTGTCAGGCCAACAGATCATGCTCCATGGAGCCACTGTTACTCCCCCAGGATGGCGCCTCAGCAATCATCGTCATAGGTTGGAGGATAGTTTGCTGGACTGTTGTGACAGACGGCAGGTCAGTCCCTTATTACACACTGGTAATCATGGACATGATGATAACCATTTGGCTTTGCATTGCAGCAAGCTGATTTCAGCATCCAGGTCATTGGGGTCAGACACCTGTTACAACGTCCATGGAGGTCACAGGGTGTGAACCATCCAGTTCCCCTTGACCTCCACAGAATACAAACTTCCCCGGTGACAAGACGGAGCTTCCCCTTGTCATGATATGCAAACATGCAGCTAATGAACACATAGAATAGGACATGACCAATGGGCAGGCAGGACACTCAGGAGTGGTATCTCACTATAAAAGGGATGAGACACTCACACCCCACCTCTTTCCACAGACCAACATCTACAGAGTGCGACAGCGTGTATCCTCAGCATCACACCCCAGCACGTGGCTTAGAGCATGGCTGGTTCAGTTAGACTGA
Organism: Scyliorhinus torazame; assembly: GCF_047496885.1. Classification (NCBI taxonomy): domain Eukaryota; kingdom Metazoa; phylum Chordata; class Chondrichthyes; order Carcharhiniformes; family Scyliorhinidae; genus Scyliorhinus; species Scyliorhinus torazame. The sequence continues at coordinate 61,247,714 of NC_092708.1, forward strand.
GTTACTACATTTAGATTAGCAGAGAGTCAAACTCATTGAGAACTGTGCTAATAGTTCAATAAAACACATTGAACTCACTTCAAAATCTGGAGCATCTTTTACTCAAAACTGCATCAAGTGGCAGCTTGTGTTATTCCAAATTACATAACACGACACCCCTTTAATGAGGGTGCCCTCACAGTATAATAACCCCAACCTGAGTGTATGTTGGGGCGGGAGACCCTTCAGAGAGTGGAGAGTATTTGCGTATTGAGAATAAACTTGTATTTATCGCATCCTACCTGTCGTTCAATGTGTGTTCACTCTGTGCGGATTATTCAGCACCTGTTGTTGTTCTCCATGGCTACCTGCTCACAGTGCTTTTTTTGAAAGGCTGTGTCTGAAAGGCTGACTAATCTCCTGCTGGCAGCTCTCATACTTCCCATAAGGCCTCCAGTGCAACATCCAAAGCACTTAGGGCATGTTCTGTCTCATGTTGTGGCATTCTTCACTGTTTTCCAGGTCAGATTCACTTGCTGCAGAGCAGCCTGCAGCTGCTCCCACTGCAATGAGGGGTTTGGGAGACCATTGTGTAGTGCCTGGAAGTCACAATTTTGCCCCCCTCAAGACACATCCAGCCAATGGACAGTGCAGTTAGTGCTGGCTATATGCAGCAACCATTCTGATAAGCAGGCAGCACAGACTCTGCCTGTTCCCTTCATTTCAATCAATGGAGGTGGGTTAATTTCACAATGTGACCCTCATGCTCTTCATCACGAACGATCTAATTTAGCCCCCATTGCTTCTGCATTTTAGAAATTTGAATTATTGCCAAAAAAAAAACATTCAAAGCCATAAATGTAAAATGTTAACTGACCTGACGTCACTTGGCCATATTCGGCGACTATCATGCGAAGTAAGAGTAGAGGTTGCCATGTCATACAATATTAACATAAAATAAAAGTCATTTCAGTTTTCATCTTCTATACTTGTTAGAGGTTGTGTGCACTTTATATTCTATTCATACCTGCAGTAGCAGCTCCAATAAATGCCAGCACCTCATTTTAATTGGAAAATGTTATAATCTATTGGTTCAGATTCCTGCAGTAACCCAAAATTCACTCATGGCAAGTCAGCTGATTAACCACCAGGAACTCAATAGTACTTGCTGAGAACTGCATCCAATCTTTGTGCCGTCAGCAAGTATCCTGAAGATGTTCCAGGAACATGAAGTTTGGAAACAAATGCTGTTTAATATACATAATAAACCTGTATCATGAATATTCAGATGGAAGGAAATAGATCTTTGAACTAATAATCAAGATGAATTGATTGCAAATGTTTTTTTTTGTGCTGGTAGTCAGAGGAATCATCCTCCCGCCCCCACCCCCCGAAAGGTAGCTGAGTAGAATGTTGGATAAAGTTTTGTGCACCAGATAGATGGATATGATGTAGATGTGTTAATTTATGTATGATCGTGTCAAGTTGGTATGTTTTGCTATCAAAAGGCCTCCAACAAGGATCTTGGGTCCAATTTATTTGTAAATTTGCTAGCAGCAAATAATTTGTTGTTATTAGCCAATTAGTTCATCGGAATGAATGGTTATAGTTCAGTTGTTAAAATTGAGGCAAATCCAGAAGTCTTTTGATTTCTGCAACTTAGTTCATTTAAAACTCTGGAATCCCGGTCCTGAAATTAACTACGTTTCTCCCACTCCACTGCCATAATTTTGAAAGGAAATCCTCGAAAAATGATACAAACATCCAGTTTTAATCATTTTAGCCATGTTGCTGGGGGGTCTGCATGTATCCTATCAGAAAACCTCCACAGAATTTGTTGCCAATTACATTTTCTGGGGAACAGTTTTGATTTCCAGCTCTGTTACTCAATATGAGTTTGTATCTGATAGAAAACTATTAACGTACCAGTTGGTGTCATCATTCGATTTATTGATGGCTGACCTTGCAATTGGAAAGTTGTTTCAAGTGGTATTGTTTCAAGTGGTGGTCCACAGGACTCGATGGTGTGACCCTTACTATTTGTGCTTTATATTAACGATTTGGATGTGAACGTGGGAGCATGTCTGGGAATTTGCAGACGGCACAAAGATTGGTCGAGTGGTGGACAGTGCAGAGGATAGCTATAATCTCCCAAATTATATAGATGGATTGGTGGAGTGGGTGATAAAGTGGCAGTGTGAGATCATGCATTTAGAGAGGTCAAACAGTTGTGGGGAGTACACAATAAATGGGAATATACTAAGAGGGGTAGGTGAAGTGAGATATCTTGGTGAAAACAGGTCCCTAAAGGCAGCAGTTCAAGTGGACAAGGTTGTTAAGAAAACATATGGAATACCCTCCTTCATTGGCAGAGGTATAGAATATAAAAGTAAGGATATCATGTCGGAATTGTAAAAAAACACTGGTGAAGCCATAACTGGAATGGGGGGGCGGGATTCTCCGACCCCTCACCAGGTCGGAGAATCGCCGGGGGGGGCGGCGTGAATCCCGCCCCTGCCGGCTGCCGAATTCTCCGGCGCCGGAGATTTGCCGGGGGCGGGAATTACGCCGGTCGGTGGCCCCCCCCCACGGCGATTCTCCGGCCCGCGTTGGGCCGAAGTCCCGCCCGTTCAACGCAGGTCCCGCCGGCGTAAATTGGAGTTGGTCCCTTACCGGCGGGACCTGGCAGCGCGGGCGAGCTCCGGGGTCCTGGGGGGGGGGCGCGGGGCGGTCTGGCCCTGGGGGGTGCCCCCACGGTGGCCTGGCCCGCGATCGGGGCCCACCGATCCACGGGCGGGCCTGTGCCGTGGGGGCACTCCATTCCTCCGTGCCGGCCATGTAAGCCTCCGCGATGGCCGGTGCGAAGGTGAACCCTCCCCCCTGCGCATGCGCGGGGATGACGTCTGCAGCCGCTGACGCTCCCGCGCATGCGTGGACCCGCGCCGGCCAGCGGAGTCCCTTCGGCCCCAGCTGGCGCAGCGCTAAAGGCCTTCCACGCCGGCCGGCAAACCACTCCGGCGCCGGCCTAGCCCCTGAAGGTGCGGAGGATTCCGCACCTTTGGAGCGGCTCAACGCCGGAGTGGTTCCCGCCACTCCACTGCGCCGTTTCTGCCCACCCTTCCGATTCCCGGAGAATCCCGCCCATTGTGTGCAGTTCTGGTCACCACATTACAGGAAGGACGTTATTGTTAGGAATGGGTTAAGAGACATTCCAATAACATATCAAATTGATGTTAAGTATCCAATATGCAAAGATGCTGCAGGTGGCACATATGCTGTGATAGAGGTTTTGTATAGTGGGCGGGATTCTCTGAGCCCGCGCCGAGTGGGAGAATCCCCGAGGGGCCGCGCGAAACCCACCACATTGCTCCGACGCCAGATCAGGGGCCACTCTACGCAGCCCCTCCAGCGATTCTCCGCCCAGGATGGGCAGCCATACAAAGAAACCCGAGTCCCGCCGGTGCCATTCTGAACTGGTCTTACCCGGCGGGACCTCGGCGTGAATGGATCCAGGGGCAGCCGGGTGGGGTGGAGGGGGGTCCAACCCCGGGGGGGGCCTCCGCTGTGGCCTGGCCCGTGATCGGGGCCCCCCGATCGGCGGGCAGGCCTCTCGAGCTAGGAGCCTCTTTTGTTCCGCGCCAGCCCCTGTAGCCCTACGTCATGTTGCGTCGGGGCCGGCGCGGAGAAGGGAGCCACCGCTCATGTGCGGCAATCACGCCGATACCACTGCGCATGCGCAGACCCGCTGCATCCAGCTGATGCCGGGATCGGCAGCTGGAGGGACGTGGGTCGCTCCAGTGCCGTGCTGGCCCCCTGTAGGTGTCAGAATCGCTGCTCCTGAGGCCATGTTGACACCGTCGGGAAATGCGACGGCTTCTACGACGGCGTCAACACTTAGCCTCAGGATCCAAGAATCCCGCCCAGAGTGTTCAAGGAAAATAAAGGTGCCTTGGGAAGGGAGCAGAACTCTTGACTCTTTACTCAATAGCAGCCAGAAGCTAACAGTTATTGCTCTGGACAGAGGGCAGAGGAGTTTTACAAGAATGTTGCCAGGGCCAGAACTCTGTAGCTACGAGAAGAGGTTGGATAGGTTTGGGTTATTTTCCTGAGAACAAAGAAGACTGAAGGGTGGCTTAATTGAGATGTACAAAATTATGAAGGGAAGAGATAGGGTACCAGGATAAAATTGCGTCCCTTGGCGGAGAATTCTAGAACCAGGGGACACTGTATCAAGATAAGAGGCAGAAGGTGTAGAGGGGACATGAGGAAGAACATTTTGACGCAGAGGGTGGTGGGAGTCTGGATTCGCTGCCCGAGTTGATGGTGGAGGCAGAGACCCTAAACTCTTTTAAAATGTACCTGTATTTGCACCTGTATACGCTACCGGGTGCAGGAAGGTGGGATTAGACAGGGCACCATGGGCTGGCATGGAGAATATGGGCTGAATGGCCTCCTTCTGTGCTGTAAATTTTCTATGATTCTATGATCTAACATATGATTATCATTATGCTGCAGGGAGAGAAAATTCAAATGTTAATTAATTCTTTTGGCATTTTGTCAAGCTTCATGTACAATGCTTTGAATTCATTAGTTCCAACTGCAGTCACTTTAACCAGTGACAGACCTGGAACAATCAATACTTAAGCTTAACACTACACAGGTCAATATTCTCTTCCCACACACAAGCTTGCAATGTCAAAAATGTACCCGTACCATGCCACTAGTTTTGTTTGCAGTTCAAATAAACATGCAATCACTGGAAAGTTTACACACTCGCCATTTACATTTTACCGAAACATTACATGTTAGACATAGAATTTACAGTGCAGAAGGAGGCCATTTGGCCCAGCGAGTCTGCACTGACCCTTGGAAAGAAAACCCCACACCTCCACCCTATCCCCCGTAACCCAGTAACCCCATCTAACCTTTTTGGACACTAAGGGCAATTTAGCAAGGCCAATCCACCTAACCTTCACATCTTTGGACTGTGGGAGGAAACCGGACCACCCGGAGGAAACCCACGCAGACATGGGGAGAACGTGCAGACTCCGCACAGACAGTGACCCATCCCGGGAATCGAACCTGGGACCCCGGAGTTGTGAACTGTGCTAACCATTGTGTAACGTGCTGCCCTATTAACATAGCCTATGTACAGGAAGGATTTCCAGCCCACGTTGGACGTCAACGAGAACGGGGACACAGGAGGAAAATCCCGCGAGAATTGGAAAATGCCATTCTCGCCGGTGAGATGGCATTTTCTGATTTTCCATGTCCCTTGCCAGTGACATAATGACGATCTCGCCAGATAGGGTGGGAATCTCATTTCAATAGATTTTAATACATTTAAATGCACTTGACAGCTCTATCACGCCCCGCCACTGAATTATTTTGTTCAGAGAGGCTCAAAGTCTGGACTAAAATCTCGGCTGTGCAGCTGGTGAGCTCTCCGCCGCGTTTCAGTCACAGCCTGACACTCTTTAAAAAGAAAATGGGAAGGTTCCACCAATTACATCTTAACAGAGCTTATGTATCAAGACCATAAGATATAGGAGCAGAATTAGGGAATTTGGCCCATCGAGTCTGCTCCGCCATTCAATCATGGCTGATACGTTTCACATCCCCAATCTCCTGCTTTCTTCCCATAACCCCTGGTCCCCTTATTAAACAGGAACCTGTCTATCTCTGTCTTAAAGAAACTCAGTGACTTGGCCTCCGTAGCCTTCTGCGGTAATGAATTCCATAGATTCACCACTCCCTGGCTGAAGAAATTCCTCCTCATCTTAGTTTTAAAGGATCGTCTTTTCAGTCTGAGGCTGTGCTCTCGGGTTCTAGTCTGGTACTAATGGAAACATCTTCTCCATGTCCCATCTAAACCTCTCAGTATTTTGTAAGTTTCAATGAGATACCCCCCATCCTTTTAAACTTCATTGAGTACAGACCCAGAATTCTCAACCGCTCCTTATATGACATGCCCTTCATTCCTGGGATAATACTTGTGAACCCCCCCTGGGCCCCTCCAAGACCAACCCGTCCTTCCTTTGATACTGGGCCCAAAATTGCTCGCAATATTCCAAATGGGGTCTTACCAGATGCTTATACAACCTGAGCAGTACACCCCTGCTCTTGTGTTGTAGCTCTCTCAAAATGAATGCTAACATTGCATTTGCCTTCCTCACTGCTGACTGAACCTTCATGTTAACCTGAAGAAAATCCTGTAGTACGCTTTTCAAGTCCCTTTATGCTTCAGACTCCTGAAGCCTTTACTCATTTAGAAAATGGTCTATGCCTCAATTCTTCCTACCACTTTTCCACATTATATTCCATCTGCCACTTCTTTGTACGCTCATCCAGCCTGTGCAAGTCCTCCGGCAGCCTCCCCACTTCCACAACACAACCTGTCCCTCTGCATATTGTCATGTGAGAGTACCTTTAAGAAATGGGTGTTTATAAATGGGTGTGTATATAAATATCTGTCGTGAGAGTGCCTTTAAGAGAAATGGGTGTTTACTACTGCAGTGATGTCAGAGAGTGGGTGGAGCTTGGCTGTCTGTCAGCTTTTTACTTGTGTTTTTGAGCAGGCAGCAGGGTGTGTTTTAGTTTTGTTTTCAGTGTTGGAGCTGAAGCCAGACCAAGCAGGTGTACTGCTGATCTCTCTGCCATCAAAAAACTATCTCTTGATCATTTGGTGAATTCAGAATTATAAATGTTTTCAGTAGTGACTTTAACCTGATGTGCTTCTGGTAAAAGTTGTTTCAAGCCGTATGGATGTTAAAAAGGAAAGCTTAAAGGTTTACTTAGGGTTGTAGCCTTTGGGGGTTGTATTTGAATTAATGGTTGCTAAGATGTTCACTGTATGTTTTAAAAAGGTTAACTTGAGTTCATAGAATAAACATTGTTTTGCTTTAAAAAATACTTTTCCATTTCTGCTGTACCACACCTGTAGAGTGGGTCGTGTGCTTCCCCATACCACAATCTAGTAAAAGTTGTGGGTCAGGTGAACTCCATGATACACTTTGGGGTTCTCTAAACCCTGACCCATAACAATACCTTTGTATCATCTGGACACTTAGCAACAATGCCCTCAGTCCCTCTTCCAGATCGTTAATGTACATCATGAATAGTTGTGGTCCCAACACTGACTCCTGCAGAACACCACTTATTACCGGCTGCCATCCTGAAAAAGGTCCCTTTACCCCCACTTTCTGCCTTCTGCCAGTCAGCCAATCCTATATCCATGCCAGTATCTTGTCCCTCAACACCATGGGCTCTTATCCTATTTAGCAGCCTCCGGTACGGCACCTTGTCAAAGCCTGCTGGAAATCCAAATGGATCACATCCACTAGTTCTCCTTTGTCAAACTTCCTTATTACCTCCTCAAAGAATTCTAACTGATTTGTTAGGCATGACGTCCCCTTGATGAAGGTTGTGCTGAATTATTTTATCATGCACTTCCAAGTGGCCCGCAATCTCATCCTTAACAATGGACTCTAAAATCTTACCAATGACTGAAGTCAGGGTGACGGGGCCTCTAATTTCCTGAGTTCTGCCTCCCGCTCTTCTTAAACAGGAGCATTAGCCATTTTCCAGTCCTCTGGACCCTCCCTGCCTCCTATGATTCCTGAAAGATCACCATCAATGCCTTCACAACCTCCTCAGCTATCTCCTTCAGACCTCTGGAGTGTAATCCATCCGGTCAGGAAGGTTTATCCACCTTCAGACGTTTCATCTTCCCCAGCACCTTCTCCTTAGTCATGGCCACTACACAAATTATCATTCTCTGCTTCTTTCACATTCAGAAAATCAGAGACCCGCGTTGAAAAAAATGAACAGCTATTTATGTCAGCCCTGCCCCATTTCAAAATCAATAGAGAGATCAAGGCTGGGATTCCCCAAGCCTACGGTGGGTCGGAGAATCGCCGGTGATGCCGGAAATTCCCGCCACGCCACTCTGACGCCGGGACGCGATTCTCCGGTGACGGAGAATCGGCGTAAGTCGTGCGCGCACGGCCGACGCGGCGGCAGTCGGGGGCCGTTTTGGCGATACTCCGTGGTTGACTGCGAGCTCGGACCCCCGACCGCGGTGGCCATCCTGTTGGGGAAGTGGGGTGATCGGACTCCGGGGAGGGTCTGCACGATGGCCAGGCCCACGATCGGGGGCTACCAATCGGCGGGCGTGTGCGATCTGGAGGGGGCCCTACCTCCTTCCGCGCGGACCTGCTGTGTCGCTACGTCATGTTGCATGGTGCAGAAACGGCCACAACGCGCATGTGCCAACGCGGAAACGGCCACCACGCGCATGCGCGGACCTGCACCGCCAGTACAGGGCCACGTATCGGTGCCGGAGCAGCGCATAGCACCCTGTGGCCCACTGAATCGCTGGGCCAAGATGCCCATTGACGCCGGCGTGAAACACTCTGTTTTTTATGCCGGCATCAACCCTTGGCCGGTTGTTTGCAGAATCCCGGCCCAAGTTTGTCGAATTGACACCACAACTGCTTAGACATTACACAATGCCAAACTCAGTGAACATGGAATAGGGAAAATGATCCACAACTTTGATGTATTAGCTTAACTGTTAAATTAAATTTTTCCTTTCACTACAAAACTTCACAAGGTGAGCTGTTTTTGGAGAAGCTTCGGAATCTGTTTTCCCTTTCCCATTGCTGCAGAGAGAGGCATTAGCTAATGAATTGCTGCTGTGTGCCTAATTTCATTATTTTCTCAACAAGTTGGGATCTGAATTCGCCAGTAGACCATTGGGTAGCCAAACTGTCTAACGTACGACGATTTTTCTTTTCCCATTACAGCAAATTATTCTTATTTGTCTCTATTAATGTTGTGTGCCACTTCAAGAGCAGAATTGTATCTAAAGAGTCACTTAAGATCTAGTTGTAGACCTGTTTAGCAATATTTCAGGGGGTTTCCAACAAAATTAGTATTTTTTTCTCATGAAAACAATATACTACTACTGATCCGAATTGAAGTGAGGCATTTACAATCCAGTTAAATACACCAACAGAAGTGACAATTGTGTTGAGTGCGACTGATTAACATTCAAGTGCAGGTATAGACTCTTAAACTGGTTGGAGCATAATTATTTACTAAATTTCAGAGGGTCATAAAGTTACGTTTTGCATGTAGTTGATTCCCGGGAAATGAAATCTTTGGTTTGTGACTCACGAGCACTAATCATTTCACAATGTATCATTATTAATTGTCTTTCACACAACATACCTTTTCTCTACTTAACCAAGTATGGTAACAAGCTGTGACACATTGGGCTGGATTCTCCTTCGGCGGGATCCTCCGCTTCGCTGGCAGCGCACTCATGCCCACGAATTTCCCGACGGCGTGGGTGTGCCCACAATGGACAACCCCATTGGACGGCTGCCGGGTCGGAGGATCCCGCTGTCAGCAGGGGCAGGGTGCACTAGAAAATGGGTGCGGCGGGATGGAGAATCCCGCCCATAGACTTCCAATCCTAATTCAATGTGCAATGCATTCATTGTATTCATGTATGCTCAATGAACATACAAGGTTTCAGCTCATTGTAGTGCAAAGTGAAGCGATGAGGCAAGTGTTACATCAAAATGATTATTTATTTATTTAACAAAGAAGAACTTTACATACAGAATGCTACAACTCCAACATAGGTCTAATTCCCTCCAATCCCAAGCTTATTCTGACGATACCTCAACAGCGAGGTTCCCTGCAGTTACGTGGCCCGCGAAGAATCACCCCTTCAAGAGGTCATGCTACCACACTCCTCTCTCCTTAATTTATCTTACAAATCCCTACAATACCAACAGTGAAACCATTGTTTATAATTATATACAGTAAAATAAGCTTACAGTAAGGGAGTTCAAAGCTAGTTCATAAGGTAAGTCTATCAGGTGACTTTCTAACTCTCGCCGAGCGCCTGAACTTGACAACTGGCTTCTCCAAACTTGAAACAGCAGGGGTGGATACGTTTATAGATTCCGAAGGAGGGGCAGTACTGACTACCTCATCAGTTCTATCTGTGGCCCACATTATTCCTATTGAGATGATCTTGGTTCTAATACCACCGACTCTGCAAGAGATACACTGGTAACCTGGACTGGGTCCACATCCCCAGTTGAGGAGGATACAGTTTCTCGCCTTCTCAAATTATTTACATGTTTTCTTGTTTTGCAACCATGTAGGCCGACAACATGAGACATTGACCCAGTCCTGGCAACAACCCTCCCAGGTATCCACTCTGGTCCCCTCCAAAGTTTTGCACGTAAATTATATCTTCAGTTTGAAACAACCTGTCCCCCATGGCCGTATCATGATAGCCTTCCTGTGAGGCTTGCTTAGCCTCTACCCTCCCTGGCAAATTTGGCAAAACGAGGACAAACCTGTGGGCACGTGTCCTGAGGCACGTGCCCATTAACAACTCAGCAGGAGTAACCCCAGTGGTGAAATGCGGGGTCATATTGTACAAGAGCAAAGAATCCACAGAACAAAGCAGCAGTGGTCAGTTAGACTGTTTTATCATTGATGCTTTAAAAGTCTGGACCGCACTTCCAGCCAGTCTGTGTGAAGCAAGGTGGCAGGGGGCTGCCCTTACATACTGGATCTCATTGGACTTAATGAAGAGTTGAAACGCTTCAGCTGTGAAGGCGGTACCACTGTCTGAGATGATCACCTTTATTCAGCCATGTATGGCAAAGATTTGGCGTAGATTGTCCACCGTGGCTGCCGCAGTTGTCAAACGTATTAGCTGGACTCCAAACATTTTGAGTGATTGTCTACAACAATTAAAAACATAATTCCCAAAAAAGGCCCGCCAAATCGATGTGGAGCCTCGTCCACAGTCGCCCCGGCAACTCCCACGGGTGCAATCTTCCTGTAGGAGGAAAGGGTGTGCTGAGTCTGACAATTCTCGCAATGCTTGACTATACTTTCGATCTCCTTGTCAATCCCTGGCCACCAAACATAACTCTTGGCCAGCATCATCATCTTGGAATGGCCAGGATGTCTGCTGTGTAATTTTTCAAAAAGAGCTGTCGCCCTGGGGGTGGCAGTTACACTCTGCAACCCTACCGCAGAACCCTGTCCTCACAAATGATTTATTCCCTGCGTTGCATATAGGGTCTTATCAATAGGGACTTATCACGATGCCAGCCAGTGAGAACCATCCTTTCTACCGTTGACAACACCGGCCTTCTGTTGGTCCAAGTCTTAATATGAGTGGACAAAATAGGTAGGATGTCGAGAAAATTCAGAGCCAGGATGATCTCCTGTTAAGTGGGCAGTTCAGATATTGTCTGTGGAAGTGGAAGCCTGCTCAAAGCATCAGCATTTGGAAACCAGGTCTGTGCTAAAAGGTATAAGAATACATGGGCAACAGTAATGCCCATCTTTGTACTCTGGCCAATGCTATTTGCGGGATTGGTTTATCTTCACAAAAAAAGCCAAGTAATGGTTTATGGTCCCAGGTGATGGCGAAATGCCAGACAAAAACATTTACAGCATAAATGACTGCCAGACCTCCTTTGTCTATCTGGGAATATTTCCGTACAGCACCCAACAATGTTCTGGACGTGAAGGGGACAGGCCTTTCCATGCCATCTTCCACCTTGTGTGAGAGTACTACACGATTGCCTTAAGGTGATGCATCACATGTGACTATTATGGTTTTGTCTGGGCTAAAATGGACCAGTAAGGCTGGTGACTGCAGGATCTGTTTGACCTCTGGGAATCTTCCCACATCCAGCATTGGTGCTTCTTCAGCAATTGATGCAGGGATGCCAAAATGGTAAGCAGATTGGGTAAAATGTGGACATAATAACTGACCATCCCGAAAAAGGACTTCGGCCAGGAGATACAGAAGTCTGCGTACACGCACGAGCAGACTCAAAAACAGCTTCTTCCCCGCTGTTACCAGACTCCTAAATGACCCTCTTATGGACTGACTTCATTAACACTACACCCTGTATGCTTCATCCGATGTCGGTGCTTATGTAATTACATTGTATACCTTGTGTTGCCCTATTAGGTATTTTCTTTTATTCCTTTTTCTTCCCATGTACGTAATGATCTGTTGAGCTGCTTGCAGAAAAATGCTTTTCACTGCACCTCGGTACACGTGACAATAAACAAATCCAATCCAATCTAATTCTGTAAGGGTCCTTCCTGTTTATTCCCTTTTTATTCCCTTATTTCCCCTTTCTTTTATTTTAGCCTTTACATTTTTGATCCATAGATGATTAAGGCTTGATTGAGACAAGCAGCCTGTGTCTTTAATTCAAGCTAAATAATCCAGAATTAGGAGAGACCACTGTGCTAGTCTGTGCTGGTTTAAAATGTAGTTGTGGACTGGCCAGCACCAATAAGAAAGATGGGCTGGGACTCGATTTGATTGATTAGGCTGTTGGTCAATGAATTGGTCCAAAATGATGTGCTCTGCCTGGTAACAGACGGTGATTGGATTTTATCCCACTGAAATGGTTCTCAGAGATCTGAAGGTTTAAACTTCGATGCCGGCAGCATAAAGGCAAACGTTCCAGCTAATTTTCTCCAAAAGAGGTCCAGCTTACACTCTCCAGAGGTCTGCTGTGAGGGCTAGCTGTGGGTTTGGATTTATGAAACTACAAAGGTCTGAAGACAAACCATGAACTGAAAGCAAGGTTTGATGAGAAAGACTTAGTCTCTCTAGGAAATTTGTGAGTACAGTATTTTAAAACTACAGAAAAGACCAGTACAGGCTGCAAAACAAAGACTTTAACTGCAAGCTTACTGTGTCTGCTGCATTTTTAATTGTAGTTCTTGTTATAAATAGATACAATTACAAACCTGGGGCGTCATTCTCCGACCCCCCGCCGGGTCGGAGAATCGCCGGGGGCTGGCGTGAATCCCGCCCCCGCCGGTTGCCGAAGTCTCCGGCACCGGATATTCGTCGGGGACGGGAATCGCGCCGCGCCAGTTGGCGGGCCCCCCCTCTCGATTCTCCGGCCCGGATGGACCGAAGGCCCGCCGATAAATTGCCTGTCCCGCCGGCGTGGATTAAACCACCTTTTGAACGGCGGGACAAGGCGGCGTGGATGGGCTCCGGGGTCCTGGGGGGGGGGGGGGGCGCGGGGCGATCTGGCCCCGGGGGGTGCCCACACGGTGGCCTGGCCCGCGATCGGGGCCCACCGATCCGCGGGCGGGCCTGTGCCGTGGGGGCACTCTTTCCCTTCCGCCTCCACCACGGTCTCCACCATGGTGGAGGCGGAAGAGACTCCCTCCACTGCGCATGCATGGGAAACTGTCAGCGGCCGCTGACGCTCCCACGCATGCGCAGCCCAGGGATGTAATTTCCGCGCCAGTTGGCGGGGCAACAAAGGCCGTTTCCGCCAGCTGGCGGGGCAGCCTAGCGCCTCAATGTTGGGGCTCGGCCCCCAAAGATGCGGAGCATTCCACACCTTTGGGGCGGCGCGATGCCCATCTGATTGGCACCGTTTTGGGTGCCAGTCGGCGGACATCGCGCCGTTTCAGGAGAATTTCGCCCCTGGTGACTAATTATTGGCCAGCCAAAGGCCAAAGAATTCAGAGATTTTTCTCAGAATTATTGATTAATTCACTTATGTTATGACTGGAATGAGAGGGGCTGGAATTGACTGCGCACTAGCCCAGGGTGTCATAACAATTCCACGTATTCCTTGGTTCAGGTATCCTTTCTTGTGTCTTTATCTTATCTCTGAGTGGATGCAATCCCTTTGCATCAACTTGCAATCCTAAATATGTGACCTCATCCGCCAGAAAGGGGCACTTCTCTCACTTTGACTGGATACCGGCTTCCTTAAATCTCATGAGGCCTTCTTGCACATTTGCTCTGTGTTCCTCTATTGTTGCTACCATCACTAGGAACATTGTCCAGATACCCAGGAACCTTCGGAATCCCCTGCAAAAGAGTCTCCATTATGCACTCAAACATAGCACGGGCAGATGAAATGCCGAAAGACAATCTCATATATTGGAATAGGCCTTTGTGGATATTTATGGTGATAGCTTTCTTGACTGATCTTCCAACTCAAGCTGCTAGTGAATGAAATGAAAATCACTTGTTGTCACAAGTAGGCTTCAAATGAAGTTACTGTGAAAAGCCCCTGGTCGCCACATTCCGGCGCCTGTTCGGGGAGGCTGATATGGGAATTGAAACGTTCTGCTGGCCTGCCTTGGTCTGCTTTCAAAGCCAGTGATTTAACCCTGTGCTAAACCAGCCCCTTAAATCCAATTTAGTGCACTTGTTCACCATCATCTTGTAATCATAGCAGATTCGGACTCTGTGGTCTGGCTTTGACACTGGGACAATTGGTGCTGCCCATTCTGAAAACTGTACCGAGTAATTACCCCCAGATCTTCAGACACTTCAAAATCCACTTCAACATTTTTGTGTAGACCGTGAAGCACTGGTCCAGTGTGTAAAGATTTTGCCGTTGCCTCTGGATCTATGCAGATATTTGCTTTCACTCCTTTTATGCACCCTAAATCTCTCTGGTAAATCTTGTGGTATTTACGTAGAGATTCCTGGAAAACCTCATCTGTGATGTTGAATATTTCTTGCCAATTTAGCTTAATTTTCTTCAGCCAATCCCGTCCCATGAGGCTTGGCTTTGTCCCTTCACTACGATTAAAGGCAGCTGGAATGGCTTAATGAATCTTGGGATCAGCTAAAGTTTCTTGCAGAAAATGGTGATTTTTGAAAGATCTTTCGCTGAAGTGATTTTATTCCACTTTGAATTAAAATACTTGATGTATTAATTTCTGCTCCTTATACTTGTCTTTATTCTAAATCAAATTCTGCGGTGAGTGTGATCTCCATCACATCCCCCTCTTGATAGGCCTAAATTCTTATCAATTATTGAGTTGTTCTTACTCAAGTCTGTCCTCTCACCTACACAAATATTGACTTCCTCCTTCCCTGCCAAAGGAGACCCTTTCGTCGGAAGGAATAGTATAATTGCATTCATTCGGCAGACTATCTTGAAATTCATTCTCAGTTCCATTTTATAGTGGAAGGTAATGGCTTCCAAGGACATCCCCACATTCATTGAGGATTCCATGGACTCGACCCTTCAAACGTTGTTGGTCTATAAGGGGTAATGTTTCCATTTTCTGTAGGAATGATGGTAACATTTGCTTCCCTGCCCATTGTAGGAATTTTATTTCTATAGTTCTAATCAATGCATTTTTTGTTCAGTCTCTCGCTGTGATAGCAGCGGTGATTGCATCCCCTGAGGGATACCATTGACTACCTCACTGCTGGCCCAACCTGTTGTACACCTTGCTGCTTTGACATCACATCGATGAGTTTTGAAGAGCTCGAGAGGGGGAATCACATGGGATGCCGCTAATAATATTAAAATGAATGGAAATTTATGGAAATGGGGCGGAAATTTTATGACACCACTGGCGATGGGTGAGGAAAATCGGGAAATGCAATCTCTCATTTCCCGATTCTCGCTGCCGATCCCGCGGACTGCCTCAAGATTCTGCCCACTGTTTATATGTTTCAAAATATCTGCTGTTCAGTACAGCGAATCCATATTAATAACAACAGTCATAACAAGGATGCATTAAAATGAAATGGTTGTTGAACTCTGGCCTGAGGTATTTTTTTACTCACATTTCATCCTTATTTTGGATCAATAAAATTCTTTTAGGCCAATAATGGCCACAATTGTTTATAGTTAACATGCCCCATAAATATTAAGCCTTTAAATTATATTCTGCACCAGAAAACACATCGAAAATGTATTTTAAAACAGGTCCTTTTCAGGAGCAATTTCTTTACTTTTTTTTTTCGGAGGTACATTTCAACAAATTCTCAGTTAAAGCCACTATACAAATGCAAGATGCCGTTGGTGATATATGATGGTTGCAAATGATGCTGACCTCTACTTTGTTAGATGTGCACAGTAAGATGTCTTACAACACCAGGTTAAAGTCCAACAGGTTTGTTTCGAATCACTAGCTTTCGGAGCGCTGCTCCTTCCTCAGGTGAATGAAGAGGTATGTTCCAGAAACATATAGACAAATTCAAAGATGCCAGACAATGCTTGGAATGCGAGCATTAGCAGGTGATTAAATCTTTACAGATGCAGAGATGGGGTAACCCCAGGTTAAAGAGGTGCGAATTGTGTCAAGCCAGGACAGTTGGTAGGATTTCGCAGGCCAGATGGTGGGGGATGAATGTAATTGGACATGAATCCCAGGTCCCGGTTGAGGCCGCACTCACGTGTGCGGAACTTGGCTATAAGTTTCTGCTCAGCGATTCTGCGTTGTCGCGCGTCCTGAAGGCCGCCTTGGAGAACGCTTACCCGGAGTTCAGAGGCTGAATGCCCTTGACTGCTGAAGTGTTCCCCGACTGGAAGGGAACATTCCTGCCTGGTGATTGTTGCGTGATGTCCGTTCATTCGTTGTCGCAGCGTCTGCATGGTCTCGCCAATGTACCACTCTTCGGGACATCCTTTCCTGCAGCGTATGAGGTAGACAACGTTGGCTGAGTCACACGGGTATGTACCACGTACGTGGTACATGAGACCCCTTGTGAGAACCTCTCTGGCTACATCGAGGGCATCTTGAAACCCATCGTACAAGGTACGCCCAGCTTCTGTCGCGACACGACGGACTTCCTACAGAAACTCAGCACCCATGGACCAGTTGAACCAGGAACATTCCTCGTCACAATGGACGTCTCATCTCTCTACACCAGCATCCCCCATGGCGACGGCATTGCTGCAATAGCCTCAGTACTCCACACCGACAACTGCCAATCTCCAGACGCAATTCTGCAACTCATCCGCTTCATTCTGGATCACAATGTCTTCACCTTCGACAACAAGTTTTTCATCCAGACGCACAGAACAACCATGGGGACCAAATTCGCACCCCAATACACCAACATCTTCATACACAAGTATTAACAAGACCTACTAACCGCACAGGATCTTCAACCGACGTTATACACCAGATACATCGATGACATGTTTCTCCTTTGGACCCACGGCGAAGAATCACTGAAACGACTACACGATGACATCAATAAGTTCCATCCAACCATCAGACTCACCATGGACTACTCTCCAAAATCAGTTGCATTCTTGGACACACTCGTCTCCATCAAGGACGGTCACCTCAGCACTTCACTTTACCGCAAGCCCACGGATAACCTCACGATGCTCCACTTCTCCAGCTTCCACCCTAAACACATTAAAGAAGCCATCCCCCATGGACAAGCTCTCTGTATACACAGGATCTGCTCAGACGCGGAGGAGCGTAACAGACATCTACAGACGTTGAAAAATGCCCTCGTACAAACGGGATATGGCACTCGACTCATCGATCGACAGTTCCAACGTGCCACACCAAAAATCTGCACCGACCTCCTCAGAAGACAAACACGGGACACAACCAACAGAATACCCTTCGTCGTCCAGTACTTTCCCGGAGCGGAGAAACTACGACATCTTCTTCGCAGCCTTCAATACGTCATCGATGAAGATGAACATCTTGCCAAGGTCATCCCCACACCCCCACTACTTGCCTTCAAACAACCGCGCAACCTCAAACAAATCATTGTTTGCAGCAAACTACCCAGCCTTCAGAACAGTGACCACGACACCACACAACCCTGCCATGGCAATCTCTGCAAGACGTGCCAGATCATCGACATGGATACCATCATTACACGTGAGAACACCACCCACCAGGTACGCGGTACATACTCGTGCGACTCGACCAACGTTGTCTACCTCATACGCTGCAGGAAAGGATGTCCCGAAGCATGGTATATTGGTGAGACCATGAAGACACTGTGACAATGAATGAACGGACATCGCGCGATAATCACCAGGCAGGAATGTTCTCTTCCAGTCGGGGAACACTTCAGCAGTCAAGGGCATTCAGCCTCTGATCTTCGGGTACGGGTAAGCATTCTCCAAGGCAGCCTTCGGGACGTGTGACAACGCAGAATCGCCGAGCAGAAACTTATAGCCAAGTTCCGCACACATGAGTGCGGCCTCAACCGGGACCTGGGATTCATGTCGCATTACATTCATCCCCCACCATCTGGCCTGCAAAATCCTACCAACTGTCCTGGCTTGACACAATTCACACCTCTTAAACCTGGGGTTACCCCTATCTCTGGATCTGTAAAGATTTAACCACCTGCTAATGCTCGCATTCCAAGCATTGTCTGGCATCTTTGAATTTGTCTATATATATGTTTCTGGAACATACCTCTTCATTCACCTGAGGAAGAAGCAGCCCTCTGAAAGCTAGTGATTCAAAACAAACCTGTTGGACTTTAACGTGGTGTTGTAAGACATCTTACTGTGCTCACCCCAGTCCAACGCCGGCATCTCCACATCATTGTTTGATGAGGGCTGTGCAATTAGCAGGATCTAGCTGAAGCCAGATGAAAATGTAAATAGATTGCACAGTTGTAACTCTCAAATGTTTACTTATTTTTAAAAACAAAACTCTCAAATAAATTGTGCTTCAAATGCATTCATTGAAGAACAGTGTACTCTAACAATATACTTTAAAAGTATACAATGTAAGTCACAATGTAAGTATACAATGCAAGTCACAGTAGCTTTGGGTTTTTGCTGTAATGCCATTAATTCTATTAGCAACCAGAGACCATGACCGAAAATGTGGACTGTGTATTTAACTGAAATTGAATTGCTGTGCACTGTTTAAAAATGCAGAAACAGATTATATTAGCAGCGAGTACTTAATCATCTTTTCAAGGATCTTTCGCAAATATTTCATCATAAAGGGGAACCTAACCTTCAGAGTCCTGCTGCAAAATTGTCAAAACTTTTGCATTGAAGATAATGTATAATATTATTTATTTGGAGAATGTTTCTGAAATGGCTCAACTGTGTATCAAAGTTATACCTTACAGGCATTCTTTTTCCAAAGATATTCTATTTTTAAATAATGCAGAGCACACTTAAAAAATAACTCTGACCATTGCGCTCTGCCCGAGGTAGGTCCCAATTCAAGTCACACATATGAGATTCCTGAACCATTGAGAGTAGCTGAAGTGGTTTTCTTTTGCCTTTTTCATTGTCTTATCTTTGGAGTAGCTTCTTCTGCATAGTCTTCAAACAAGGCAAAATAGATCCTTTACAATGAGGTGGGTGAGTACCTCCAGCCCACAAATGCTAATATCTCCCCTTGCCTTCCCAGCATCAAATTCATACCGAGAGCCAGCACTTTCGGCTGGTATTTTTTTGGCTCTTCCCACTGGTTGGACCTTCTGGTCCCGCTGAAGGTAAACTCAGCGGCGGGATGGGCGAGCCACGTAAATGATGCGACCGCCGGCCAATGCTGTGCTGCCTTGACTGGTGGAAAACACGCCTCGGGGATAAGGGGGTGGGGGCGGCTAGAAAATCCCGCTGTTTGTCTCTGCTGATCAGTTTCATAAGGGGTGGGACTCAAATCCAATCTTTCTGATCAGAGGCAGATGTATTGGACTGGATTTTCATCCTGGAGGTGGGTAGCGGGAGTCGGGATGTTTCCCAGTGGTGCACCCAAATTTTGACAGATCAATCAAAGATCCATTGATTTTAGGCGTGGCTGGAAAATCCAGGCAATGAATGAGGTGTAAAACCCAAGACATTCCTGATCCTCAAATGGACATAAAACCCTATGGCACTATTTCGACCAGCATCTCTAAAGCACTTTTGTGCTCAATTTTACATTACCATTTTGGGGAACTTACTAAATGGATTTCTGAAATTGTGACAGCATCTACATGTCAAAATTTGCCGTAATGCACTTTGAGAGTCCTGAGTACAATATAGGCACTAAAATACATCCAACTGCCAATTTCTTTTTGTTAGCTCCGTAAATTAAATTTTAATTAGTTTTGCTTGCTGGTCGTGTTTAGCATGAGGACTGCACAAAGAAATGATTGCTACAATGCTCACTGGAGACATGCTGGAAAATCTGATGAATTCCACCAGTTCAACTATAAAAATTTGTTTCCTGAAGAATATGCAAATTACTGTCATAATGACACTAAATGACGAACAAACCTAACACACCTTGCATTTCAAGTACTGGACACTTTACGACATGCTGACCACTTTAAGTATGCTCACTGCCTTCCTGTACTAAGAGTATCTTAATACCTAATCAATGCACTGTTTTGGCTTTAAACCTTCTAGTGAACAGTTTTACCAATGAAGCCAAGTATTTAGAAAATACCTATTTAAGAAATAAACAAGATTGCAAATCATGGGATGAAAGAGCAAGGTTAAATCTTTATTTGCCATTGAGTTAGTTTTGAAATTACTTTAATGGCTTTCAATTACAATATGGATTTTTTTAGGAACTGTGTATTAATGGGAGCTTTTCCTCTGCCATGTTTATCTTGTGAGGTTTTTGTGGCTTCAATTCAGCAGTGTCATCATTAATGCAATGTGTGTCTTATGTTTATCAGTCCCTCACAGTTTTTGGTGGAATACTTCAATTGTTATTTATGCTTGTGTGCTGAATAATTACTGTAACAGGAAAATCTGATAATGAATTGAAGTTGTGTTTATAATTACAGCACCAAATCCTTGTGAGTCTAATAATGGCAAAGGGCCATGTTCTCATTTGTGCCTGATTAATTACAATGGAACTGCTGCATGTACATGTCCTCATCTAATGAAACTGGCCCCCGATGAGAAGAACTGCTATGGTAAGCGCCTGGAAACCTGTCAAGTCAAAATAAAGCCTTTTAACTGATTTTCAATAACCACAAGCCTGCCTAATTCACATTGCAGGGGTTCATTCGAGATGCATATTTGTGCATAGTGCAGAACACCATCCATTAACTTCTGCATGGTAGGAAAGCTATTTTCAGAAGCTGATGATTTCAAGCCCCACTTCAGCACTTGAAGCCAAAGGGATAAAGTTTCTGCGGGAGTTTTTGGGTATTTTGAGTACAAGTTGCTCAAAATTGCTCAAATCAATGCAAAAGATCACATAATTTGAATTAGAACTGCGTCCAGTGCAAAGTGAGTTTCTGTGATATTTTGCACTGCTTCCCACTGGAAGGTGGTACCACTCACAAAACTGGTCCCACCACCAGATCAAATTAATCATTGTGTCAAGTTTCACCTAAGAGTGCCATTTGCAGGCCTTTGAGGAGACCCTTAAAAACGTGTTTTTGTCCCGGTGCAACAGCACTAATAAGCACGTAAAAACTTTGAAAATATGAAATGATGAATTTACTAGGAAACTGTGCGCTGTATACTGTGACATTATCATAAATGAAAAGAACTGCAAGGGTTAATGTAATGGCTAAATCAACCACTAGGGGTGCTAGATATACAACTATATAAGGCATCGATACTAAGCCTTGTGGGTGAGAGGTTGAGGAGAAAGCTAGAGTACAGATTGAAAGAAAGATAGTGTGAGTGAGAGCAGATCATAGTTAATGTAATAGTGTAGAGTTTAATAGTTGATGAGTGTAGATTATATGTTTATTATCGACTGTATTATATAGGATTAAGTGTCAAATCCAATTAAGTAGTGTTAATACATTTATAGCTTTGTTCAATTTTAAAGCTATTGATGTCTTTGGGAACACTATGCCAAACATCCTGAAATTAGCAATACAAAGAACACCACATACACCAGATGAAATTTGTAATTGGTTCTGTATGTCTTTTTTAATGACTTAAAATTGGGTTGATAGATTAGACACTGACATTTTCTGTGACATTTTCTGTGATAAACCTATTTTTAGCTACATGAATAAAATTGAACAAATTACCACTCTTAAGTATAATTCAAGAACCTTGCTCAAGCCAAGAAAAAAGGACAGTTTTAAATGCTGCCCTATTGCTCTGGTTCATGAATGAGAACTATACTAATATTTTGGTGGGAAACTGAATCATAACTGAATTTCAGAAAATTAGCCCATCCGTCAGCATAATTTGCAATTGGATTGCCAATTACACCCAAACTGAACCTGAACCCCATAACCTAGATTGGTTGGCATGGGACCGAGGAAGTGCTACAATGCTGGAGGTGCCATTTTGTAGATGATGGCCAGAATTTTCCGATCGCCCGGATTCACTTTTCCCACTGCCAGCGCACCCCTGCCAGTGGGTTTCGTGGCAGGGCGGGCTGGTTTCAATGGGAAATCCCATTTGACAAGCGGTGGGAATATAGAATCCCACTCCCAGCGAAAGGCGCGTCGTCGGGAAGCACATGGCTGGGGGATCGGAGAATCCCGCCCGATCTGTTAAGGTGATGACCTTGCCTGTCCAGTTCAATTCAAAAGATCCCATGCCATTATTTAAGAGTTCTCTTAGTACCCTAATCAACAATTAGCCCTCAATGACTACCACCAAAATAGATTCCTTTAGCAGTCGTTGCTGTTTTGCTGGACCTTGCTGTGTAAACATTGGCTGTCATGTTTGCACCAGTGACTACACATCAAAAAGACTTAATTGGCTGTGGAGTACATTGAATGTTTGAAGGGCATTAAAAGTCCAGTGAAATTTCAAAAATATTCTTTTTGAATGGATTTTAAATATTGTGGCCCGTAGCGAGTAGATCAGTTCTTTCCTTGAAGTTAATTAAACAGAAGTTCAAATATTTGTCTTTCAGGCTTGCATTAAAAAAGAGAAAAAATAGGTTGCGCTAACACAGCCTTAGAGCTGTTTTTAATATTATTTGGGATGGATGGGTTTCATGGTATATGCGGCTAATTGGTGATTAATTGAAAATAAGTGAAGATTTAGTAGATTTGTCAAAAAGATACAAAGATTTTCATTGTGCAAATTTCCCCTCAGAATTTTAATGTTTAGATATGTCTAATTGATTTAATAAGTAACACACTGCTCTCAAACTGACATAATGCTCAGTCATTATGCAGAATTAGTTGTATAATGCCATTGAAAAACATTGAGACTTTTTCATTATTTTGTGCAGAGCAAAAGGAATTTTTTATTTATTCAAGAAATTCAGAGATACGAGGAGTTGATGTTGATAATCCATACTACAATTACATAACACCATTTACTGATCCTGATGTCAGTCAAGTCAAAACAGTTGATTTTGATGCATTGGAGGAGCGAATTTACTGGTCTGATTTAAAGCCACGATTTATAAAACGTGCCTTCATAAATGGCACAGGAATAGAAACAGTGATCTCAGCAGGTAAGTAGAAATTAATGTAATAAAAGTTACATGTGGCACATGGCAATATGCTTTGCTTTTAGCCTTTATTATCTGTGGTTAATGTTGTGATATAGGCAATAGACAGATGCAATGGTGATGCAAACAACCTATTGACAGTATTAAAATGTATTTTGGTGCAGGTTCAATCAAATTTATGAAGAATTAGTGGATCTATATCAAGGCAGTGATGAGTGACAGTGGGGGAGTTGAGTGGGGTGGTGTGGTGGCAGGAATTGACAGCAATCAGGCACTCCTAAATTAGGAAAAACAAAATCAACCACTAATGATTGCTATTCAGTGAACCCCACAGGAAATGATGATGATGTGACCAAAATTGATTTGCATGATGGTAACGTGATTGAAACACCAAAGTTTATCTGCATCCGTGGAACTGCAAAGAGGCGAGGCATTTGGGAGAGGCACGAGGAGGGAAATGGTGGGGAAGCATTTCTGAGGAGAAAGATATTGGGATAGATGGAGACTTAACCAAATGAATTGGCAACAGTAAATAGGAGACTATCCTGTGACCGACAGAGGAAAAGACAAATTCTCATTTGCTTTTGCTCCATTTAAAGTCTTTGGGCAGGGTTTTCTGCCCGTTCCTGCCAGAGTAGTCTTCCGGTCCCGCTAACCCCCCCACCTCCCCAGCAGAACAGCCGACTGCAGAGGGTGCAAACAACAGGAAACCCATTGAAAGCAGCGGGACAGGAAGAACCCACAGCCAGCCAATGGTGGACTGCCTCCCCCTCCACCAAATACACCGATGGGAGCATGGAAAATCCTACCTTTTCTTATCAATATTAATTTTGTTCAACAGGGTGAAATTTGGAAGAGGTCGGAATGCCCTTCTCTGAGGCAGATTAGGAGGGGGGGAGGGTGCATTTAATCTGGCAGGAGGGTAACCATTTAAGGGCCTCTGCTGGTATGCACGCAACAACGGGAGGGGCAATTGCCATGCTGGGAACACAAAAAGCAAATCCAGTTGTGTTTGTTTAGAGGCTTCTGGGTGAAAATGCTCGTTGTCAGACACTCAGTGCCTGATCAGAGGACCTGACATCAAGAAGCAGGGGGAGCCCACTAAGAGACATCCTTCCCTCCACCCCCACCCCTACTCTTTCTAGCAACCCCTCGGCACCCTCTACAGCGAACATCTCTTTGTGACCCCATCCCGTCTTCACTCACCTGCGGCCTGTGCGCTTGCTGATTGTGGACATATGATGGGTGCACGGCTGGAAACTATCACTGCTCCCCCAGTGATTTATTATTAATAATGGCCTGCTCAGGGGCTGATCTTGCCTCTGCCAGTATTTTACCCACAGCGAGGGAAGGCCCTTTCCATTTGGGGAGCCCAGCAGCTTTGGCTGCATGGTCTGATGTCCGGCAACAGCAGTGGAGAGCCTCCTTTATAGATCTCCTGGTCTTTGAAGACACCCCTCTCAAAGGTCATTCCCCCCCCCACCCCCCCACCCTGCCACCTTTAACCCTCCACCTAGGCCGCCTGAATCTGGCTCCTGCCTCATTCCCCACTCAAACCCACCTCTAAAATCTGGACAGCACGGTAGCATTGTGGATAGCACAATTGCTTCACAGCTCCAGGGTCCCAGATTCGATTCCGGCTTGGGTCACTGTCTGTGCGGAGTCTGCACATCCTCCCCGTGTGTGCGTGGGTTTCCTCCGGGTGCTCCGGTTTCCTCCCACAGTCCAAAGATGTGCAGTTTAGGTGGATTGGCCATGATAAATTGCCCTTAATATCCAAAATTGCCCTTAGTGTTAGGTGGGGTTACTGGGTTATGGAGATAGGGTGGAGGTGTTGACCTTGGGTAGGGTGCAGACTCGATGGGCTGAATGGCCTCCTTCTGCACTGTAAATTCTATGTAAAACCCGTAATGCAAGGGGTGGGGCTGCCTGAGGTCCCAGCAGTGGCCAGCAATCTGATTGGCAATTGGGGGACTATAGAGCTGCTGACCAATGCAATTAGCTGGCAGCTTTCTAAGGCGGAATATCATCCTGTGATAGGGATGAAAGTCCAGCCTTAAAATAATTAATGCTACACCCAACATAAAATCCAGCTCATTAATAATATTCCATGCCATTTCGCTGTTGTTACTTTTCCTTCAAAATTCTCATTGCTTTTAGTTCTGCTTACGAATCTGGTTTAGAACATAGAACATAGAACCATACAGCACAATACAGGCCCTTCGGCCCACGATGTTGTCTCAAGCTAGTCTGAAACTAAGATCAAATCAACCTATTCCCAATCATTCTAGTGCACTCCATATGCCTATCCAATAACCGCTTCAAAGTTCCTAAAGTGTCCGACTCCACTACCATAGCTGGGAGTGTGTTCCACGCCCCAACCACTCTCTGAATAAAGAACCTACCTCTAACATCCCTCCTATATCTTCCACCATGAACCTTATAGTTATGCCGCCTTGTAACAGCTACATCCACCCGAGGAAAAAGTCGCTGAACGTCCACTCTATCTATCCCTCTCATCATCTCAATTAAGTCATCTCTCATCCTCCTTCACTCCAATGAGAAAAGCCCTAGCTCCCTCAACCTTTCCTCATAAGACCTACCCTCCAATCTAGGCAGCATCCTGGTAAATCTCCTTTGCATCCTTTCCAATGCTTCCACATCCTTCCTATATTGAGGTGACCAGAACTGCACACAATACTCCAAATGTGGTCTAACCAAGGTCGTGTACAGTTGCAGCATAACCTCACAGTTCTTAAACTCAATCCCCCTGTTAATAAATGCTAATACACTATAGGCTTTCTTCACGGCTCTATCCACTTGGGTGGCAACTTTCAGAGATCTATAAACATGAACTCCGAGATCTCTCTTCTTCTCCACATTCTTCAGAACTCTGCCATTAACCCTGTAATCCTCATTCAAATTTGTCCTACCAAAATGAATCACCTCACACTTATCAGGGTTAAACTCCATCTGCCAGTTTTCAGCCCAGCTCTGCATCCGATCAATGTCTCTTTGCCGCCTACAACAGCCCTCCACATTATCCGTTACGCCACCATTCTTGGTGTCATAAGCAAATTTACTCACCCAAACTTCAACTCCATCATCCAAATCATTGATAAAAATCACAAATAGCAGAGGACCCAGCACTGATCCCTGTGGTACACTGCTGGTGAATGTGCTCCAGGATGAAAATTTACCATCTACCACCACCCTCTGTCTTCTATGTGATAGCTAGTTACTGATCCAATTGGCCAAATTTCCCTCTGTGCCATGCCTCCTTACTTTCTGCATGAGATGCCCGTGGGGCACCTTATCAAATGCCTTAATAAAATCCATGCATACGCCATCAACTGCTCTATCTTCATCTATGTACTTCGTTACCTCCTCAAAGAATACAATCAAACTTGTGAGGCAGGACTTACCCCTCACAAATCCCTGCTGACTATCCTGGATTAAGCTGTATCTTTCCAAATGATCATAAATCCTATTCCTCAGGACCCTTTCCAATAATTTACCTGTGACCGAAGTGAGACCAAACGGTCTATAATTCCCAGGGTTATACCTATTCACTTTCTTGAACAAGTGGACAACATTCGCCTCTCTCCAGTCTTCTGGCACTATTCCTGTGATATGCCATCAATGAACATATGACGAGTGGTGAATGTAACTGAGGCTTTAATAAACTAAGCAGAAAGCCTCCTGGCCTCGGATCCCGAACTGAAGCAGCGGCGGAGACTAACCACCTTTATAGCGAGCCGGGGGGGGGGGGGGGGGGGGGGGGGGGGAGGCGGAGCCAGCAGGCAGTAGTTTACCACATTACATATAATACAGTGGCAGTTTACCACAATACACAGTTTATATACGACAGTGGTTCGGAACCAGCAGGGACAAGCCCAGGCATGTTACAGTACAACAGTACAATACAGTGGTTTACCACATTCACCCCTTGTTTTAAAAAAAAGTCTAACGGGGGTGAAGTGG
Source organism: Scyliorhinus torazame (assembly GCF_047496885.1). NCBI lineage: Eukaryota > Metazoa > Chordata > Chondrichthyes > Carcharhiniformes > Scyliorhinidae > Scyliorhinus > Scyliorhinus torazame. The sequence continues at coordinate 61,274,861 of NC_092708.1, forward strand.
ACTTAAAGATCAAGTCTGTCGGTGGCCTTGACCTTCCACCGTGATTGCCTCAGTCCCGGCTGTGGTGTGGGCACCGGTGTCGAGACCTGCGCGTCCTGGAGCGTGTCGTCCTCTTCATCACCCAGTAGTTGGGTCAGTGGAGGGGGGGGGGCGGTGTGTGGGCGGGGGTGGTGGTGATGGTTGCTGGGGAACCTGCAGGTGCCAAATCCCGGAGGGAGACTGTGTCCTGTCGCCCATCATGATGTGCCACATAGGCATATAGGATTGGCATGGAGGAGCATGACCTTCTCGATGAGGGGATCTGCTTTATGGCTCCTCGCATGCTTCCGGAGGAGGACAGGCCCTGGGACTGTCAGCCAGGATGGGAGTGAGACCCCGGAGGTGGACTTCCTGGGGAAGGCAAACATACGCTTGTGAAGGGTCTCGTTGGTGGCAGTGCACAGGAGTGACTGGATGGAGTGGAGCGCATCGGAGAGGACCTCCTGCCAGCGGGAGATTGGGAGACTTCTAGACCGTAGGGCCAGGAGGACAGCCTTCCAGACCATCACGTTCTCTCTCTCCACCTGTCTGTTGCCCCGGGGGTTGTAGCTGGTCATCCTGCTGGAGGTGATGCCCTTGCTGAGCAGGAACTGACGCAACTCGTCGCTCATGAAGGAGGAACCCCGATCGCTATGGATGTAGGGGGGATCCCGAACAAGGTGAAGAGACTGTGCAGGGCCTTGATGACGGTGGCAGAGGTCATGTCAGGGCATGGGATGGAAAAGGGGAATCTTGAGTATTCGTCAACAATGTTGAGGAAGTACACGTTACGGTCAGTGGAGGGGAGGGGCCCTTTGAAATCGATGCTGAGGCGCTCAAAGGGGCGAGAGGCCTTTCCCAGGTGCGCTCTGTCTGGCCGATAGAAGAGCGGTTTGCACTCCGCGCAGACCTGGCAGTCCCTGGTCACGGTCCTGACCTCCTCAATGGAGTAAGGCAGGTTGCGAGCCTTGATAAAGTGAACAGAACGGGTGACCCCCGGGTGACACAAGTCATTGTGGAAGGCCCGGAGTCGGTCTACTTGTGCGCTGGCACATGTACCACGGGATAGGGCATTTGGGTCCCCAGGTCGATACAAGATATCACAGTTGTAGGTGGAGAGCTCGACCCTCCACATCAGAATCTTGTCGTTCTTGATCTTGCCCCGCTGCGTATTGCTAAACATGAAGGCAACCGACCGTTGGTCAGTGAGGAGAGTGAATCGCCTGCCGGCCAGGCAATGCCTCCAATGTCGCACAGCTTCTACAATGGCTTGGGCTTCCTTTTCGATGGAGGAGTGGCGAATTTCTGAGGCATGGAGGATACGGGAGAAGAAAGCCACGGGCCTGCCCGTCTGGTTGAGGGTCGCGGCCAGAGCAAATTCTGACGCATCGCTCTCCACCTGGAACGGAATGGACTCGTCCACAGCGTGCATCGCGGCTTTGGCAATATCTGCCTTGATGCGGTTGAAGGCCAGGTGGGCCTCAGCCGTCAGGGGAAAAATGGTGGATTTAATAAATGAACGGGCCTTGTCTACATAATTGGGGACCCACTGGGCATAGTACGAGAAGAACCCCAGGCATCTCTTCCGGGCCTTGGGGCAGTGGGGGAGGGGGGTTGTGCGGAAAACTAATTTTTCCTTATTATAGGTGAGATTCAGGAGTTTAGCGGTGTGGAGGAAGTGCCGGAGGTTTTCGTCATGGTCCTGCTGGTCATGGCCTCAGATGGTGACATTATCTAAGTACGGGAACGTGGCCCGCAGTCTGTACTGGTCAACCATTCGGTCCATTTCTCGTTGGAAGACCGAGACCCCATTGGTGATGCCGAAGGGAACCCTGAGGGAAAGTCAGGGAACCAAGAGGTGAAGTAATCAGTGGGAAGCGTTGCTGCTTAGGAATACAAAAAAGCATGAAAAGACAAAACTCAGGAGAGATAACGATAGTCCTAATCCCACAAAATATGACACAGTGTATGGAAAGGCTCAGTAAACCAAGGTCCACCACACTAAGAAAACAAAAAGGGACGGTCAATAGAGAATTAAAGGTGCTATATTTAAATGCGCGCAGTGTACGGAACAAGGTAGATGAGCTTGTGGCCCAGGTTGTGACTGGCAGGTATGATGTGGTAGGCATCACAGAGACGTGGTTGCAGGGGGTTCAGGACTGGCATTTAAACATCCAGGGATTCACAACCTATCGAAAAGACAGAGAGGTGGGCAGAGGGGGCGGGGTTGCCTTGTTAATTAGGAATAAAATTAAATCAATAGCACTAAACGACATAGGGTCAGATGATGTGGAGTCTGTGTGGGTAGAGTTGAGGAACCGCAAAGGCAAAAAAACCATAATGGGAGTTATGTACAGGCCTCCTAACAGTGGTCAGGACCGGGGGCACAAAATGCACCACGAAATAGAAAGTGCATGTCAGAAAGGCAAGGTCACCGTGATCATGGGGGACTTCAATATGCAGGTGGACTGGGTAAATAATGCTGCCAGTGGACCCAAGGAAAGGGAATTCATTGAATGTTTACAGGAGGGCTTTTTGGAACAGCTTGTGATGGAGCCCACGAGGGAACAGGCCATTCTGGACTTAGTGTTCTGTAATGAGCCAGACTTGATTAAAGATCTTAATGTAAGGGAACACTTAGGAGGCAGTGATCATAATATGGTAGAATTCAATCTCCAATGTGAAAGAAAGAAGGTAGAATCAGATGTAAAGGTGTTACAGTTAAATAAAGGTAACTACAGGTGCATGAGGGAGGAACTGACGAAAATCGACTGGGAGCAGAGCCGAGTGGGAAAGACAGTAGAACAGCAATAGCAGGAGTTTCTGGGAGTAAGTGAGGACACAGTACAGAGGTTCATTCCAAAGAAAAGAAAGGTTATCAGAGGGGTGATTAGGCAGCCATGGCTGACAAAGGAAGTTAGGGAATGCATCAAAGCAAAAGAGAAAGCCTATAATGTGGCAAAGTGTAGTGGGAAGTCAGAAGATTGGGACGGCTACAAAAACAAACAGAGGATAACAAAGAGAGAAATAAGGAAAGAGAGGATCAAATATGAAGGTAGGCTAGCCAGTAACATTAGGAATGATAGTAAAAGTTTCTTTAAATACATTAAAAACAAACGGGAGGCAAAAGTAGACATTGTGCCACTCCAAAATGACGCTGGTAATCTAGTGATGGGAGACAAGGAAATAGCTGAGGAACTAAATAAGTACTTTGCGTCAGTCTTCACAGTAGAAGATATGAGTAATATCCCAACAATTCAGGAGAGTCAGGGGGCAGAGTTGAATATGGTAGCCATCACAAAGGAGAAAGTGCTAGAGAAACTAAGAGATCTAAAAATTGATCAATCTCCAGGCCCAGATGGGCTACATCCTAGAGTTCTCAGGGAGATAGCTGAAGAAATAGTGGAGGCGTTAGTTATGATCTTTCAAAAGTCACTGGAGTCAAGGAAAGACCCAGAGGATTGGAAAATCACTGTTGTAACCCCCCTGTTCAAGAAGGGAACAAGGAAAAAGATGGAAAATTATAGGCCAATTAGCCTAACCTCGGTTGTTGGCAAGATTCTAGAATCCATTGTTAAGGATGAGATTTCTAAATTCTTGGAAGTGCAGGGTCGGATTAGGACAAGTCAGCATGGATTTAGTAAGGGGAGGTCGTGCCTGACAAACCTGTTAGAGTTCTTTGAAGAGATAACAAATAGGTTAGACCAAGGAGAGCCAATGGATGTTATCTAGCTTGACTTCCAAAAGGCCTTTGATAAGGTGCCTCACGGGAGACTGCTGAGTAAAATAAGGGCCCATGGTATTCGAGGCAAGGTACTAACATGGATTGATGATTGGCTGTCAGGCAGAAGGCAGAGAGTTGGGATAAAAGGTTCTTTTTCGGAATGGCAAGTGGTGACGAGTGGTGTCCCGCAGGGTTCAGTGTTGGGGCCTGTAGCGCACAAAGACTCCGAGAGACGAATAGAGTGAAGTCGATGAGGCTTTATTAAGCGTGACTGTTCCCCCGCAGTTCAGTAGTAGACTGCCTGCGGGGGAGGACTCCTGGTACTTATACTCCACCTTCAGGGCGGAGCTAGAGGTCAACGTCCAACCAGGACCCGGGATCTGTCAGCCAATGACATCACGGCTTCACAGTCCCACATGACCCCTAATGCATACTACCACATTCACCCCTTGTTAAAAATGAACCCGGCGGGGTGATGCTTCGCATGGTGGTAAGGGTTTAAAAGGCTGGTCCTGAGAGGAAAGCGTTCGCATGTTATTACAGTATGTACAAGGTTTTTTTTTGTTTCGAACTATTTACAGTAATCGTCAGGAGAGAAAAAAAGACAAAATGTTCTCGTTAAAAGTCCACATATTGTAGTGTTAGATCGATGCCACGAGTCGGTCGGGCGGTCTGGTCGTCCGTGTCGATCGCCTCGGCCCCGGTGGTGGTGGTGGTGCTTGTTCCGGTGTTGTCGTCTTCGGGAGCCTTACGGTTTCAGCTTGGGCTTCACTCCTGGTCGGGCCTTGGAGGAGGACTGATCCTCCTGGGAAGGGGGCGGTCGCGGGGTGCGGCGGTGGCAGGAAGGGGTGATTGGTGTCGGGGGGGTGTGTGTGTTGCCAGTGGGCGCCAGTTCTCGCAGGGAGACCGTGTCCTGTCGGCCGTCGGGGTACTCCACGTAAGCGTACTGCGGGTTCGCGTGAAGGAGGTGAACCCTTTCGACCAACGGGTCCGACTTGTGCGCCCGCACATGTTTTCGGAGCAAGATGGGTCCTGGGGCCGCCAGCCAGGTCGGCAGCGACTTTCCAGAGGAGGACATCCTGGGGAAGACAAGGAGGCGCTCATGAGGCGTTTGGTTAGTGCTAGTACAGAGTAGTGACCGGATGGAGTGGAGGGCGTCCGGGAGGACCTCCTGCCACCGTGAAACTGGGAGGTCCCTGGACCGTAGGGCCAGTAGGACGGTCTTCCAGACCGTGCCGTTCTCCCTCTCTACTTGCCCGTTCCCCCGGGGGTTGTAGCTGGTCGTCCTGCTCGAGGCTATACCGTTGCTGAGCAGGAACTGGCGCAGCTCGTCACTCATGAAGGAGGACCCCCTGTCGCTGTGGACGTATGCGGGGCAACCGAACAGTGTGAATATGGTGTTCAGGGCTTTAATGACTGTGGCCGCGGTCATGTCAGAGCAGGGGATGGCGAATGGGAAGCGGGAGTACTCGTCCACCACATTAAGGAAGTATATGTTGCGGTCGGTGGAGGGGAGGGGTCCTTTGAAATCCAGACTAAGGCGTTCAAAGGGGCGGGAAGCCTTAATCAGGTGCGCACCATCCGGCCTGAAAAAATGCGCTTTGCACTCTGCGCAGATGTGGCAGTTCCTTGTGACTGTACGGACCTCCTCTAAAGAGTATGGGAGGTTGCGGGACTTAATAAAGTGGTAGAACCGAGTGACCCCCAGGTGGCAGAGGTCCTCGTGGAGGGTTTGGAGGCGGTTAATTTGTGCGTTGGCACGTGCCGCGGGATAGGGCATCGGACGGCTCGTTCAGCTTTCTGGGACGATACAAGATCTCGTAGTTGAAGGTGGAGAGCTCGATCCTCCACCTTAAGATCTTGTCGTTTTTGATTTTGCCCCGCTGTGCATTATCGAACATGAAGGCTACCGACCGTTGGTCCGTGAGAAGAGTGAATCTCCTGCCGGCCAGGTAATGCCTCCAATGTCGCACCGCTGCCACTATGGCTTGGGCTTCCTTTTCCACTGAGGAGTGGCGGATTTCTGAAGCGTGGAGGGTTCGGGAGAAAAAGGCCACGGGTCTGCCCGCTTGGTTAAGGGTGGCCGCTAGAGCTACGTCGGAGGCGTCGCTCTCGACCTGGAAGGGGAGGGACTCATCGATGGCGCGCATCGTGGCCTTTGCGATATCCGCTTTGATGCGGCTGAAGGCCTGGCAAGCCTGTCGACAGAGGGAAGGTCGTGGTCTGTATTAGGGGGCGGGCATTGTCTGCGTACTGGGGGACCCACTGGGCGTAGTATGAAAAGAACCCCAGGCAGCGTTTTAGGGCTTTTGAGCAGTGCGGGAGGGGGAAATCCATGAGGGCGCGCATACGTTCGGGGTCAGGGCCTATTATCCCATTGCGCACTACGTCGCCCAGGATGGCTAGCCGGTTTGTGCTAAAAACGCACTTGTCCTCGTTGTACGTGAGGTTCAAGGCTTTAGCGGTCTGGAGGAATTTTTGGAGGTTGGCGTCGTGGTCCTGCTGATCGTGGCCGCAGATGGTTACATTGTCGAGATACGGGAAAGTGGCCCGTAACCCGTGTTGATCAACCATTCGGTCCATCTCTCGTTGGAAGACCGAGACCCCGTTTGTGACGCCAAATGGGACCCTTAGGAAATGGTATAATCGCCCGTCTGCCTCGAAGGCTGTGTACTTGCGGTCACTTGGGCGGATGGGGAGCTGATGGTAGGCGGACTTGAGGTCCACGGTGGAGAAGACTTTATATTGGGCAATCCGATTGACCATGTCGGATATGCAGGGGAGAGGGTACGTGTCGAGTTGTGTGTACCTGTTGATGGTCTGGCTATAGTCTATGACCATCCTTTGCTTCTCCCCTGTCCTTACTACTACCACCTGTGCTCTCCAGGGACTATTGCTGGCCTGGATTATGCCTTCCTTTAGTAGCCGCTGGACTTCGGACCGAATGAAGGTCCGGTCCTGGGCGCTGTACCGTCTGCTCCTAGTGGCGACGGGTTTGCAATCCGGGGTGAGGTTTGCAAACAAGGATGGGGGTTGCACCTTGAGGGTTGCAAGGCCGCAGATAGTGAGTGGGGGTATTGGGCCGCCAAATTTGAAGATTAGGCTCTGTAGATTGCACTGGAAGTCTAATCCCAGTAATGTGGGGGCGCAGAGTTGGGGAAGGACGGAGAGCCTGTAGTTTTTGAACTCCCTCCCTTGCACCGTTAGGGTAACTATGCAGAAGCCTTTGATCTGTACGGAGTGGGATCCTGCAGCTAGGGAAATCTTTTGTGCGCTGGGACGGATGGTCAAAGAACAGCGTCTTACCGTGTCGGGGTGGATAAAGCTCTCCGTGCTCCCGGAGTCGACCAGGCATGGTGTCTCGTGCCCGTTTATCAGCACCGTTGTCGTCGTCGTCTGGAGCGTCCGGGGCCGTGCTTGGTCCAGCGTCATTGAAGCCAGCCGTGGTTGTAATGGTTGAGCGTCTTCTTCGAACCCCGTGGAGCCGTCGACAGTGGGGTCCGTTGTTGCCGTCCAAGATGGCGTCGGGGGTGAACAAGATGGCTGCCCCCATGTATCGCACATGGCGGGGGGGTCACAAGATGGCGGCGGGGGTGGACAAAATGGCCGCCCCCATGCGTCGCACAGGTCTGGGGTGGTCCAAGATGGCGGCGCCCTTCCTCCCCTCGTGGTGGCCGGGACCCAAAATGGCGGCGCCTGCGGGTCGCACATGGGGCGCTGGGGGGGTTGGGGAGCGTTAGCAACGCGCAGGGCTCCCTCTTCTCTGGGGACAGCGGTGGCCGGGACCCAAAGTGGTAGCGCCGGCGGGTCATACATGGGGCGCGGAGGGGGGGGTTTGGGAGCGTAAACGGCGTGCAGGGCTCCCTGTTCTCCGGGGAGAGCGGTGGTCGGGACCCAGAGTGGTAGTGCCGGCGGGTCATACATGGGGCGCTGGGGGGGTTGGGGAGCGTAAACGGCGTGCAGGGCTCCCTGTTCTCCCGGGACAGCGGCGACCTCGCGGGACCAGCACACAGCCGCGAAATGGCCCTTTTTCCCGTAGCTCTTACAGATCGCTGCGCGGGCCGGGCAGCGCTGCCGGGGGTGTTTCGCCTGGCCGCAGAAATAGCAGCGGGCTCCCCCGGTGCGACTTGGCGTTTGAACCGCGCAAACTTGGCGTTTGAACCACGCAAACCTGTGGGGTGTCCGGGGGGGGGGGGGGCGTGGGTTTGTCGCGAGGGGTGCGTACGGAGCCCAATGGGCTACTGCGCGGTCGGGGCCGTAGGCACGGGTATTTCGCGCGGCCACGTCTAGGGAGGCTGCTAGGGCCCGTGCCTCTGAGAGTCCTAGCGACTTTTTTTCTAGAAGTCTTTGGCGGATTTGGGAGGAGTTCATACCTGCCACAAAAGCATCGCGAATTAACATGTCCGTGTGTTCATTTGCGTTCACCGGCGGGCAGCTGCAGGCCCGTCCCAAAATTAGTAGTGCGGTGTAGAATTCATCACTCGATTCTCCGGGACTTTGCCGTCTCGTTGCGAGTTGATAGCGAGCGTAGAACTGGTTAACTGGGCGAACATAGAGACTTTTTAGTGCTGCGAACGCCGTCTGGAAATCCTCTGCGTCTTCGATGAGGGAGAAAATCTCCGTGCTTAACCTCGAGTGCAGGACCTGTAGTTTTTGGTCTTCTGTGACCCGGCTGGTGGCCGTTCTGAGGTAGGCCTCGAAACAAGTCTGCCAGTGCTTGAAAGCTGCTGCTGCGTTCACTGCGTGGGGGCTGATCCTCAGGCATTCCGGGATGATCCTGAGCTCCATAGTCCTTTAGGCACGCTTAATAAATTGTAGCGCACAAAGACTCCGAGAGACGAATAGAGTGAAGTCGATGAGGCTTTATTAAGCGTGACTGTTCCCCCGCAGTTCAGTAGTAGACTGCCTGCGGGGGAGGACTCCTGGTACTTATACTCCGCCTTCATGGCGGAGCTAGAGGTCAACGTCCAACCAGGACCCGGGATCTGTCAGCCAATGACATCACGGCTTCACAGTCCCACATGACCCCTAATGCATACTACCACAGGGCCACAGCTGTTCTCTTTATATATTAACGATCTAGATGACGGGATTGGGGGAATTCTGGCTAAGTTTGCCGATGATACAAAGATAGGTGGAGGGGCAGGTCGTATGGAGGAGGTGGGGAGGCTGCAGAAAGATTTAGACAGTTTAGGAGAGTGGTCCAAGAAATGGCTGATGAAGTTCAACGTGGGCAAGTGCGAGGTCTTGCACTTTGGAAAAAAAGAATAGAGGCATGGAATATTTTCTAAACGGTGACAAAATTCATAATGCTGAAGTGCAAAGGGACTTGGGAGTCCTAGTCCAGGATTCTCTAAAGGTAAACTTGCAGGTTGAGTCCGTAATTAAGAAAGCAAATGCAATGTTGTTATTCATCTCAAGAATATAAAAGCAGAGATGTACTTCTGAAGCTTTATAAAGCATTAGATAGGCCCCATTTAGAATACTGTGAGCAATTTTGGGCCCCACACCTCAGGAAGGGCATACTGGCACTGGAGCGGGTCCAGCGGAGATTCACACGGATGATCCCAGGAATGGTAGGCCTAACATACGATGAACGTCTGAGGATCCTGGGATTATATTCATTAGAGTTTAGGAGGTTGAGGGGAGATCTAATAGAAACTTAGAAGATAATGAATGGCTTAGATAGGGTGGACGTAGGGAAGTTGTTTCCATTAGCAGGGGAGACTAGGACCCGGGGGCACAGCCTTAGAATAAAAGGGAGTCACTTTAGAACAGAGATGAGGAGAAATTTCTTCAGCCAGAGAGTGGTGGGTCTGTGGAATTCATTGCCACAGAGGGCGGTGGAGGCCGGGACGTTGAGTGTCTTTAAGACAGAAGTTGATAAATTCTTGATTTCTCGAGGAATTAAGGGCTATGGAGAGAGAGCGGGTAAATGGAGTTGAAATCAGCCATGATTGAATGGTGGAGTGGACTCGATGGGCCGAATGGCCTTACTTCCACTCCGGTCTTATGGAAATGGTAGAGGCAGCCATCTGCCTCGAAGGCAGTGTATTGGTGGTCCTCCGGGTGGATAGGGAGCTTGTGGTACGCTGACCTCAAGTGAACTGTGGAGAAGACTCGATACTGCGCAATCTGATTGACCATGTCAGATATGCGGGGGAGGGGGTACGCATCGAGCTGCGTGTACCGGTTGATGGTCTGATTGTAGTCGATGACCATTCAGTGCTTTTCCCCAGTCTTGAAGACCACCACTTGGGCTCTCCAGGGGTTGGTACTAGCCTCAGTGATCCCCTCTCGTAGGTGTCGCTGGAACTCCAACCTGATAAAGGCCCTGTCCCGGGAACTGTATCGTCTGCTCCTAGTAGCGACTGGATTACAGTCCTGGGTGAGGTTAGCGAAGAGCGAGGGTGGAGTGACCTTAAGTGTCGTGAGGCTACAGACGGTGAGGGGGAACAGGGGTGCACCAAACTTTAAAGTAAGGCTTTGGAGGTGGCACTGAAAGTCGAGCCCCAGTAATAGGGCAGCGCAGAGATGGGGAAGGACGTAGAGTTTAATGTTTGTGTACTCTACGCCTTGTACGGTGAGGGTCGCGACACAGTACCCCCGAATTGCTACTGAATGTGATCCGGAAGCCAGGGAGATTTTCTGGGTCTCGGATGAAGTTGGGAGGAAGCAGCGCCTTACCATATCTGGGTGTATGAAGCTGTCTACTCCCAGAGCAGAAAAGGCAGGCCGTCTCGTGCTCGTTGATCCAGACGGTCATCATAGATTTTGTGAGATGATGAGGCCGAGACTAGTCGAGCGTGATGGAGGCGAGCTTCGGAAGGTGATGGGTGGGCCGGTCGGGGGTAGCGGCGGCCAGCGTACGACCGGGTGAGCAAGGCTCCCGGGAGGCTGTGGAGTGGTCCCAAGATGGCGGTCGGCATCGGGGATGGCGTCAAAGATGGCTGCCCCCATGGGTCACGCATGGCGGGTGGAGTGCAAGATGGCGTCAAAGATGGCGGCCCCCATGGGTCGCACGTGGCGGGCGAAATTGAAGATGGCGGCACCCACAGGTCGCACATGGTGTGTGGCGCGGCAGCTGGGGGCGGCCCTGACAAGCAGGCAGCGCTGCTGGGCCTAGGAGTTTTTGAGAGAGATCGGGCCTGGCAAGCTTTAACAAAGTGGCCAATCCTCCCACACCCGTTGCAAGTCGCGTTCTGTGCAGGGCACCTTTGTCTGGGATGCTTACCCTGGCCGCAAAAATAGCACTTCGGGCTTCCGCCGTTGGCGAGCTGTTGCGCGGCACAGGCTTGCGCCGCACTCGAATCCGGTGATGGCGGCGCCCACGAGGTCCATGAGGATGCCACGCGGTCGGAGGTGTAGGCCTCCATGTTCTGGAAGGCCACCTCCAGTGAGTTTGAGAGCTGCACTGTCTCTGGGGGGCCGAGTGTACCCCCTTCTAGCAATCGCTGCCATTTGTAATTTGATTTCATGCCTGCGACATAAGCGTCCCTGACCAACAGCTCAGTGTGTTGGGTAGCCGATACTGCCTGGCAGTCACAGTTCCGGCAGAGTACCCGCAAGGCACGCAGGAATTCTGCTAGTGATTCCCCAGGGCGCTGTCGTCTCGTGGCAAGAAAGTGCCCAGCATACACTTAGTTTACAGACTTTACATAGTACCCCTTCAGCAGCATTATCGCCTCCGTATACGAGGGGGCGTCCCTGATGAGAAGAAAGACTTGCGGGCTCACCCGTGCGTGGAGGATCTGCTTCTTTTGGAGGTTGGTGAAGTCTTTGGTGAAGGATCCGAGGTAAGTTTCGAAGCAGCTTAGCCAGTGCTCGAATGTTGCAGTGGCGTCGGCTGCCTGTGGGTCCAGCTCCAGGCTTGAGTGATGAATTCATCTTAGATGTTTAGTTTATTAAATTGATATGCCATCAATGAACACACGACGAGTGGTGGACGTAACTGAGGCTTTAATAAACTAAACAGAAAGCCTCCTGGCCTCGGATCCCGAACTAAGGCAGCAGCAGAGACCAGCCACCTTTATACCGAGCCCAGGGGGAGGCAGAGCCAGCAGGCAGTAGTTTACCATATTACATATAATACAGTGGCAGTTTACCACAATACACAGATTATATATCACAGTGGTTCGGACCCAGCAGGGATAAGCCCAGGCATGTAACAGTACAATACAATACAGTGGTTTACCACATCCTTTAGACAGTGAGGACATAAAGATCAAAGCCAAAGGCTCTGCAACCGCATCCCTCACCTCCCAAAGAATCCTAGGATATATCCCATCAGGCCCAGGGGACTTATCTATCCTCAGGCTTCTCAAAATTTCTAACACATCTTCCTTCCAGATATCTACCTCCTCCAGCCTACCAGCCTGTATCGCACTATCCTCCTCAACAACATGGCCCCTCTCCTTTGTGAACACTGAAGAAAAATATCCATTTCGGGCCTCTCCTATATCTTCAGACTCCATGCACATGTTCCCACTACTGCCCTTGACCGGCCCTAACTTCACCTTGGTCATTCTCTCATTCCTTATATAAGTGTAAAAAGCCTTGGGGTTTTCCTTGATCCTACCCGCCAGGGACTTCTCATGCCCCTCCTCGCTCTCCGAAGCCCTTTCTTGAGCTCCTTCCTAGCTATCTTGTATCCCTCAAATGCCCTAACTGAACCTTGTTTTCTCATCCTTACATAAGCCCCCTTCTTCCTCTTGACAAGGCATTCAACCTCTTTTGTAAACCATGGTTCCCTCACTCGACCAATTCCTCCCTGCCTGACAGGGGCATACATGTCAAGGACACGCAGTATTTGCTCCTTGAACAAGCTCCACATCTCAATTGTGCCTATTCCTGACAGTTCCTGTTTCCATCTTATGCTCCCCAATTCTTGCCTAATTGCATTTTAATTACCCTTCCCCCAGTTATAAACCTTGTCCTGCCGTATGTTCCGATCCCTCTCCATTGCTATAGTGAAAGTCACCGAATTGTGGTCACTATCTCCAAAGTGCTCTCCCACAACCAAATCTAACACTTGGCCCGGTTCATTACCCAGTACCAAATCCACTGCGGCCCCACCTCTTGTCGGTCTATCCACATATTGTTTTAAAAAAGTGACTGAGAAAGCAAGTCAGCTGCAATGCCCCGTGTAAATTGTTTAACAAATTGTTTTGCAGTTTACACATTGATTTGTCATCTTTGCTGTTCAAAATGTGCACTGTATTTGCTGTAAGTTTCAGAAATGCTAATCTACACCTCATGTGTTTAATATACCTCAAAAGGCAGAATATCTTTTAGCAAGACTGAGGGCTTCTGTATTTGCAAATACAGCTGTGTTTTTGGTTGAAAATCAAATAATAATGTCAGAACTTAGGAAAACTTCTCCAGAAGTTCTTAGAGCTCACAGCAGAGAAACGGGCCATTTGGCTCAACTCCGTGTATGCCAGTGTTTAAGCTCAGCCTCCTCCCATTCTATTTACTTCCTTTCACCCGATTGAAATATCCTTCTTTTCCTTTCTCATTTGCTTGCCTAGCTTTCCTTTAGTATCGATAATTGTTGGAAGTAACTTTGATCACTCACTAATTATATTCCTTTTGTTCATAGACCTGCCATACGCTCATGCACTTGCAGTGGATTGGGTTTCCAGAAATATTTACTGGACGAGCTCAGATTTAGAGGAGGCGCAAATAAACGTGGCAAGATTGGATGGATCCCTGCGGACTTCTATCATTCATGGACTTGACCACCCACAGTGTCTAATAGTACACCCACTAAAAGGGTAAGCTGTTGTGTAGTATACCTTTTTTCTTATTCACTTACAGGATGTGGGCATCTCTGGCAAAACCAGCATTTATTGCCCATCCCTAATTGCTACAGGTTAAATAATTTAAAGTTTGCATTGTCCGTATAATTTAATCATTGATATTTTATAATCAGCTGAAGCATGGCAGTGTAAATGTGATGTAGATGGAAGTGAAGATTACATTTTGATGGAAGGATTTATTTTCACAAACCAATCAGATTAAATGCATTGGGGTAGCAATGGAAATGTAAAAAGTCCAGATTTTACTTTGCAGCATGCTTTGGTTGAGCGCGGAACTTTCCCAAACACAACAGCATGAGGCTGGAAGATTTTACTTCCCAGGCCTCATCTGCACGCTACTGAAATGAGCTTGAAGTGACTGATAGGAGCAGAAGTTCAGACAGCAGGAAGAAAGTTCACCACATGTGGGTGCCATGTATCGGGTGTTCCAGGAAGGTCTCCTGGGACGGCAGGCCTAAAGTTTCCTTGGGGCTCTGCAGGAGTCCTGCTGCTCTGCAGGCCCAGAAGATTGACCTCTTCTCATCCCAGATTCTCATGCCCTCTTTTCACCTGGTTCTCAGGCCAACAGTGGTTTCCTTGTTCATGCCAGATTAAAATTACAGTCATGGCACGATGAGGTCAAAAAGGGCAGGTTAAAATTAAAAATGATGGGGCATTAGTGGGTAGGTCACCTGTAAGTCCTCATTATTTTTTACCCCTCATTTAATACCAAATTTATTCCAAATTCTATCCCTAATTCCCCACAGCTTTGACTTTTTTTAATTTGTTCATGGGACATGGGTGCCGCAGGCTAGGCCAGCATTTATTGCCCATCCCTAATTGCCATGGAGGGGGCACTTAAGGGCCAACCACATTGCTGTGGACCTGCAGTCACATGTAGGCCAGACCAGGTAAAGATGGTAGATTTTGTTCCCAAAAGGATATTACGACAATCAACAATGGTTTCATGGTCATCATTCGACTTTTAATTCCAGATATTTTAATTAATTCAAACTTCACCATCTGCAGTGGCGGAATTTGAACCTGGGTCTCCAGAGCATTACTCTGGGTCTCTGGTCCAGTGACAATACCGCTATACCACTGCCTCCCCTTTCCGAGTATGTAGATATTAATGTCCAGGTCAGTGTTTATTGCCCATCCCAAGTTACCCATGAAGTGTTACTGGGTCTTCTTGAACTTCTGCAGAAGATCTATATGATGAAGGTGTTACCACAATGCTGATGGGTAGAAACTTCTGGGACATTGTCCCCATGACCATGAAAAAACAGTGATCTGCCTCCAAGTCAGGATGGTATGTGGCTTAGACAGCAACATGACAATGAGGAAATTATTAATATTTCCTTCACCTTCTTTCCTTTATGAGCAATGTACAGGTCAATGATATATTCTGGAAGAGTACAAAGTTCTAAAATAATCAGTGTACTTAATAGATTATAAGTCATGCCTTTTTCTTCAAATAATGACAAATAGTTTACTCCATTTGCCCGATGTAATGATCTACAAGAGATAAGTGCTGGGACCAGAATTATAAATTAATCTGAAAACACCCCCAAGTCAGAAGAGCAAACTATCCTGAAGCATTGGAGGAGTTTATCATAGATAACATTTCTTATATTATTTGTACAATTAGTTTTAAACATAAGTTAATGAATGCATGGGTTCTCTCTTACAGCAAGCTCTACTGGAGTGATGGGAACAACATCAGTTCAGCAAACATGGATGGCAGTAACATCAAGAATCTTTTCTCAAGTCAAAAGGAGCCTGTTGGTAATTCAAACATTTGCCGCTTTTGGTTATTGCATTTGTGATAATGCTATGTCACTATGGTGGCAATATTTCTATTTAATGGCTTAGTTTATTAAATTATTGAGCTTTCGGAATCTGTAATTGGTTGTGGTATATGCATAATAAATAATTATGAGGTAAAAGTGCTGGGCAGGATTTGCCTGCCCCTCCCAACTGCAGGTGCCACTCACCCCATGCTGGATGAACGAGCCATGCAAAATGCTGTACATATCGGTGAGAACAGAAGGTCCCACTGACGGTCAATAGAAAAACCTCCAACGAGGGTGGAGGAATAAGAAAGTCCTGCCCACTGTATTTTCAAACCGCACTTGCAGCGATCAGTTTTCGTGACAAAATAAAACTGACTAAAGATATTTGAAACATCAGTAATAACCACATTATTGTTTGAGAAAACAGGGGTTTTCTCTTGAAAGGGGGCATTGGGCGAAATGACTGGGAGAATAATTCATAAGAATCCACTTTGCACCATAGTTTCAATTGCCAGAATTATTTTTATATTTCAAATATACATTTTCTTCTTTGAGGAGAATACACATCTAGTGGATAAAAGTGAGGTGTTGAATCTTGTCGACTTAGAGTTTCACCGCCCAGTGATGCGGTAACGTGGATCGCGATCAGGCGTCTGGCCAAAACAGAGGTTCGCGCCAGACACCAAACCGACCGTTAATAATAATCTTTATTATTGTCACAGGTAAGCTCACATTAACGCTGCAATTAAGTTACTGTGAAAATCCCCTAGTTGCCACTCTCCAGCGCCTGTTCAGGTACACAGAGAGAGAATTCAGAATGTGCAATTCACTTAACAAGCACGTCGTTTGGGACTAATTCTCTGCCCCCCCCCCCCCAATTTGGGACTAATGCTCTGCCGTGCACCCCCCCCCCCGCCCCTCCCTCCCCCCCCCCCCCCCCCCCCCCCCCCTACAGCAGAAGGATGATAATGGATGCTGAGCTGGGCAGCAGGTCTCCAGGCCCTCGAGACTCTCTGGTCCTCTGCGCTGAGAATCACGTAGGCACAGATCACTACTGGTATTCACCAATGTGACCCTGATGTGATGGACGTCGCCAAGGGCTAAGGAGGTAACCTCTTAAGGGAGTTGCCCGCACATCTATCCGAGGACCACCCTCCCCCTCACCTTCCCTACCAGACCTTCCCCTACTAGGCTCTCCCCACCACTCCCCCCCCGCTCCACAAAGGTGAGAGGGAGACACCCTCAAAGATCCACTAGATTGGGAGAAAACCCCAGAGACCACCGAGATAGGGAGACCCCCCCCACCCCACCCCCCCCCCGAGACCTCCTGAATAAGGGGATGCCCAAAGAAACCCTGTAACAAAAGGAACCCCCCCAACAGATCATCCAGAAAAATGACCATGCCCAGGAAGCTAGAGAGCAGTCCAGACAGGGGCAATGAAAAAAACTACTGTTGCAATACTCACCTGGGCATACATCTGCTGGTACAGACTGAGGAAGCACCATGGGTGGGATTCTCCCTTCTGGGGACTAAGTCCTCACGCCAGCGGGGGAACCAGCGCCAACCACTCTGGCGTCAACAGCCCACAAAAGTGCGGAATTCTCTGCACTTTTGGGGGCTAGATGGACGCCGGAGGGGTTGGTGCCGCTCCAGCCGACGGCGAAGGGACAGCGCGAGTTTGCGCATGCGCCAAAGGGCCGGCGTGATCTCACGCATGCACGGAACCGCCGGCGTATTTTGGCGCATGCGCGGGGGTTCTCTTCTCCCCGCCCGAGGGGGGCCCGCCAGCAGTTTGGTGGGCCCCGATTGAGGGCCAGGCCACCGTGGGGGGGCCCCCCTTGGGGTTCGGTCCCCCCCCCACCCCCCGAGGACCGCCCCCGCCGACGTACCTGCCAGGCCCCGTCGGTGCATGAGTTGAGTGATTCACGCCGGCGGGACTGGCCAAAACCGAAAGGCCGTTTGGCCTATCGGGGCTTGGAGAATCGCCGTCAACGGCCTTCGACCGGCGTGGCATGATTTCCGCCTCTGCCCGAAAAACGGCGCCGGAGAATAGCCGGCGTCGGGGCGACGAGACGGGATTCGCGCCAACCCCCGGTGATGCTCCGACCCGGCGGAGAATCCCGCCCCATGTGTCCATTCCTAGAAATAGAAAAACAGTGACCTATGTTTAAACTCCTCAGATCCTTTAGCTGCAAGCCATTCATTTATATCTATTTGTGGGCTGTGATTGACAGCTCACACAAATAGCTGTTAGTCTTGCTTCATTCATCTTCCTTCATGAATGTTTACAAATATCAATCACTTCAAAGAGAGTTAAGTGCATTCCAGTCACTCCCTTGATGCTTCAGTGATTTTGAAGTGCTGTGCTGGAAATTGACAGGTGTCGGACTTTGTGATGTGAGTAGGTTGGGAGCTGATCCATAATGCCGGGAAGGGGGGGTGCTCAATAGCAGGATTCCATCTAAAACCCCTCATATTCCTCGCCTATGCACCTAATACAAATGTTTTGGCCATGCCTCAAGCTGGCGGAGATTTTGGGGTCATTTTTTGGCACCATGGGCAGGATTCTCCGAAACGGCGGCTGAGTGTTCACGCTGACGTAAACACCAGAGCGTTTCACGCAGGCATCAATGGACCCCTTGGCCCAGCGATTCACTTACCTGAAGGGGGCCAGCAGGGCGCTGGAGTGCTCCGTAAACAGGACCCTGCACTTCCGGCCTTGGGTCCGCATGACATGGCGGACCCACACAGCGGACTAGCCCCACAATATAAGTCCCCCGAGATTGCGCGTACCCGCCGATTGGTGGCCCCTGATCCCGAGCCTGGCCATCCTGAAGTTCCCCCCCCCCCTCCCGGCGAAGGATCCCTCCGCCCCCCCTCCAGGGCTGCTGCGGACTCAGCCCACAGCCACCACTCTAAGTACCCGTCGGGTGGAACCATGTTAAAATCACGCCGGCGGGAACTCGGCCAGTTGCTGGCAGAGAATCGCGGGAGCAGCGTCGCGCCGAATTCTGGCGTCAATGCCCATTCTTTGCCCCCGCGCTGAGCGCGATTGTGGCGTGGAGGCTCGGATAATCCTCGCCCCCTGAATGTGGGGATGGAACCCTGCCGATGGCAGTGATTTTTGGGGTCTCTGATGTGCCGAAACTGCGGACGGGGGCGGGGTGGGTGTCCTTGGGCTGGAGGCTGGTGATACCGCCGAAGGCTTCGGCGTCACTAGGGGATTTGATGGAGTTTTTGCACACAATAAGGTCAGATACACTGTAAGGGAGTTGATTGAGGGCTTTCATCATGGATGGCGACTATTTAGAGTGTACTTTCAAGAATTGGGCACTTAGTTTTTGGCGAGGGGGGACGTTTACTCACTTTGGGGCATATAGTTCGGGTGGGTGGAGATTGGGGGTGAGATTTTTTTTTTTGTAAAAAATATTTGCTCATGTCTTTTGCCATCTTTTGTATGAAATGTTTTTTTAAAAAAAATTTACATGGTGAGGGACACTGAATCGCTTCCCAGCGGGAGCGCAAATGAGTTCCAATTCACCTCCGGCAGGAGATCATGGGGCAGGATTCTCCGTCCTGCTGCATCAATTTTCTGGTGCAGCGCGCCCCCTGCTGGCAGTGAGACTCTCCGTGCCGGAAGCCAGCCAATGGGGCTTCCCATTGTGAGCACCCCCACGCCATCGGGAAATCCACGTGTGTGTGTGCGCTTCCGGCAGAACAAAGGATTGCAATGACGGAGATCCAGCCCCTGGTCTCCCAAATGAAGAATCCGAGCCAATGTCTCACATAGCAAAATGGTTGATCAGGTACAAAGAACAAAGAACAATACAGCACAGGAACAGGGCCTTTGGCCCTCCAAGCCTGTACCAGTCATGATACCAACCTTTGCCAAAACCCTCAGCACATCCCTCTATACCCATCCTATCCATGTATTTGTCAAGATGCCTTTTGAACGCGTTAATGTATCTGCATCCATAAGCTACCCTGGCAACGCATTCCAGGCACTCACCACCTTCTGCGTAAAACACCTGCTTCACACATCTCCTCTAAACTTTGCCTCATGGACCGTAAACCTTGCCCCCTGGAGACTGACCACTCCACCCTGGGAAAGAGTGTCTGCCCATCCACTCTATCCATGCCCCTCACAATCTTGTAGATCTCTCTATCAGGTCACCCCTCAACCTCCGTCTTTCTAATGAAAACAGTCCGAGTCTATTCAGCCTCTCCACATAGCTAACACCCTCCAGACCAGGAAACATCCTGGTAAACCTCCTCTGCACTCTCTCCAAAGCTGCCACATCCTTCTGGTCGTGTGGCGACCAGAATTGTGCACAATATTCCAAGTGCGGCCTTACCAAGGTTCTATACAACTGTAGCATGACTTGCCAGTTTTTATACTTGATGCCCCGTCCAATGAAGGTAAACATTCCGTATGTTTTCTTGACTACCTTGTCCACTTGTATTGCCAGCTTCAAAGATCTGTCAACCTGCACGCCCAGATCTCTCTGACTTTCTATATTCCTAAGAGTTTTATCATTTACGGTATATTTCCCTTCTAACCAAAGAGAAAATGCTGGAAAATCTCAGCAGGTCTGCCTGCATCTCTAGGGAGACAAAATTGCTGACGTTTTGAGTCCAGATGACCTTTGTCAAAGCCGTCTGGCTTTCAAGTCATCTGGACTCGAAACATTAGCTCTTTTCTCTTCTTACAGATGCTGCCAGACCTGCTGAGATTTTCCAGCATTTTCTCTTTGGTTTCAGATTCCAGCATCTGCAGTAATTTGCTTTTATATTCCTCCTCTATGTTAGACCTACTAAAATGCATTACCTCACATTTGTCCGGATTAAACTCCATTTGCCATTTCTCTGCCGAAGTCTCCAACCTATCTGTGTCCTGCTGTAACTTCTAACAATCCTCAACACTGTCTGCCACTCCACCAACCTTGGTGTCATCCACAAACTTACTAATCAGACCAGCTACATTTTCCTCCAAATCGTTTATGTACACTACAAACAACAGAGGCCCAAGCACAGATCTCTGTGGAATGCCACTAGTCACAATCTTCTCTTCAGAAAAACACCCTTCTACTGCTACCCTTTGCCTTCTGTGACCGAGTCAGTTCTGTATCCACCTTGCCACCTCACCTCTGATACCGTGTGACTTCACCTTTTGTACCAGTCTGCCGTGAGCACCTTGTCAAAGGCTTTACTGAAGTTCATGTAAACAACATCCACGACCCTCCCCTCATCAATCACCTTTGTCACCTCCTCAAAAAGCTTGATCTAGTTAGTGAGGCACAACCTCCCCTTCACAAAACCATGCTGTCTATCGCTTATGAGCCCATTTGTTTCCAAATGGGTATAAATCCTGTCTCTGAGAAGTCTCTCCAATAATTTACCTACTACCGCATGAGGCTCACCGGCCTATTGTTTCCAGGATTATCCCTGCCACCTTTCTTAAACAGCGGTACCACATTAGCTATTCTCCAGTCCTCTGGGATATCATCTGTAGCCAATGATGATACAAAGATGTCCGTCAAGGCCCCAGAAATGTTCTCCTTTGCGTCCCTCAGTATTCTGGGGTAAATCCCATCTGGCCCAGGAGACTTATCTACCTTAATATATTTTAAAAGACCCAATAACTCCTCCTGTTCGATGTTAACATGATCCAGGCTGTTCACACTGCTCACACACCCTACCCAACATGCAAACGTTTTGGCTAAATTGAAACATGGCTGGAAATTCGACAATAAAATCTGCTGGTTTTGTGAGAGGGCATTAGTTTGGGCTTTCACAGGGTTATTTGCAATAGTATTCTCACCTCTGATTCAGATAGTTTTGGATTCAGGTCCCAGGGAATGAAGCACAAATTTTAGGCTGACTTCCCAGTGCAACATTGAGGAACTGCTGCGCTGTCAGATCAAGCGGTCATCTTTCAAATGAGATGGTGTCTGCAGTCTCAAGCACATGTCAAGGATTCTATGGTAATATTTTGGAGAAGAGCAGGGCAGTTCTACAATGTGTGTTTGCCAACATATACCCCTCAATCAGCATTGCTACAAAAAAATCATTGTCATATAACTTTGTTGCTTGTGGGATCTTCCTGTGCTCAAATTGGCTGCCACGATTCCTACAATCCAACAGTGACCACCCTTCAAAAGTACTACATTGGTTGCAGCGTGCTTTGGTGTAGCTTTTACAGGTCTTTCCTTTCACTGCTCCAAATTTGGTGTCAGGATGCATTTGAGGCCAGGCGGGATGTCCTGTTTCCCTGAGGGTCCAAGAGGGTGAGCCACAAGGCAGCCAGTACTGCCTGGGATGAAGTGGCCAGGTGAACTGACACCCAGTGCTGCAAGCAGGTCAATGTCCTACACCGGGTCGCAAGGGCGTGGTGACCCACCCCCACATGACCAGCCGCCCCAACCTGCTATTTGCCCTCCCCCAACCTACCCTCCACGCCCCTCCCTTCATCCACTCCCTTCACTCCAACCTTCCCTTCACCCGCCCTCCCCCAAACCTTCCTTCACACACACACGCACACACACCATCACCCACACAAATGTGAACCGCACGTGTGGCTAATGATTCCCTCTCTGTCTCCACAGGAGACGCTGTCCCACAATCGCCAGGACAGGGCCCAGACAGACAGAGGGGGTGCTGGACATGAGACTCCTCATGACGTTCGAGGAATGGGACAAGGTGACCTGAGAGGCATCAGGGGCCCTGCCCACCCTTGGCCTATACATGGTATTTCGCTATTGCAGGGGAGGCCCATTAATAGGCCAAGTTTCGGCAGGGCCCCTGATGCCTCCTATGTCACCCTGTCCCTCCATCTGCCCCCCCCTCCCCCCCCACCCCCGTTCAATAGAAGTTTAGACAAATTGGGAAAGGGCAGGTAGGTGATAGGCAGTTACGTGCTCCCACCTTCAAACCCGCTGGTGTGAGAGCATAATATTCAGCCTTACTGTCCATTTTCAGCCTTTTATTTCTGGAAAAGATCTAAAATCATTAATAGAGCCCAGAGATGGACTATAAATGAGCTCAGAACCAGAAGGGTGAGTTATGAGGATCAGTTGTATGTCTCAAGAATTCACTTAATCAGATATTTAATATTTTCGCAGATATGAAGATGTTAAGAAGGTTCTATAAGATGCAGGGTTGCGGACTGAGAAGGGAGATAGTAAGTTAAAGCAAAGTTAGAACAAAAGGCAACGTTTTGTTTGTAAGAGAATTGTAGGGCGGATTACCAGTGAGGATAGTGGTGCAGGAAGTTAAGACAAGATTCAGAAATGAATGATCTGAATTCATGTTGACAAAGGAGTTAATAAAGGATTATTAATACCAAAACCATCTTCCGGAGACTGAGGGGAGGTTTTTAAGAGAAGGTTTGATGAACCAAGTCTTTTTTCCTGTTGTAAACATTACTAAGAATTGGGGATGGGCTGGGAGGCCAGAAGGCTGACAAAATCAGGTGGGAAGGTATTGAGTGGCTTGCCCGATATCTTCCCATTGCCATATCATTCTTCCAGGAGTAGTAATGGTGGCAGATTGACCGACCGTCCACTGAGAGCCTTATTGAACCACTTAAATGGCCAACCAGGGGCCTCTTCCTGACTGCCGTTTTATCCAGGTCAGGTGAACCTCCTGCTATGTGGAGGGATACCCACTCTGAAGCCTGGTGGCTTCTCAGTGTGAACTGGGTGCTCCCTCCTTTTGTGGCACTCCGTGAAGCTCAAAGTGGCCCACCGGTAGCACTGACCATACCTGCAGCAATGACTATGCCTTTGCTCAGTGACTCATGCAGCAGCCGCCATAACCACTGGTCACTGGGGCCTGCCTGGCACCAGACACCCCAGACCCCACTTTGAGGGCACCTGCCCTTTCTCTAAGTGCAACCCCACCAACGGCCATTGCTAGCACTGGCTCTACTGAGGCTAATGATCTGCCAGCCCTATAAAAGGGCCAGCTGTTGTTGGGAGCAGGCCACAATCCAAATGATATTCGCAACCCCAGTAGCAATCAGTTAATTGGCTGTCACCAACAATATGCTGCCCTCGGGCTCTGCCACCACCCATTACAGGCTCATCTCCTGCTTTTAGCTCCAGCAGAAGGATTTCTGATATATATGATTTTCTCCTTATAAAAATTTGGAACACATTGTGAACAATTACTTCGTACAAAATCTTTCCACGATCATAATCACCCATTGGAACATCTACTTGTATATTCCAAATGAAAATAATAGCCATGTAAAAGACTAATATAATTCCACCCGGTTTAATTATATTCTCACACACTTGCAGTTTTCAGTGAAAAAAATAATATTTCAGCAGAATTTGCCAGTACGGGGAAGTTATCATGAGTGGTCATTCAATTTGGAAATAAATAAATGGTTTCACAATTCAATCTCTGGCACACAAATCGACTGCTCAGCATAATTTAGAGGGCAAAGGCAGGTCTTTAAGATCACACTTCTGTTCGGAGAAGGAATTCTGGCTATTATACATAAAAGTTCCATTAATATTTATGAGAATAATTCCCTCTGGTCTTTTGTTTTGCAGAAATTCAGATTAATTAAAGCAAGCATGATTTCAATGAAACTTGGGGTAAAGGAGTCCTATAATTGAAAGGTTCAAATTCCATTCTTTAATTCTTAGAGAAAAGCTTTAGGATGTTTCTGTAAGCAGAAGATACATGCAGAGTCCTGCAAGTGGTAGCAATACCCTTGTCTGTGATGTTTCCGATTGATGTTGCCCCAAAACAAACTGCCTCTAAGCTCACAACATAATGCTCTTAAATTATAAAAGAAAGAACCTGTTTGCTGATGGAGAAGGCATCATGTGTGAACTTACCTGGAGTAGGCAGGTTCAGTGCAGTTCTACAAAAAACGTACAAGACAAAGGAAACTTTCGCCTCATAATTTCTCTCACTTTAACACATGGTTCTAGTTGTTGCCTCAAATTGATTTTTTTAGTGCATTCTCAGATTTTCAAGATGCCTTAAAGCCCTTCTTTTCAATTGCCTTTGAAAGTCAGTCGAAAGTTCCTCCTTTCCGAGCCCTGACCTTGTATCCTTCTCCAGTTTCTCTCCTTTTTTCCAAGCTCATCTTGCCCAAAACTCACCCCTAATCCCACTACACTGTTCAGCATCAACTTCCCTTTCTGGTCCCCATGTTAGCTACTATTGTTAATAGTTCTCTCTCTTGGGGCACTGCCCCTCTCTTCTTCAAATGTGCTATCATTACCTGGTCTTCAAATAAACAACAGTTTGCAACTTCGGCGTCATAGTCAACCCCAAGTGAAGATCTATCTGTGCCATCACACAGGGAGAGGCATAGTGGTATTATCACTGGATTAGTAAACCAGAGACCCAGAGTAATGTTCTCAGGACCCAGGTTCAAATCCCACCTCAACAGATGGTGAAATCTGAATTCAATAAATATCTGGAATTAAAAGTCTAATAATGACCATGAACCATGACTGATTGTCGTAAAATCCCACCCAATCTGTCTTCTTTGCATGGCCCAAATGTGACTCTAGATCTACAGCAACATGGTTGGCTCTTAACTACCCTTTCAAAGGCAATAAATGCTGTGCCAGCCAGCAATGCTCACCTGCCATGAATAAAAAAGCTAATGCCAATCAATTCATCCTATTGCCATATTTTGCCCATGCCTCAGCTCAAATCCTACTGAAACTCTCATTCATGCCTTTATTTCCTCCATTCCAATGCAAGACCCCCACATTCTTTAGGTTTGCACTGAGTGCTGAGGTTTGCACTGAGTGCTGAATTTGGTGCATTTTGAGTGCGCTAGTGAGAGTTTGGTGACCGAGGGAGTGCTGAATTTGGTGCATTTTGAGTGCGATAGTGAGAGTTTGGTGACCGAGGGAGTGCTGAATTTGGTGCATTTTGAGTGCGATAGTGAGAGTTTGGTGACCGAGGGAGTTAGGTGAGGAGGGAGTAAGGCGCTCCTTTCATTTTGTTTCCGACATTTCCGCAAAGAGTGCGAAGAGAGCCAGGAGTTTACAGAAAGTGTAGCTGACTGGGAGCAGGGTCGGAGGGCGGAGATCTAGTTAGTCCACAGGGCAGCTATATTCTATCAGGTAAGAGGGGATGGAGGCTAGGCCAGTTACATGCTCCTCCTGTAGGATGTGGGTGGTGAGGGATACCACCGGTGTCCCCACTGACTATACCTGCGGGAAGTGCACCCAACTTTAGCTCCTCAAAGACCGTGTTAGGGAACTGGAGCTGAAGCTGGATGAACTTCGGATCATCCGGGAGGCAGAGGGGGTGATTGAGAAGAGTTTACAAGGAGGTAACCACACCCAAGGTACAGGACAAGAATAGCTGGGTTACAGTCAGGGGGAAAAAAACAAACAGGCAGAAAGTGCAGGGATCCCTCGTGGCGGTTCCCCTTCAAAACAAGTATACCGTTTTGGATGCTGTTGGGGGGGGATGACCTACCGGGGGAAGGCCCTAACGGCCAGGTCTCTGGCACTGAGTCTGGCTCTGGGGCTCAGAAGGGAAGGGGGAGAATAGAAAAGCAATAGTTGTAGCAGACTCAATGGTTAGGGGAATAGATAGGAGATTCTGTGGCCGCGAGCGAGACTCCCGGAAGGTATGTTGCCTCCCGGGTGCCAGGGCCAGGTATGTCTCGGATCGTGTCTTCAGGATCCTTAAGGGGGAGGGTGAGCAGCCAGAAGTCGTGGTGCACATTGGTACCAACGACATAGGTAGGAAAAGGGGTGTGGAGGTAATAAACAAGTTTAGGGAGTTAGGCTGGAAGTTAACAGCCAGGACAGACAGAGTTGTCATCTCTGGTTTGTTGCCGGTGCCACGTGATAGCGAGGCTAGGAATAGGGAGAGAGTGCAGTTGAACACGTGGCTGCAGGAATGGTGTAGGAGGGAGGGCTTCAGGTATTTGGATAATTGGAGCGCATTCTGGGGAAGGTGGGACCTGTACAAGCAGGACGGGTTGCATCTGAACCAGAGGGGCACCAATATCCTGGGAGGGAGGTTTTCTAGTACTCTTCGGGAGGGTTTAAACTAATTTGGCAGGGGAATGGGAACCGGATTTGTAGTCCAGCAACTAAGGTAGCCGATATTCAGGACGCCAAAGCGTGTAATGAAGCAGTGGGGAAGGGAACACTGACAAAGGAGAGTACTTGCAGGCAACGAGAGGGGTTGAAGTGTGTATACTTCAACGCAAGAAGCATCAGGAATAAGGTGGGTGAACTTAAGGCATGGATCGGTACTTGGGACTACGATGTGGTGGCCATCACGGAAACTTGGATAGAAGAGGGGCAGAAATGGTTGTTGGAGGTCCCTGGTTATAGATGTTTCAATAAGATTAGGGAGGGTGGTAAAAGAGGTGGGGGGGTGGCATTATTAATTAGAGATAGTATAACAGCTGCAGAAAGGCAGTTCGAGGAGTATCACTCTATTGAGGTAGTATGGGTTGAAGTCAGAAATAGGAAAGGAGCAGTCACCTTGTTAGGAGTTTTCTATAGGCCCCCCAATAGTAGCAGAGATGTGGAGGAACAGATTGGGAAACAGATTTTGGAAAGGTGCAGAAGTCATAGGGAAGTAGTCATGGGCGACTTTAACTTCCCAAATATTGAGTGGAAACTCTTTAGATCAAATAGTTTGGATGGGATGGTGTGTGTGCAGTGTGTCCAGGAAGCTTTTCTAACGCAGTATGTAGATTGTCCGACCAGAGGAGGGGCAATATTGGATTTAGTACTGGGTAATGAGCCAGGGCAAGTGATAGATTTGTTAGT
This sequence comes from Scyliorhinus torazame, assembly GCF_047496885.1. Taxonomy (NCBI): domain Eukaryota; kingdom Metazoa; phylum Chordata; class Chondrichthyes; order Carcharhiniformes; family Scyliorhinidae; genus Scyliorhinus; species Scyliorhinus torazame. The sequence continues at coordinate 61,301,980 of NC_092708.1, forward strand.
GGGGGAGCATTTTGGAGATAGTGACCACAATTCTGTGACTTTCACTTTAGTAATGGAGAGGGATAGGTACGTGCAACAGGGCAAGGTTTACAATTGGGGGAAGGGTAAATACGATGTTGTCAGACAAGAATTAAAGTGCATAAGTTGGGGACATAGGCTGGCAGGGAAGGACACAAGTGAAATGTGGAACTTGTTCAAGGAACAGGTGCTACGTGTCCTTGATATGTATGTCCCTGTCAGGCAGGGAAGAGATGGTCGAGTGAGGGAACCATGGTTGACAAGAGAGGTTGAATGTCTTGTTAAGAGGAAAAAGGTGACTTATGTAAGGCTGAGGAAACAAGGTTCAGACAGGGCATTGGAGGGATACAAGATAGCCAGGAGGGAACTGAAGAAAGGGATTAGGAGAGCTCAGAGAGGGCATGAACAATCTTTGGCGGGTAGGATCAAGGAAAACCCCAAGGCCTTTTACACATATGTGAGAAATATGAGAATGACTAGAGCGAGGGTAGGTCCGATCAAGGACAGTAGCGGGAGATTGTGTATTGAGTCTGAAGAGATAGGAGAGGTCTTGAACGAGTACTTTTCTTCTGTATTTACAAATGAGAGGGGCGATATTGTTGGAGAGGACAGTGTGAAACAGATTGGTAAGCTCGAGGAAATACTTGTTAGGAAGGAAGATGTGTTGGGCATTTTGAAAAACTTGAGGATAGACAAGTCCCCCGGGCCTGACGGGATATATCCAAGGATTCTATGGGAAGCAAGAGATGAAATTGCAGAGCCGTTGGCAATGATCTTTTCGTCCTCACTGTCAACAGGGGTGGTTGCAGGGGATTGGAGAGTGGCGAATGTCGTGCCCCTGTTCAAAAAAGGGACTAGGGATAACCCTGGGAATTACAGGCCAGTTAGTCTTACTTCGGTGGTAGGCAAAGTAATGGAAAGGCTACTGAAGGATAGGATTTCTGAGCATCTGGAAAGACACTGCTCGATTAGGGATAGTCAGCACGGATTTGTGAGGGGTAGGTCTTGCCTTACAAATCTTATTGAATTCTTTGAGGAGGTGACCAAGCATGTGGATGAAGGTAAAGCAGTGGATGTAGTGTACATGGATTTTAGTAAGGCATTTGATAAAGTTCCCCATGGTAGGCTTATGCAGAAAGTAAGGAGGCATGGGATAGTGGGAAATTTGGCCAGTTGGATAACGAACTGGCTAACCGATAGAAGTCAGAGAGTGGTGGTGGATGGCAAATATTCAGCCTGGATCCCAGTTACCAGTGGCGTACCGCAGGGATCAGTTCTGGGTCCTCTGCTGTTTGTGATTTTCATTAATGACTTGGATGAGGGAGTTGAAGGGTGGGTCAGTAAATTTGCAGACGATACGAAGATTGGTGGAGTTGTGGATAGTAAGGAGGGCTGTTGTCGGCTGCAAAGAGACATAGATAGGATGCAGAGCTGGGCTGAGAAGTGGCAGATGGAGTTTAACCCTGAAAAGTGTGAGGTTGTCCATTTTGGAAGGACAAATATGAATGCGGAATACAGGGTTAACGGTAGAGTTCTTGGCAATGTGGAGGAGCAGAGAGATCTTGGGGTCTATGTTCATACATCTTTGAAAGTTGCCACTCAAGTAGATAGAGCTGTGAAGAAGGCCTATGGTGTGCTCGCGTTCATTAACAGAGGGATTGAATTTAAGAGCCGTGAGGTGATGATGCAGCTGTACAAAACTTTGGTAAGGCCACATTTGGAGTACTGTGTACAGTTCTGGTCGCCTCATTTTAGGAAGGATGTGGAAACTTTGGAAAAGGTGCAAAGAAGATTTACCAGGATGTTGCATGGAATGGAGAGTAGGTCTTACGAGGAAAGGTTGAGAGTGGTTGCCCTTTTCTCATTAGAACGGAGAAGGATGAGGGGCGACTTGATAGAGGTTTATAAGGTGATGAGGGGAATAGATAGAGTAGACAGTCAGAGACTTTTTCCCCGGGTGGATCAAACCATTACAAGGGGACATAAATTTAAGGTGAAAGGTGGAAGATATAGGAAGGATATCAGAGGTAGGTTATTTCCCCAGAGAGTAGTGGGGGCATGGAATGCACTGCCTGTGGAAGTAGTTGAGTCGGAAACATTAGGGACCTTCAAGCAGCTATTAGATAGGTACATAGATTACGGTTAAATGATATAGTGTAGATTTATTTGTTCTCAAGGGCAGCACGGTAGCATTGTGGATAGCACAATTGCTTCACAGCTCCAGGGTCCCAGGTTCGATTCCGGCTTGGGTCACTGTCTGTGCGGAGTCTGCACGTCCTCCCCGTGTCTGCGTGGGTTTCCTCCGGGTGCTCCAGTTTCCTCCCACAATCCAAAGATGTGCGGGTTAGGTGAATTGGCCAATGATAAATTGCCCTTAATGTCCAAATTGCCCTTGGTGTTGGGTGGAGGTGTTGAGTTTGGGTAGGGTGCTCTTTCCAAGAGCCGGTGCAGACTCAAAGGGCCGAATGGCCTCCTTCTGCACTGTAAATTCAATGATAATCTATGATTAATCTAGGACAAAGGTTCGGCACAACATCGTGGGCCGAAGGGCCTGTTCTGTGCTGTATTTTCTATGTTCTATTCTACCCTCCATAAAGGTCTTTTTTTAGAATCATATAATTGACAGCACAGATGGAGGCCATTCGGCCCATTGTGTCTGCACCGGCTCTTGGAAAGGGCATCGTACTTAAGCCCATGCCTCCACTCTATCCCCATAACCCACCTAACCTTTTTGGACAACAAGAGCAATTTGTCATGGCCAATCCACCTAACCTGCACATCTTTGGACTGTGGGAGGAAACCGGAGCACCCGGAGGAAACCCATGCAGACACGTGGAGAACGTACAGATTCCGCACAATCAGTGACCCATGCCGGGAATCGAACCTGGGACGCTGGAGCTGTGAAGCAACTGTGCTAACCACTGCATTACCGTGCTATGAGGGCACCTAAAATTCTGTAGCCCTTGCCCTACTTGCACCAAGATCCGTTGGCTCCCAGTCAAGCAACACAGTGATTTTAAAATCCCAACCTCGTTTTCAAATCCCTACATGGCCTTACTCCTCTCTTTCTCTGTAATTTCCACCAGCCAACACCCCTCCAAAGTATCTCGCCTAATGTTTCCCTCTTTGAGCATCCCTGAGTTTAATTGCTTTACCATGGGTGGCCATTTCCCTTCCTTAACCTCTTTGACTCTCGACCACTCTTGCTTCATTGAAGATGCTTCTTCAGATTAACCTCTATGACAAAGGATTTGGTTATCTGCCCTAGCATCATCTGATGTGCCTCAGTATCTATTTTTTCTTTGTAATGCTCCTGAAAAGCAGCGTGGGGCATTTTATTATTTTGAAGTAACTATATAAACTATATGAACAATAAAACAGTGGCAACTGTTATGCAAGCAAACTTTGATAGTTTTATAATAATAATAATATTTATTGTCACAAGTAGGCTTAACTAACACTGCAATGAGGTTACTCTGAAGGTCCCTGAGTCGCCAAACTACAGCGCCGTCGCCACACGACAGCGCCTGTTCAGGTACACCAAGGGAGAATTCAGAATGCCCAATTCACCTAACAAGCACATCTTTCAAGACTTTTGCGGGAGGAAATCGGAGCACTCGGAGGAAACCCACACAGACACAGGCAGACTCCGCACAGACAGTGGCCCAAGCCGGGAATCGAACCCAGGTCCCTGGCGCTGAGAAGCAACAGTGCTAACCACTGTGCTACCGTGCCACCCAGGATTAAATAAGGGAGAGATGTTGGCCAAGAACCAGAAGAACCTCCTGCTGTTCTTCAAGAAGTTGACGGGGATCTTCTATCCCAGCTTGAACAGCAAAGAGAGTCTTGACATTACATCTCAGTTGAAACGATTGCGTTTCTAAAAAATGTCCTGAAGTGTCAGCCTGGATTATATGATCAAGCTATGGAGTGGGTTTTGAATCCATGATCCTTTGACTTAGAGGAGGCCACTTGACACTTACGGTTGCATCCCAGCTCCTGATCCCCTCTTATTTTTACTTCGACTGGGTCTACTGAACCAGCAAGTTTATGTTGAGATTGCTGTTAGTGACACAATGCTAACATATCAGCAGCTAATGTTACTAGCATATGCCATTAAACCCAAAGTAAAAGCAGCTTTAATTACTCAAGGCCACTATCCACGTTCCCCTTGTTACCAGAACCTATCTTTGTTCATAGCTGTTGCAGCTGTACAAACCCTTTAAATTGCCTTCAGAAGTTTGCAGGCTTTTTTTCTCACTTATAGCTGCAACTAGTTGCTCCATCTGGCTCAATATTTGTATGTCTGTGTTGTTATGTATAATGTAATGGGAGCAAGTTATGGGCAGCACGGTAGCATAGTGGTTAGCACTGTGGCTTCACAGTACCAGGGTCCCAGGTTCGATTCCCTGCTGGGTCACTGTCTGTGCGGAGTCTGCACCTTCTCCCCATGTCTGTGTGGGTTTCCTCCGGGTGCTCCGGTTTCCTCCCACAGTCCAAAGATGTGCAGGTTAGGTGGATTGGCCATGCCAAATTTCCCTTAGTGTCCAAAATGGTTAGGAGGGGTTATTGGGTTAAGGGGATAGGGTTGAAGTGAGGGCTTAAATGGGTCGGGTGCAGACTCGATGGACCGAATGGCCTCCTTCTGCACTATCTGTTCTACGTTTAGTTCAGTTGGCTAGAGATGCAGATCGAGGCCAGCAGCGCGGGTTCAATTCCTTTACCTGGCTGAGGTTATTCATGAGGGCCCCACTTTCTCAACTTTGCCTCGCGCTTGAGGTGTGGTGATCCTCAGGTTAAATCACCATCAGTCAACTCTCTCCCTCCAAAGGGGTGAGCAGCCTATGTCATCTGGGACTATGGTAACTTTACCTTGTTATGTCGCATAACGGGCAGCACGGTAGCCTTGTAGGGCAGCACGGTAGCCTTGTGGATAGCACAATTGCTTCACAGCTCCAGGGTCCCGGGTTCGATTCCAGCTTGGGTCACTGTCTGTGCGGAGTCTGCACATCCTCCCCGTGTGTGCGTGGGTTTCCTCCGGGTGCTCCGGTTTCCTCCCACAGTCCAAAGATGTGCAGGTTAGGTGGATTGGCCATGATAAATTGCCCATAGTGTCCAAAATGGCCCTTAGTGTTGAGTGGGGTTACTGGGTTATCGGGATAGGGTGGCGCTGTTGACCTTGGGTAGGGTGCTCTTTCCAAGAGCCGGTGCAGACTCGATGGGCCGAATGGCCTCCTTCTGCACTGGAAATTCTATGATTCTATGATAATTACTAAATGGAACACCGACAAGTGCCATCCCAGTAACAAACTGCGCTATTGGGTGGAACGTGACACAGTGGTTAGCACTGGGACTGCGGCGCTGAGGACCCGGGGTTGAATCCCGGCCCTGGGTCACTGTTCGTGTGGAGTTTGCACATTCTCCCCGTGTCTGCGTGGATTTCACCCCCACAACCCAAAGGTGTGCAGGTTCAGAGGATTGGCCACACTGAATTGCCCTTAATTGTAAAAAAAATAATTGGGTACTCTAAATTTATTTTTTTTAAACTGCACTATATCATGCCAGTTAACACCAGTATGCATCTACCAACAAAGATAAATATGTAAATCACTTAAAAGCAAAACACTGTGGATGCAGGCGATTTAAAATAAAAACACAAAATGCTAGGAAAAAGCAGCTTCTGTCAATCACAAGAGTTAACATTTTGAAGTTATTATGCCTCTTTGGAACCTAATATAAATATAAATTGCAACAGTTGTTTGGTAGTACAGAATGTGAGCATTTCTGAAAAAAGGGACATGCGACTACTTCCCTGTCCAGTCCTTACCGCACTCATCCCAGCTTTGTTGGGGAGAAAAACATGCAGGGCACCAAGCCATGACATCCATGAGCTCAGTACAAGAATGTGGCCATGACATAATGGGCTACATCATCACGCGGGCTGTGCATGTGCAGGAGTTCTGCCTAGCTTGCCTGTGAAATACTGTTCCGTGAAATAGAATCAGTGGCTGTCAAGATGGGAGTCGATTGATTAATGGAGAATCTCAAATCTCCAGGACTGCATCTTATTAGCTGCCAGGAGATTGGGGGCGACTTTCAGACTCGGCCTTGGCAGCACGTCTCTGAATAGACCATTTCAAGCTCAAAGGGAGGACATTCCTCATTGTTGTAGACTATTACTGCCGATGGATTGGAATGAATCTCACAGAAGCAGTCATTAATTCACTGAAATACATTTTTGCCCCACGTGGCATTCTAGATCTTTTCAGTCATTTCAGACAAAGGCCCGCAGTTTGCAAACAAATGTTTAAAGCAGCTCACAGAAGTCTATAGATTTGTCCACTCAACTAGTTCACCCAGATGCTAACAAGCAAATGGAGAGGCCAGAAAGTAGTAAGAAAGGTAGAAGGTTTGCTGAAGGCGAATGATGATATTAACGAAGCACCGTTGAGCTACCATTCCACACCACTTAACAAGCTTTGACTGATGGGAGGTCGGTTATGAATTCAACTCCTGCTTTTCCACATATGTTCATGCCATTTCTAAAGGCAATTGATATAGAGAGAGTAAGGGAGAAGGAGGATTAGTATCATGCACATCAGACCTACAATCAATGCCTTGATGCATGATCGACCAGAACTCCGACCAAGTGGAACAGTTTGGATTAAAGACCAGAAACGAGAAGACCAACTACTGGAAAAGACACCGGGCTCATCGGGCAGGAGATACAAAAGTCTGAGAACAGGCACGAACAGACTCAAAAACAACTTCTTCCCCACTGTTATCAGACTCCTAAACGACCCTCTTGTGGACTGACCTGATTAACACTACCTTGTACCTTCACCCGGTGTTATGTAGTTACATTGTGTACCTTGTGTTGCCCTATTATGTATTTTCTTTTCATGTACTTAATGATCTGTTGAGATGCTCGCAGGAAAATACTTTTCACTGTGCCTCGGCACACGTGACAATAAACAAAATCCAATCCAAGGGCTGGATTCCCTGCTCCCCGACCCTGAAATCATATTCGGTGTTGAGGCAGAGAATCCGTTTTTTAAATAGAGTACCCAATTAATTTTTTCCAATTAAGGGGTAATTTAGCGTGGCCAATCCACCTAGCCTGCACATCTTTGAGTTGTGGGGGCGAAATCCACGCAATCATCTGGAGAATGTACAAACTCCACACGGATAGTGATCCAGAGCCGGGATCGAACTTGGGACCTCGGCACCGTGAGGCAGTTGTGCTAACCACATTGCCACCGTGCTGCCCAGAGAATCCGTTTTGAAGCAAATTTCAGGATGGCGCCGGTGCTTGTATTCTCCGCCCCCTGAAAAACGGCATTCTCTAGAAGCACGCCACGCCGATTATCCACGGCCTCAGGCCATTGCCTCAGGCCCGCCCCGCGATGCTCCGTCCCCTACCGGCCGGGTTCCTGATGGCGTGGGTTACGTGTGCTCACGCCATTCGTGAACTCAACGTGGTGGATGCAGATTCAGTCCAGTGATGCCACAGACAGGGGAGAGCTGATCCGTGGGGAGGGGGGTTTCATTCGGGACTGAGGGCACTGTGGGCGGGCAGTCCGGGCCGCACGAGCGGCCAAGGGGGGTGGGGGCACTACTTTTGCGGTCCGATTCCGCGGGCTGAGTCCGCCATGGAGTACGGCGCGGCCGCAACAAGCCGCCGCCATGCACATGCGCGGCCAGGAAACCAGAAATGCTCAGGGCGTTTTTGACAGCTAGAGCTGCGAGCTCTACGCTGCCTCCCTACTAGCCCCCAACGTAACGGCGAATCGGTAGCCGTTTTGCGCCAGGTTTCCTGCCGTAAATGACCACCGTTTTCACGGCGGCGTGGGGACCGAGTCTCCAAAACGGAGAATCCAGCCCACAAAGACTCAGATATTATAGCAATGAAAATAATGGCCTGAATTCTCCGCTTCACGACGCTGGCAGTGAGAATTGTGATTGGGTGGAGAAGAGCACGCAATGGAAAAAACACGTTTTGTGCCCGGTGTCGATTCTGTCGCCATGCTCCGGACCTCGCTAGTGGGGATATCAAAGTTTGCGCACCACGCCAGCGGTTCTATGCAAAGCCGTAATTTGTATGGATTTAAATATCATTAGTGCTTGTACAATTCATGCGCCATCCACTGCGGTGTTCCATACCTCTTATGCTGAAGTCTCGCAAGCAAGTATTTACAAGTTAGACAGGTACCATGGTGCTGAGGGTGGGGGGGGGGAGGGAAGCTAAAAAACATCTCAAAAAGCCTCAAAACTTGTTGGGCTTGCTGGGGGTGACTGCCCATGCTGGGGGCAGTGGAGTGGAATGACTTGGTACCAGGTCTGTGGACTAGGGGTGCCCCCCTCGGAATCAGGGTGGCCTGGCTCAGACTGCCATTGCTGCATTCTGTGGATTTAAAAGCACACTTTACTTACAGGCCCCTGGCTGTTCACACTGCTGTCTGCTCACTGTGTCCTGTGAATGTTCAGAGAGCCTCTGGTGATGTGCAAGCCCACCCAGGTTGTCCTTCTGGAAAGGTTCGTACCCCAGCAGTATCATCAAGGGGTCGGGCATGGCCAATTTCATACAGTGACCCACCAGGTGTTGGCACTCCTCAGAAGTGCTGCCCCACTGCAGAGGACGCAAGGGATTAGCAGAGCTTACGCCAACAAAAGGACCTGCACTGTGGTCTTTGGAACCCTCCATCGTTCTCTGACTCTTTCAGGGAAGAGGCCTCACTAGAGATTCTCACCCCTCAAGATCACAAGCTGTCTCCTCCTGGTGAGGCTTGCAGCAATAACTGCCTCTGCCACCACCTCCCAGCTGCTGTTCAGTAAGGTCGGTTTGAGTCTGTGGCCCACCCTGGGGAAGAGGGTGTTCCCTTCTCTTCTCATTGGCACCGAGCAATGGGTCCACCTCGGACTCCCAAACACAGGGGGCAAGCCTTCTCCGAGCCACCTCCGTGGCTGCAATGAGTGTGTGGTAAGTGAAGCGTTGAAAAACAGCTCCAGCTGTCAGGCCCTTCAGCACTAATTCCAGCCCCAGCTGGTGAACCACCCGCTGGGCCGGGAATTGCTTCCAATTCACATCGATAGAGTGCTGGCCCATTTGCAAGTCCTGAATCGCAGAACAGGTCGTGCCCCTAATGCAACGCGAATTGGAAGATAATAAAACGACAAGTGAAGAAGCAAATATGTTTCCAGAGCGACATTCTTTCTGGTTGTATCACAGTTTAGTATTGTTCCTGCTCTGCCCAAGGCCGCAGGAAACTACGAAAGGTCGTGAATGTAGCCCAGTCCATCACGCAAACCAGCCTCCCATCCATTGGCTCCATGGAAGTGCGCTGGCTTTACCGCCATATTTTTAGGGTCTTAGCAAAATAAAAGTTAGGGGGTGAGTCCCACAACATCACGCTCTGATTCAGAGAGCAATCTCTGAATCAGAGGGCAGTGCCTGGGGGCAGTACCAGGGGACAGTGCCAGGGTATTGCCCATGCATGACCCGCCCCAGGGGATGTACTCACCTGCATGCATCTGGCAGATTCTGCTTGCATGTCGTGGTGGACCTTGTGTGTCATCTCAGCATGCCTCCCATGCCAACATAAATGAGCATTCTAACGGGTGGGGGGGGGGGGGCGGGGGGGAGGGGGTGGGGGGGGGGGGCGGCGGCATAAAGGTCTGAGAATAACATTTAATTACATTGAAATGGGGATCCTAACATTCCGCATTGGGATTCCCATTATGTCATTGTGGGGATGATAACAATGGAACGGGAAATCCCACTGGCGTAAACCGCATTTTGAGACTCTCGCAGGATTTCCCGATCCCGCCACCTGAAAACAAGAGGGAAAATCCACCCCCCCTCCCTCCCCCCCTCTGCTTCTCTCTCCACAGATGTTTCACGACCTGTTGAGTATTTCTCACATTATTTCCGGTTTCCAGGATCTACAGTTTTTTTTGTATTTATCAGTGCAGCTCAGGCAGAATAAGTCTTTTCTGTAACTTGTAATACTTCTGCTGGCATCAACTAATATTTAAAATAAAATTGTCACAAATAACTATTAATCCCTGTATAGGTATGCATTAATCATTTTTGCTTTCTCCAATTAGGGTAAGTTTCATTCCTTATTCATCTATATTTAGGAGTAACTTACAGTATTGGACAAATGGGGCTAATTTAAAAAGAATAGTTAAATTGCTGTTCAGGGAATATTAATGGAAAGTTAGTTTGCTTCTTGATGGTGAGGGCAAAATATTAAATATTTCTTTTTTTTTTAAATCTGTCCGTTCCGCATTTACCCAGAGGAGATTCAGTGTATAAATATCAATTACAGCGTATGGTGAAACAGTAAATGGGAATCACATATTATTATTGTACCTCGCATTAAGGGAATTGAGATTCAGAAGTTAGAATAGAGAGAGGTCATAGAATGCTCACAGTGCAGAAGGAGGCCATTTGGCCCATTGCGTTTGCAGCGACTGAAAGAGCGCCCGACCCATGTCCACTCTCCCATCCAATCAACCGTATCCCCATAACCCTATAACTGGACTTGCACATCCCTGGACACTAAGGGGCAATTTAACATGGCCAATCTACCTAACCTGCCCACCTTTGGACTGTGAAAGGAAGCCGGTGTACCTGGAGGAAACTCATGCAGACATGGGGAGAAAATGCTAATTCCATACAGACAGTCACCCAAGGTGAGAATTGAACCTGGGTTCCTGGTGCTGTGCGGCAGCAGTACTAACCAGTGTGTCCTGTTCCGTGAGAGTATGTTTAAATATAAATTATGTGTGTACTCCAGTGCTATGTACTCTGATGCTAAAATTGAAAATAAACTGGAAGACTGGCAAATGGAAATGAATCATGGAAATAAAATGATCAGTGATCCTGCCCATCCTCATTTTGACAAACAAAAATCTGTCTTTTCTTGTGGAACTTGTAGTGCTCTGAAAGAAGAACGCAGGTTAATAGGGTAGTGCCAAAGGCACATGGTACACTTGCCTTCATCAATCGTGGCATAGATTTCAAAAGCAAGGAATCGTGTAGGAGTTCTATAGAACATTAGTGAAGCCGCAGCTGGAGGACTGTGTGCAGTTCTGGTCACCACTTTATAAGAACAATGTGATTGAACTGGAGGGGGTGCAGAGGCGATGCACCAGGATGTTGCCTGGGATGTAAGTTATGAAGAGAAGTTGGATAGGCTTGGGTTGTTTTCGCTGGACCAGAGAAGACTGAGGGGTGACCTGATCGAGGTGTACAAGATTATGAGGGGTATGGACAGGATGGATAGGGAGCAACCTGCTACCCTCAGTTGAATGGTTGGTTAGAAGCGGAAACAAGTTCAAGGTGAGGAGTGGGAGATGAGGGGGGATTTGAGGAAAAACGTCTTTACCCAGAGAATGGCGACGGTCTGGAACGCACTGCCTGGGAGGCTGGTTGTCTCACAAGCTTTAAAATGTACCTGGATGAGCACTTGGCACATCTTAACATTCGGGGCTATGGACCAAGTGCTGGCAAATGGGATTAGGATTGGCAGATCAGGCACCTTTCATGCAGCGGTGCAGACGCGATGGGCCGAAGGGCCTTTTCTGAACTGTATTTTTCTGTGATTCTATGATTCTGTTATTCATTATACAAATTGCAACGCAAGGAAGCTCTATTTAGCCTACGTATAATTCTAGCCAGTATTTTGTAGTGACAATCTCAGTTAGTTTCATGCATCCAAAGGAAACTTACATGATTTTAAGCTCTTTTTTCTATAATAGTTCAACTAGAACTCACCAACACATTCTGCCCAGCTTTATCATAGCTTCAGAGCAGAAAATGTGATGTAATTATACAGTCCATCCCAAATGCAACATGGAATTTGAAGCTCTCACTGGAACGAAGGAGGTTGAGGGGCGACCTGATAGAGGTATACAAAATTATGAGGGGCATAGACAGAGTGGATAGTCAGAGGCTTTTCCCCAGGGTAGAGGGGTCAATTACTAGGGGGCATAGGTTTAAGGTGAGAGGGGCAAAGTTTAGAGTAGATGTACGAGGCAAGTTTTTTACGCAGAGGGTAGTGGGTGCCTGGAACTCACTACCGGAGGAGGTAGTGGAGGCAGGGACGATAGGGACATTTAAGGGGCATCTTGACAAATATATGAATAGGATGGGAATAGAAGGATACGGACCCAGGAAGTGTAGAAGATTGTAGCTTAGTCGGGCAGTATGGTCGGCACGGGCTTGGAGGGCCGAAGGGCCTGTTCCTGTGCTGTACATTTCTTTGTTCTTTGTTCTTTGTATGCACACTTTATTTAATAATTTCAGGAATTGCTTAACACCTGAACCTGTTCACAAAGTCACATTGAGCTGCTAAAGCAATTGAAGCATATTTACTGCAAAGTAACATCTAACATCCATTACAACATTAAGTGCACTAATAGTACCAATTGAATATGACCATTAACATTTTGTATCGCAGTAGAACAATCTACAGTATATAGAATGTTAGCGATCTGCAAGGCAGTAATCCAATTGTTGGGCTGAGAAAATGTCAACCCCATTAGTACTTTGTGAACTATCTTTCTATCCTGTGATCAAAGAATGTGCCTAACACCATCAAGCCTTTTCGTTTATGATTTATAACAGGCATGATTTTATTTTTACAAACACTGAAATGAACTTGACTTTTATTACGAGTGCTGGATCACTTTAAGTCTGTCAGTGTTTAATGTAAGGGGGGGAGGAGGGGTAAGGGAGGTAATCCATAGCATTTCCAAATACTCTTAATTTAATTGAAGCTATTTTGGCATTTATTGATATGCTTCTTAACCTTCAGTTTTATGCCTTTAAGCTGCTGCTCAAAGGCAGATTAGGCACAGGCATTTTCTAAATATATATTGGAGCTTCCACATAGATTTAGATTTATTATCTCATGTACCTAGGTATAGTGAAAGTTATTGCTCTGCGTATAGATAAGTCAGATCGTACCATACATGAAAAACATAGGACATACGCTAAATCCACAATGTAAATGCATAGACACAGACATCGGGTGAAGCATACGGAGTATAGTGCCACACATTAGAGAAGATGCGTGGAGAGATCCGTTCAGTCCGTTAAAGGGTCATTCGCGGTCTGGTAACAGTGGGGAAGAAGCTATATTTTAATCTGTGCGTGTTCTCAGACTATCTTCTGCCCGATGGAAGAGGTTGGAAGACAGATCTTTGATTATGTTGCCCACTTTCCCAAGGCAGCGGGAGGTGGATGGGAGGTAGGTTTGTGTGATGGCCTGAGCTGTGTTCACGACTCTCTCTAGTTTCTTGTGGCGGTCTTGGGCCGAGCAGTTGCCATACCAGGCTGAGGTGCAGCCAGATAGGATGCTTCTATCGTGCATCTGTAACAACAATTGGTAAGAGTCAATGTGGACATGCAGAATTTCCTTAGTTTCCTGAGGAAGTAAAAGCGCTGATGTGCTTACTTGCGTCGGCGTGGCTGGACAAGGATAGATTGTTGATGATCTGCACACCCAGGAATTTGAAGCTGTCAACCATCTCCACCTTGGCACCCTTGATGCAGACAGGGGTGTGTATGACTCTTCGCTTCCTAAAGTCAATGACCAGCTCCTTAGTTTTGCTGACATTGAGGGATATTCGAGGAATGTAAACCAAAGTGCAGTTGATGTAGTTTATCTGGATTTCAGCAACGTCTTTGACAAGGTCCCACATTGACTCTTACCAATTGTTGTTACAGGTGCACCATAGAAAGCATCCTACCTGGCTGCACCTCAGCCTGGTATGGCCAAGGAGTGATTTGATAAGGTGGATTCATAATTGGCTTAGAGGTAGGAGGCAGAGGTTGATAACAGATGGCTGATTTATTGTCTGGAAGTCAGTGACCAGTGGCGTACCACAGGGATCTGTGCTGGGCCCCCTATTGTTTGTCATTTATATAAATGACAGAGATGACTAGCCATGATGTGGAGATGCCAGCGTTGGACTGGGGTGAGCACAGTAAGAAGTCTTACAACATCAGGTTAAAGTCCAACAGGTTTGTTTCGAATCACTAGCTTTCGGAGCACAGATCCTTCTCTAAATTGACTAGGTCGGGGGTAGGATCAGTAAATTTGCAGATGACATAAAGATTGGCCGGGTGGTTAACAGTGAAGTTGAGTGTCTTGGGTTACAGGAAGATATAGACTGAATAATGAAAATGGGCGGATAAGATGGAATTTAACGCTGAAAAGTGTGACGTGATACACTTTGGAAGGAATCATTTGACAAAGAAGTAGACGATGAAAGGTCTGACACTGGGAGGTTCCAAAGAACAAAGATTCCTTGGCGTGTTTGTGCATAGATCTCTGAACGCAGAGTGGTTGGATAGGCTTGGTTGTTTTCTCTGGAGCAGAGAAGACTGAGGGGTGACCTGATTGAGGTGTACATGACTATGAGGGGCATGGGCAGGGTGGATATGGAGCAGCTGTTCCCCTTAGTTGAAGGGTCAGTTACGAGCGGACACAAGTTCAAAGTGAGGAGTGAAAAGTTTGAGGGGGGGGGGATTTGAGGAAAATCTTTTTACCAAGAGAGTGTGATGGTCTGGAATGCACTGCCTGGGAGGGTGGTAGAGGTGGGATGCCTCACATCCTTTAAAAAGTACCTGGATGAGTACTTGGCAGGCCATAACAGTCAAGGCTATTGGCCAAGTGCTGGCAAGTGGGATTAGGTGGGCTGGTCAAGGCCTTTCATCGATGCAGACTCATTGAGTGACACAGTAACACATTGGTTAACACTGTTGCTTCACAGCACTAGGGTCCCAGGTTCGATTCCCAGCTTGGGTTACTGTCTGTGTGGAGTCTGCACGTTCTCCTTGTGTCTGCGTGGGTTTCCTCTGGGCGCTCCGGTTTCCTCCCACAAGTCCCGAAAGACGTGCTTGTTAGGTGTATTAGCCATTCTGAATTCTCCCTCCGTGTACCCGAACAAGCGCCGGCGTGTGGCAACTCGGGGATTTTCACAGTAACTTCATTGCAGTGTTAATGTAAGCCTACTTATGACATTACGAAAGATTATTATTAAATGGACTGAAGGGCCTCTTCTGCATTATAATATTCTGTGATTCTGTGCAAGCCATGCTCAGGCCAAGCTTACCATTCTTTAGACCAGGGTTTTTCAAACTCAGCGTTGCAATCTGCAGGTGGGTCGCAGGTCGGTGTCAGGAAGTTCATGGAGCGATCGGTTGTGGCGCTCCCGATCGTGGTAAGAGATTCCCAACCGCCACGACCGGCTTTTAAGAATGCCGACTGTGGGCAGTCCCCGACTGGTTACAGCTTTTAAGGGGGCGGGCGGCGCAAGGTTGGGCTGTGTGCTGGTCACTGCACGCAGAGCGGGGTGGGGGTGGGGGGGGGGACTCAGGCTGACGGGTGTCCACGTAGACGTGATGCTAACAGTGGTGGCCCCAGCTTGGAGCTCCGCTCTATTGCTCGTCCTACGCACGCTGTGCGGATCCTCCTCTACCACCTGGTTACTTGGTCAAACCGTTCAGTGGCCAGAACAACATCTGTTTGCACTCCCACAACGGTAAGTACTGGTTGGGGAGTGGTCTATGACTGGGGTGGATGCAGTGAGAAGAAGCCAGGCCAGGTTTGTCGGAATACTGATTAAACAAGGCGAGTCAACAGGGCTGACATATGTGAACACTGGAAGAAACCTATACAGTCATCACCTTTTGTCACCACTCTCTGGAAAGCAGGAAGTAAGTGCTTTTGATGAGAATGGAGCAGGAGGTGACTTGGATGTTTGGATAGTGCAATGCAGTGGAGCCAATAAGAAGTACTGTGTGTATTTGACAAGTTGCTTCATCTCCCCTAAAGTCGTATTGTAAAGTAAAAACAAGATTGCACTTTTGTCTATAATTGGTTAAATTTCGAAAGAAATGGGAATATATTTAAAACAAAGTTTGTGTGTAAATCCGTAAGGATGCACGTGTTCAATTGAAGTTGTTTTAATTTTTAGCAGTAAAAATTCATAAATTGTAAAAAGTAGGTATTAGAAATGAAGTTTCAAAGTAAAAAAAAGAATGCCGCAGCGAATGGCCTTTAAATATAAACGATGAGTCTTTCTGCCAGAAGCAGCAGTCGAGAGAAGGTCACGCGTCCGGCACCTCAATGCTTTTGGTGCAAAATCATAGAGTTGAGATTCCTCCGTTTTGTAGCCGCCAGCAAGCAAGCAACAGGACGGTGTGAAGAGCTGAAGATGGGTCATTTTGTAATAAGGTGGAGAGGGCCAGAGATACAATCAGACCAGGATCTCACAACTAAATCTGCTGGAAAGAGCTTCCCAGGAGAGTCCACGGTAGGATAAGGCAGTGCTGGTGTGAGCTGTATCCTGAGCTCCAGGGCCTCTGATGAACAAACAATTAAGAACAAACTGAAATCGGGAACACAGCAGTATATTTCTTCAGGTATGGCTTTAATTGTGCCAATGCAAATCAGGATGCAAAGCCCATGTGTGTTATATGCAGGGAAGTACTGACAAATGAATTTTAAAACCTGGAGAGTTCGAGGACAAACCTCTTGATTTTTTTCAAAGCATGTGGCAAGAACTTAAATCGTCAGCTGAAGTCCTTAGCAGAAATGTAACATTGAATAATGAAGCAAGAGAGATCATGAGGACCAAGCAGGTCCACATGCCGCATTAATAGTAAGCAATAATGGTGGGTTGCGAAGGTCGGCCGGAGTGGGTTGCGAACGTCGGCCAGCATGGGTCCCAAAGGTCCACTGGTTGGTAAAAGTGGGCTTCGGGGAAAAAAAGTTTGAAAAACCCTGCTTTAGACTCTGAACTTCAGAACAACATTTCTAGAAGCAGATTAATCCACTGCTGAGCAGGCAGATGCTGAAAACGCTACTAAAGAGACTACTATGATTCAAGCTACCAACTACACTTTCCTTGTCCCATTGCAAAAGCAGGCCACCCAAAGACAAATGCTAAAACTAATGTGGGACTCCCTTTGCATTACAAACTAGGACAGAGTTCACAGGTTTAACATTAGGCCTTGTTTATCGTCTTGTAAAAAGTCCTTTTTGCAGCACTTTTCATGTCCATATGATAGGCAAATGACCTGCTCCTGCTCCTATATCTTATATTCAAAGGTTCAAATTCACCTGGGGGCTAATTACTTTTGACGTGTCGGCACTGTTATTTACAGTGTAATCAATGTAAACACATGCAAGACCAACAAACAGTAAAAATACAAATAGCCAGTTAATCAGGTGTTGGTGGTGCTGATTGATTAATAAAAGTAGGACAAGATACTGAGAGAACTCTCAACTTTTCAAATGATGCTATTAGATATTTTATATCAATATGAAATGATAGGGAGGGTCTTTTTGCAAACTCTCATCTGATCAGAGGGCAACTGAAACAATGCAACATTTCCTCAGTACTGTGCTGAATTGCTACACAATCTTCTGACTCAGAAACAATCCAAGCAGATAAAGGAAGAGGAGCAGGACAGTCAATCCCTGAAGTCTGTTTCACCATTCAGATGTATCTGGGGCGGGATTCTCTGTTCTTGAGACAAAGTGTTGTCGACGGGTCAGGATTCAAGGGGCTGGATTCTCCACACCCCGACACCAAAATTGCAGCCAGGGCCGGAGCGGAGAATACATTTCTCCGCACGGAATTGGGACCGGCGCCGGTTGCCCGATTCTCTGGGCCCCGAAAAGCACGCAGCGCCGCATATCATCTAGCTGCGGCCATTGCTGGAGGCCCACTCAGCCCCCGACCGGCCGAAGTCCCGATGGCGTGGATCTAACATGGCCCTGCCAGTCGGGATACTAGCATGGTGGCTGCGGACTCAGCTGACTGGAGGGCAGGGGGTCCTTAAACGCGGCCGGGCAATTTTTGGGAGGACAGTCAGGGTCGGGTGCGTGGCTGATCGGGGCACTATGTTTAGGTCTAGCTCCGTGCATATTCGCGGCCTCCGACCTGGAAGTGCGTGGGCCGTATCTGCAGCAAAAGCTGCTGGTTTTACACTGGTTCACTGCTAGCCTCCTGCAGGGCGAGGAATATGTGGCCCTTTCACACCAGTTTTTCTAGCAGCACAACTGGTGCAGAACCTGGTGCAGCGACTGTGGAGGGGCTTGCATCTGTGCTATGTGTAACACAATTCATTCCAATGAGAAATGGTGCGGGATTCTCCGGGTCCGTGAATGGCACTCGGGATGATGCCAAGCTGCAGCCGCATATACACATTACAATCCCCACCCACACCATCCCAGCCAACAAGATGGGACTGGTTGCACTGGAGCGTGCCCATGCAGCTGATGCGTCAGCTGGAGCCAGAGGGCACCTCGCGGGGTGCCCTAAGTGGACACCCATATGACCTGTGGCCGTAAGTTTACAGTGGGCAGTCAGCAGCATGTGCAGCTGCATGGCTGCCTTGCAGGCTGCGGCAATGGTGCTCCATGCCTGCCCACCATGACCCCTCAGCCCACCTCCTGGCCACCATCTCTACTCCCCCAGCCCTGGCAGAAGCCACTCAGCCAGCGGGACAAGTGTCAGCAAGCTATGGTGATGTTGGACACTTTCCGTACCCCTTTCTCTCCCTCATCAGCCACGACACTGGTTTCACAATTTTTGAAAGCATAAGTGAACTTCACTGTCGGGATTTCGGCTCATCACAGGCAGAGAATCACGGAGGCCCCGGGAAATACCGGGTCAGGCCCACTAATGATATGTAAATAGTGTTTACTGTACATGCATTCTGGAATGCATTGACACCCCTGTCGAGACGACGGATTTGGTGTGAAATGAGCGCCAGCCGCGATTTTGGCGTCGGAACCGATTCTCCGCCCAATTGAGTTTCGAGATTCCGGTGTCGGCCGACGGAGAATCCCATCTCTGATTATTTCCATCGATACTCTTTACTGAAAACAAATCCATCAATTTCAGTGAAATTTCGATTGATGCTGCCTACAAAACGTTTTGTGGAGAGTCAATTCCATATTTTTATTACCCCTTATGTGGACAATATGTTTCCTAGTTTCACTTCTAAATGGCCCAACTCTCATTTTGAATGAATACCTTCTTATCTGAACTCCCCTCCCAGAAGAAATCATTTCCCTGTATCGATCTCATAGAATTCCTTAATCATTATAAATACCTCGATTAGATCATCTCTCAATCTTCTAAATTCAAGGAACCACAAGTTTCTAATTTCAACTTGAACCTTTTTACCTCTGGTATAAAACACTGCCCCTTCCATAGCCAATGTGTCGTTCCTGAGGTTTGGTATGCAAAGCTGAACACAATATTTCAGTAACCTTTTAAATACCTTTTTGTGCCTGTGCACTAGCTGTTGGTAATTTACTGCACAAACACCTAAGTCCCTTTTGTCCCTCCACAGTTCCCAATATCTTGCTATTACGTCCACTCGATAGTTTCTGGTTGCATTTGTTATATTAGCCACTGTCACTTTGGAAATTAACCTTCGTATTATTGGCCATCTTTGCGACAGACCAAATTACCCTACAGATTTATTTACAGATAAAAATAATTTGCAACCGCAAGATTAAAATCCAGCTATTGAATTCCTTAAAAATCCAGCAACTTTGAAGTCCAAGGAACAATGGGGGATGAAAAGAATTTAATTTGAGCTGATTTGAACAGCTATCTTTCCATATTTTTATAAAGTTCCAGCGAACAATTTTCAGTCGAGCGTTGGCTGCTAGTTCTCTCCCTGCTGGCCGTACTTTTGTCTCAAATTACTTATGGAGTGCTATCCTGGCTTTACTTTTCTTGCAGGCAAGTCTGGATCATAAAACGAATGTTATTAACTGCGATTACTGGGATTCTGAAACAAAAACAGAAAATGCTGCAAAGTATTCAGTAGGACAGGCAACATGTGGAGAGAGAAGTAACTTTTCCGGTCGCTGCCCTTCATTAAAACCATAAATCTCTGGTTTAACAAGAAGTGCTTTTGATCTTGAAAGTTAAAGGTATTTGAAAGACAGCCTTAATTTTGAGAAGTGCACCAGTGAAGCAGAGGAAATAGTCACGATTATCACCCACTGCATTTGCCACTTAGTAACGCAAAGGGTCAGAAGACAGCAGTAAAGATTTCTTGATGGTGCAATTAATCGATGCCTTCTGAAAACATCCAATTCAACAATTAAATTGTAGGGTAACCTGGTGCAGCTTGCTAATTGTTTCCAGCACTAGAATGATTTTTCCTTAGATGCTTACGTCAGACAGAGAGTGATGATATATGGCTGCTTTAGTGTCTGGAAGCTAGTGACCAGTGGCATACCACAGGGAGCCGTGCTGGGCCCCCTATTGCTTTGTCATTTATATAAATGACTATGTGGGGGGGTAGGATCGGTAAGTTTGCGGATTGATACAAAGATTGGCCAGATGGTTAACAGTGATGTTGAGTGTCTTGGGTTACAGGAAGATACAGATGGAATAATTTAGCTCTGGGCTAGACAGCTGGTTTGTGATGCAGAACAAGGCCAGCAGCACGGATTCAATTCCCGTACCAGCTTACCGAACAGGCGCCGGAATGTGGCGATTAAGGGCTTTTCACAGTGACGTCATACTTGTGACAATGAAAGTTTATTATTATTAAATGGGTGGGTACGTGGCAGATGGAATTCAACTCTGAAAAGTGTGAGGCTATATACTTTGGAAGGAGTAATGTGACAAGAAAGTATACTATGAAAGGTCTGACCCTGGGAATTTCCAAAGAACAAAGGGACCGTGGCATGTTTGTCCATAGGTCTCTGGAGGTAGAAGGGCAGGTTAATGGGGTAGTGAAAAAGGCATATGGGACACTCACTTTTAACAATCGGGGCAGAGATTACAAAAGCAGCAGGTCATGATGGAGCTGTGTAGAACTTTGGTGAGGCCACAGCTGGAGTATTGTGTGCAATTCTGGTCGCCACATTATAGGAAGGATGTAATTGCACTGGAGGGGTTGCAGAGAAGATTCATCAGAATGTTGCCTGGGATGGAACATTTAGGTTATAAAGAGAGGTTGGATAGGCTTGGGTTGTTTTCTCTGGAGCAGAAAAGCTGAAGGGGGACCTGATTAAGGCCTCAGAAGGGGCATGGACAGGGTGGATAGGGAGCAGCTGTACCCCTTAGCTGCAGGGTCAGTTACGAGGGTAAAACAATTTCAAAGTGTGGGGTGGGAGGTTGAGGGAGGATTTGAGGAAAAACGTTTTTACCCAGAGAGTGGTGATGGTTTGGAATGCACTGCCTGGGAGGGTGGTAGAGGCGGGATGCCTCACATCCTTTAAAAAGTACCTGGATGAGTACTTGGCACGCCAGAACATTTAAGTCTATGGTCCAAGTGCTGGCAAGTGGGATTAGGTGGGCAGGTCAGGGCCTTTCATGCATCAGTGCAGACTCAATGGACTGAAGGGCCTCTTCTGCACTGTCGTATTCTATGATTATGTGATCAGTTTGTGCTCGACAACATGAGCAGGACTGGTTCCTTCCTGGCAAACTCACAGCAAAGACAAATAGTTAATCCAATTTCCCAACAATTTCATAAGCCATTTTGAGGGAGGAACTTTAACGTTGCCAACACAATACAAAATGACTATGAAATCAAGAGGTAATATTAGAATAATTCAATATTTGTGATTTTCTTATTTAGTTCTATTGCTGAATGATTCAAACATGTGCAAAGGCTTGTTGAAAGCCAAACAGAATTGTGCAGGTACTGTATTGGAAATAATAGTCAACAGAAAATGATAGAAACATTCAGCAGGTCCGGTACCACTGTGGAGAGAAAGACAGAGTTAATCTTGCAGGACAATAACCATTAATCAGAATGAGAAGAAGGTAGAGATTTAACAGTTTATAAGCAAGTGTAGAACCAGGGAAAAGCTGGATGGGGTTAGCAGAAGAAAGTACAAGGGACAGATCTGTGACAGGGTGAAGGGCTGGAATGATTAAATGACTGAAAGGGAGGACGATAACAAGCAAAAGAAGGTTTTGGAACAAGTTTTTTAAAAAATCAAAAGGTCTGTGAAGAGAATATCTAAATGATAGCAGAACAACAACTATCAGCTTCTGCTGTCCGAGAAATTGGGAACAACAGTTCTGACCTTTGTTGAATTGAAGGGATGGTGAGAAGCGGGAAGTAAAAAGACAGATGTTGCATCATCTGCATTTCTGCAAGTGCTTTGAGAAGTGGCGGAACATTAAGGGTAATGGAAGAGTGGGCCAGGATGATACTGAGGGGAATGGCCCCTTCAGACCACTGGAAAGGGTGGGACAGATGTGTCTGATAACACGTTGCACTGGAACTGGTGGAAATGACAGATGATGCATTACATTTGGACGTTGGTGGGGTAGAAGGTATTGATAAAGGAAAACATATTGTGATTCCAGAAAGAAGTTGGATGAGAGCAGAAGTGCTGGAAGTAAACAGACAAGGCCAAATCCCTATAAACCACAGTGGGGGGAGTTCTTGATCTGATATGGAAGAAAATGCTGATATTGTCAAAATCTGCACTGACTCTCGAAAGAGCCATGATGTAGAGATGCCGGCATTGGACTGGGGTGAGCACAGTAAGAAGTCTTACAACACCAGGTTAAAGTCCAACAGGTTTGTTTCAAACACTAGCTTTCGGAGCACTGCTCCTTCCTCAGGTGAAGGAAGGAGCAGTGCTCACCTGAGGAAGGAGCAGTGCTCTGAAAGCTAGTGTTTGAAACAAACCTGTTGGACTTTAACCTGGTGTTGCAAGACGTCTTACTGTGCTCTCGAAAGAGCACCCTACCTTGGCCCGCTCTCCCGCCCTATCTCTTTGACTACACCAGACCTACACATCTTTGAACACAAAGGGTCAATTTAGCATTGACAATCCACCTAACCTGCATATCTTTGGACTATGAGATGAAATCAGACCACCTGGAGCAGATGCTGGGAGACTGTGCAAACTCCACACAGTCACCCAAGGCCAGAATCGAACCAGAGTCCCTGGAACTGTGAGGCTGTGATGTCCATGGGGCGGTGATGCAAGATTCAATTTTGATTTCTGTATCAAACTGTTTTTCAATGTTTTTTAGCAGCTTCCTGACCAATAAATCATACTAACCATGGCTATCTAACAGCAAAAAATGTTACACCATATTCTTCATTATGACAGTCAAATAATGTTTTGAGCACTTACTGACATTATTCTGTATATTGCTATGATCCTTTTAAGGAAGTTGGGAAGGGTATGAAGATGAGCAATAAAAGATTCCTAGTCTAAAGAATTTAAATAATTATGCAAAAGGTAAGGAAACAAGAGTTAAGGAAACTGTATCCCTCATTTATTGAGTTTAGTACAAAACCAATGTCCAATGCACCAGATCCACACTACATGTGTGCCTCATGTAATTGTAACATGCATGTTTTGGGAGTCATGTGTGAGGCCCTTTCCCAAGGCAAATTAAACTCTTGTCAGCATTTTATGATGGGGGTGGGCTGCCGGTGGGACCAGTGAATTCCAGCCAATATTTACTTTTGGCCTTCTCCTGGTCTTGCTGCACTTTGGCTCCCAAAGTCCTCAGTGAGGCTGGATGTCAAATACACTGGGTTAAAATATCATCAGGATTCAAAACCACCAGCAGCACACCCCCTCCGACAGGTTTCCTGGTAGCAAGGGGTGGTTTCAGTGGGAATTCCCATTGACAGCGGCAGAGGCAGAGATTCCCACTGCCACCAACGACGCGCCACATCTTGCCACTGAGAAATGTGCGGTGGGAGGCCGGAGAGTCCCGTCCATTGGGCGGAATTCTCCAGCCGTTCATGCTCGTGGACTCTCTGGTCCCACTGGCAACACACCCTCTCCAATGAGTTTCCAACAGCGAGGGGTGGCTTCAATGGGAATTCCCATTGATAGCGGCAGAAGCAGAGAATCCCGCCGCTAATGAATGGCGTGATGCTTCCCGCAGAGAAACACGCGACTGAGAGGCGAGAGATTCACATACATTATCTTTTAATGGTTTCTCTCAAGGCCAGGAACAGCAGCACAATCACTTTTCCAGGCTGCGCAGGGAAACATCTGGTGCTCCTACTCCAGGCTTCCCTGTCCCAATCAAGATTACCCATTGCAACCTGCCGCTATATCTTATTCAACTTATCTGAAAGCCCTGTGTCAATTTTGCAGGTCCCGGGGCAGCACGGTGGCACAGTGATTAGTACTGCTGCCTCACAACGCCGAGGAGTTGGGTTCGATACCAGCCCTGGGTCACTAAGCATGTAGAGTTTGCATTCTCCCTGTGCCTGCGTGGGTTTCACCCCCACAACCTAAAGATGTGCAGGGTGGGTGAATTGGCCACACTAAATTGCCCCTCAATTGGAAATACATTGAATTGGGTACTCTAAATTTATTGAAAAAAAATTCTGCATGTCACTGTTTTTGGTCTCTTGCTGCTGATGGTTGTGGTGTTCTTTGTGTTGCTAAATTCAGGATGGTTCACAAA
This sequence comes from Scyliorhinus torazame, assembly GCF_047496885.1. Taxonomy (NCBI): domain Eukaryota; kingdom Metazoa; phylum Chordata; class Chondrichthyes; order Carcharhiniformes; family Scyliorhinidae; genus Scyliorhinus; species Scyliorhinus torazame. The sequence goes on from NC_092708.1 coordinate 61,326,463, forward strand.
GACCACAAAATAGCTTGAACTTGAACAACACTATAAATTTATTAATACTACTAATTTCGATTCGATTCGATTCCTGAATAATACAGAGTTGATTATTAACATATGAACTACACTCATCTACAACTGATGTTTATCCTGTTATAAACTATGATCTGCTGTTACTCACACTATCTATACTTCTGTCTCTCTCTCGCTAATTCCTGCACTACTCCCTCCCCCAAGGTTTAGCATCAATGCCTTATATACTTGTAGCTCTAGCTCTCTCTAGTGGCTACTCTAGACATTTCATTAACCCTTGCATTTCTTACAGTTATGGTAATACCACAATGGCCATTTCACATGTGCCAAGTTCAGGTGGGAGTTGGACAGATAGCATGTTAATGAATCCTGGCAATTGCAATTTCCCAGGCCTGGCATTACTTATCCACCTCAATGTTCGCTCCACCAGCCCTACACGATTTGCCGAGAGGAGCAATCCTCTGATTCCCATTGACATCAATGCTAGGGCCCTTACTGCCACACTCCGTCAAATGCTGCCTTGATGTCAAAAGCACTCACTCGCATCTCATCTTTCGAAGTCAGCTTATTTGTTCATGTTTGGACCAAGGAAGTCTACAACCAACTGGTCCAGGTGCAACTCAAACTGAGGATCAGCAAGCAGGTTATTGCTGGGTGAGTGCCAATTGATAGTACTGCCGACAACCCCTTCCATCACTTTCCTAATGATTGAAAATAAGTAGAAATATCTCGGCCGGGGATGCAGCAAATTCTGGAGCACAGGCCTTCCTTTAGTTGTATAGCTGGAATGTTGTTGAAGCCCATGGCTCTGAGTGATACCGTGCCACACCAAGAAGAGTTGGGGATGTCCCAGCATCGACCGCACAGCGGGGTAGTGAATTCCACAGATTCATGACACTTTGAGAGAAATAATTTTTCCTCATCTCTGTTTTAAATCTGCTACCCCTTATCCTAAAACTATGACCTCTCGTTCTAGATTGCCCCACAAGAAAAAGCATCCGTTCTACGTCTACTTTGTCAATACCTTTTATCATCTTATACACCTCAATTAGATCTCCTCTCATTCTTCTAAACTCAAGAGAGTATAGGCCTAAACTGCTCAATCTCTCTTCATATGACAAACCCCTCGTCTCTGGAATCAGTCCAGTGAACCTCCTCTTTCCTACCTTTATCCTCTGGACTCAACTAATATGGTGTGTAGCAGGTCAATTTTATTGGATTTAAAAGAATGCACAACAGTCACAGAGTTAAAAAGCTGTCTCATGAGCAAATCAAAATCCTCCAGCTCAAGAACGGCTTGTACTGGGACATGTTAAAGCGACTTACACAACTGCCATGATGTTGCCCAGTTCTGCTGGGAGGAGCACTGACATTAGGACCGTAATCCTTTTTTAGCTCCCGATGTGGAGATTTGTGTACTGTTCTATACCTTGCATTATGTTGTTCGTATTCTTTTTAATATAGCTATTGTGGGAGATAAATAGCTTGCTGGATTTAATTGAGATCTTGCTGTTTGTTATTTGTAGCCTATTTGTCCAGTCATGGCCAGAGATTGATTGCTGCAATATCCCGTTCAGAGCCCACTGGAAAAGCTGCAATATCTTGTCCAGAGCCCATTGGAAAAGCATGTCGGGATATTTTGCATTTCCAATGTGTAGTTTGTATAACTGGTCGAAACGATGGACGGGGTTTACCAATCAACCCGTCATGTGTTTCTCGGCAGCAGTGGCGGCATTTCCCGTTGACTGCGCTCCTTTTTGGAAGGGAACCCATGCGCTGTCGGTGGGATAGCGTGAACAGCCGGTAGATTCTGCCCGATATCTCACATTGAGCACAATCCTGACAGATCTAGGTTCCTATCATTTCCAAGCCATCACGCAGAAGAATTATCCTGGAATTGCTGAACAAGAATCATACATTCTTTTGTGAAATAATAATGAATGCAAATTAAGAAATTAACTAATTTTGTCAAGTTTTGAATTGAGGGATGTGCTAAAATGGATCTTGGTCCTCCATGTATTCTGAGTTGCATACCTCTTTTGCGTTTTTTAATCATGAACATTGAAAATGTGAAAGAAAAAGATATGAGACATGAGGTCTCAAGCTAACACCAGCAACCTGAGTCAGAAATATATAATGTTCGACAATTTGCTCCCCTGGATACGTCTCACTGAAAGATTCCCCATACATTTGCAAAAATGATTTTGAGACGTGGCTCCTCATTACTGATTATAGAACTACATAAATGGCTAAACATAGCAATTAGTAATCCACAAATGATTTTTGCAAATGTAACCCAGCTTAATTAATAAAGAGTAAGAAGGTTGTGATACAGAGGTGGCCAATTGCTAATTTTTGGAGATTTGGTTCCAAGATTTGTTTTTATTCTTTCACATAATGTGAGCATTGCTGAAAAGTCAGCATTTGTGACCCATTCCTCATTGCCCTTGAGAAGGTGATGTGACCCACTTTCTTGAACCACTGCATTCCATGTGGTGTACGTACACCCACCATGCCGTTTACGAAAGCGGTTCTAGGATTTTCACCCAACCACAGTGAAGGAATGGTGATATATCATCAAAGCAGGATTGTGTGTCCCTTGCAGGGGCACTTGCAAGTTGTGATGTTCCTGTCCTATGCATCCTTTGCCCATGTCCTTCTAAATGGTAGAGGTCAGGGGCAGGATTCCCCAGTCCATCGGCCTTGTTTTCCGCGCAGCGCTCCCTCGTCGACAGCGAGATTATCTGTTCCTGCAGCTGGCCAATGGGGTTTCAAATTGTGGCCACCCCACGCCATCGGGAAAGCCGCAGTCGTGGGTGCGCTGCTGGCAGACAGGAGGATCCCGCCGCCGGAGAATTCCGCTGCAGATGTTTGGAAGGTGTTGTAGAAGGAGTCTTAACAAATTGTTGCAGGACATCTTGTACATGGTACACACTGCTGCTACCGGCCTCCTTCTGCACTGTAAATCTATGATTCTATGATACTGTTCATCGGTGGTAGAGGAAGTGAATGTTTAAGGTTTTAGATGGGGTGCCAATCAAGTGGGTTGCTTGGTCTGAATGGTGTTGAGGTTTTTGAGTGTTGTTGCAGCTGCACTCATTCAGGCAAAGGAAAAGAATCCACCACATGCTGGCATGTGTCTTGTAGGGCAGGTATTATGGAGTCAGGAGGTGAATTCCCCCCTGCAGAATTCTCAGCCCCCAATCTGATCTTGTGGTTGCAGTATTTATATGGCTGGTCTAGTTCAGTTTCTGGACAATGGTAACTCCCAGGAGAGAGACTGGGGAAATTGTGATGGTAATGGCATTGAATGTGAAGGGGAGATGGCTAGATTCTCTCATGTTGGAGAGAGTCATTAACTGGCACTTGTGTGGCATGAACATTTCTTGCCACTCCACTTAGTAGCCAAAGCCTGAATATTCATCCTGCTGCATTTGGGCAAGGACTGCTTCAGTATCTGAGGAGTTGCAAATGGTGCTGAACATTGTGCAGTCATCAGCGAACATTCTCACTTCTGACTTTATCAAGGAAAGAACATTCATTGATGAAGTAACTGTAGATGGTTGCACCTAGGACACTGTTATGATATGCAGACACACAAATAATGATATACAGACAAGCAGCTAATGGACACAGAGAACAGGATATGACCAATAAGCAGGCAGGATACTCAGGGGTGGGATCTGACTATAAAAGACACGAGGTACTCACACTCCGCCTCTTTCCACTGATGAACATCTAGAGAGTCAGTTAAGGGTGTTGTCACAATCTCACACCTCCACCATGTGGCTAAGAGGTTCAGTCAGACAGAGTAACCACCCTTAAGTTAGCAGAGAGTCGAACTCACAGAGAACTGTGCTAACTGTGCTATTAGTTCAATAAACCTCATTGAATTAACTTCAAGCTCTGGAGTATCTTTCTGATCTAAGCTGCATCCAGTTGCAGCCAGTGTTAGACCAGTGCACCTAACATGACAGACACTACCCTGAGGAACTCCTGCAATGGTGTCCTGCATCTGAGATGATTGACCTCCAATCACCACAACCATCTTCCATTGTGCCAGTGGAGAGATTGCCCCCTTGATTTCTACTGACTTCAATTTTGTTCGGGCTCCTTAATGCCACATTCTGTCAAACGCTCCCTTGATGTCAAGGACTTTCTCTCATCTCTTGAGTTCAGCTCATATGTCCATCTTTGGACTAGGGCGGTAAAGAGGCCAGGATCCCACTGTTCTAGTTTGAACTCCAACTGACCATTAGCGAGCAAGTTATTGCTGTGTAAGTGCCGCTTGATAGCATTGTCGATGACTCCCTTCTATTACTTAGCTGATGATCACAAGTAAACTGATGGGGCAGTAAGAGGCTGGGTTGATTTTTGTGGACAGAACATACCTGGGCGATGTTCCACATTGTCGGGTAAATGTCAGCATTATGGTTGAACTGAATAAGCTTGACCAGGGACAGAGCTGGTTCTGGAGCACAATTCAGTACTATTGCGCTAATGCTATCAGGGCCTCATAACGTTTCTAGTAAACAGTGCCCCCAGCCATTCATCGAAAACTGAAGACTGGTGTCTGTGGATGCTAGAGGCTGAGACGGATCATCCATTCGGCACTTTTGGCTGAAGGTGCCTGCACCTGCTGCAGCCTCAAATCCTGCACTCAAACTTCTACAGCCATTTTAATGGTATTCTCAGCAGCTATTTCTTAAAATACTTGAAGTTGCTGAGCAGCAGAATAATATGCTGTGCATTAAATGTCATTACAAAACAGCATACTCCCTGTGCAACATTGCAGGTGATCTACTGCCCTGTATCAATTTGTTGTTTCAAACATGCTTTCTAACTGTGCTTCACATTCTTTATGCCATGTTTTTTGTCATTGAAACACGAATTTTGAACAAAGTCAATTAAAGAAATTAGCATTGATTCTGCAATTGAGGATGAATCCATCAATATGGCTCATCACCCATTTAAATTAACTTCTCTTGATGCATGTCAGAGTGTACGTGGTTAGCTAGCTGAAGTGTTGTAGAATCACAGTTTCATACAATGATAACACATACTATCAAACTTATCCCAAATAGCAATTGCTTTTGCTGACGAATAGTGACTAATGACTACCTTGGGGCTTCCTGTTGGCAGAACAGCTTTTTCTTATTTCACTTGTATTCTTATTTCACTTGAATCAGTGATCTGATTGAGCTATTGTTGAAACTGAGATTGCTTTAATGAAGATTTATTCACTGTTCAACATTTTCAGCAATGCAAAAAAAACAATCAATTTTTCATATAAATTTACAGAGAAGGGTTTGGAAATTAAGTTATTTGGGTTTATTTTTAGAACCTTTTCAGTCGGACTCGGCAAAATGAGTATTTCGAGTGTCAGATATAAATTGATAGCATTCATCTGTTCAGTCTCCACTTCCACCGTATGATGAGCCATTAAAACAATTACACTATCAACAATACAGTATAAATGCATGAAGACAGAGTATGGATTTTGCTAAAAGCTTTGCTAGTATCACCAGTAATTGCAGGTACCTGGATTTTATCCTTGTGGAGCGGTGTTTTTGCATCTCCAGTTTGAACCAATTTATTCAATGGGTAGCAAAAGTTTCTTGAGGGAAATATCTGAGCACTTATAGTTTAAACGCTTTTCAGCAGTTGTTTCAAAAGAAAAAGAACAAATAATTATTTTTGAGGGCGTTTTTATTTGGCTGTAGAGTGAAAAACGAGACATTGATGAGCAGCTCAACAGGAATGGTATATGAGGGGGATTGTAACACTCTGCCAATGGGAGTGAGAAATTAATGTGGAGTGGCTCCATTTTTCCTTCCATTCCTACTGATCTCCAATTTTAATGTTGCTGGTTTTGGTGAAAATGACCCTTGGCAAGTTTGGGGAGGAGCCCATGTGTAAATGCTATAATCTTGGTCCGTTATGATAATGCCACCCTGATTGCATAGTAATTGTACAAGCACAAACTAGGGAGCTGCAATGGTTTTCTCAGCAGGAGTTAATAGAAGAGATGAAAAGGCCCTCCAGGAAACACCCGACAGGAGACACAGAAAATCCCACCCAATCTTTTGAATGGGGAACTTGCTACCTCAAGGGGATATATTTACCAGAAATCTGGATAAAGCATGAGCCCACTTGATATGTACCCCATCCACCACCATAAACATACCTCCCTCCACCACTGATGCACAATGCCAGTAGTGTGTACCATCTACAAGATGCACTGCAGAATCTCACTATGCCTTCTTCACATTCCAAGCACGTGACGATTACCATCTAGAAGGGCAAGGACGATAGACGTATGAGGACACTGCTGCCTGCAAGTTCCCCTCCAAGCCACACACCATCCTTACTTGGAACTATATCACCGTTCCTTCATTGCCGCTGATCAGAATTCTGGAACTCCCTCCCGAACAGCACTGTGGGTGTACCACTGTGGGCAGCACGGTAGCATAGTGGTTAGCACACAATTGCTTCACAGCTCCAGGGTCCTAGGTTCGATTCCTGGCTTGGGTCACTGTCTGTGCGGAGTCCGCACGTTCTCCCCGTGTGTGCGTGGGTTTCCTCCGGGTGCTCCGGTTTCCTCCCACAATCCAAAGATGTGCAGGTTAGGTGGATTGACCATGCTAAATTGCCCTTAGTGTCCAAAAGTGCCCTCAGTGTTGGGTGGGGTTACTGGGTTATGGGGATAGAGTGAAGGTGTGGTCTTGGGTAGGGTGCTCTTTCTAAGAGCCGGTGCAGACTCGATAGGCCGAATGGCCTCCTTCTGCACTGTAAATTCTATGTAACAAAACACCACATGGGCTGCAGTAGTTCAAGAAGGTAGCTCACCGCCACATTCTCAAGGGCAATTAGGGATGGGCAAACATGCTGGCTCAACCATCCTGTGAACATATCTGTAAAAAAAACATGGGGGTGAGGGTGAAGGAATAAAATAATTAATTTATAGGTTTAGAGGAATTAGATGTGGAGATGCCGACGTTGTACTGGGGCGAGCACAGTAAGAGGACTTACAACTCCAGGTTAAAATCCAACAGGTTTGTTTCGCATCACGAGCTTTCGGAGCACTGCTCCTTCCTCAGATGAATGAAGAGGTGAGTTCCAGAAACATATACATGGACAAAGTCAAAGATGCAATACGATACTTTGAATGCGAGACTTAGAGGAATTAGATCATAAACATCAGGGTAACCAGTTGGATTGAATAACAAGTTTCCGTAGCTGCACATTCTTGTAATTTTATGCCTGAAGTTCATTCTGGGTTACAATCAATCACATGGGCAGCAAGTTCCAGTCCTGCCTGCCAGGGACCGGAAATTCCTACGTGACGTCAATGGACCTTTTAATGGTTTGTTAAATTGTCCATCCCGCCAGTGACGCTTCCCGTGGCGGGCGGGATCGGAAAACTTAGCCCAATTCATAAAAAGTTATTTTCGACCAGTAAGTTGTGTCTTATTCCCACCACAAAAGGAGTGGAAGGGAGTTATCGAAAAAGAGATTACGTTTATTACGAAAAAGGGTATGTATTAATGTGGAGTCAATGAAAAAATGCCTAAGGTGTTCTCAAAGGAATCAAAAAATAGCATTACTTTGAAGCATTTTTCTGTAAAGACATGTGGTAAAATTGATCGTCATTCACTCCTGCCTTATGTAGAATGAATGGCAATGAAAGTGATGTTCTGAATTGACATTCAGAACATATTAAAGAAACACAGCGGCCAAAATCTTCAGACTGTTCCCGCCGACAGGATCTTCCAGTCCCGCCGATGGCAATTGGGTTCCTCAGCAACAGAGGATACAGCCAACAAGAAATCACATTGACAGTGAGAGGACCAGAAGATCTTGTCTCCGGCCAATGGCAGGCAGCCTTTGAAAATCCCTGTGGGGCGGGTGTGGAGGGCAGAAAATCCCACCCAGTTTTTTTTTGGATGTGGCAGCACGATTAACACTTGCTTTTGAAAAATAATCAAGGGTGGATCTGGGAGGGTGCAGCCAATATGTGAGCCAAGTGTCTCGGTATCCTGCTCAATGAAACTTAACAATATAAAATATACTTCATGAGATGGACTCAGTGATTGACAGGCAGAGAACACTGACCTTGCTACCCAATAATTGGCAACAGCGGGATCACATTTTTGGTGGCCCAGTGGTGGGCACCTTTTTGCCTTGACTTCCAGGCTGGTTTTGTCCCTAGGTGGCAAATGCCCAGGGCCTAGCATCTGGAAGAGATCGTCACTTCAGCTGCTATCATCTTTCTCAGTTTTTTATCTTTTATTTTTATAAATTTAGAGTACCCAATTATTTTTTTTTCTGATTAAGGGGCAATTTTAGTGTGGCCAATCCACCTACCTGCTCATCTTTGGGTTGTGGGGGTGAAACCCACGCAGGCACGGGGAGATATGCAAACTCCACACCGACAGTGACCCAGAGCCGGGATCGCCCCCAGGTCCTCAGTGCTGTCGGCAGCAGTGCTAACCACTGCACCACCTTGCCGCCCATCATCTTTATATGTTAACTAGAGCAATACACAAACAAGGCAGCAATCTATTCGTGGACAGCTACGCTGGCTGTTCCAAATTATAATCTAACCATTTCACTACTCATGTAACTGCTTCAGACATTGGGAGGATCATATTGCAAGTGTGGTGCAATCAGTTACTTTTTAAAAATCTTTATTGTTCATAATTGTTGGGCTAAAACAACAGACGTATCGTGTGAGCTATTGTGATTTCCTGGTGCCTTGTTTCACTGCTTGATGGACTCAAAGAAGAAGTTTGCAGATTTTTTCCCCCCCCCAGAAAGTGATTGCAGGATTTTTAAAAAACCAATGCTGACTGGAAGTACTCAGCAAGTCTGGCATCATCATGTGGAAGAACGAGAGGCAGGGTTTAAGTTTCAGGTCTGTGACCTTTCATCAGAAGTCTGGATATTTTCTCCTGGTATGTTTTTCTGTTCCCAGATTTCATGCTGAGGGGGTATATATAATTCTTCTTTTGTCTGGATATGGTGAACTTGGTGATTTTTGCTTCCAATGTTTGCATGTTCATCATTAATTAATTAACGGGAGTAAATTTGAGAACGCTTTTCCATTTTGAGCGGCTCCTATAAAATACGCTCAGGAACAGAACAAACAGGGAAAAGTGATCCTTGATTTGTTATGTTGTAAGTGCAACATAAATGGCTTCCTTGTGGTGCACTTGACAAAGGAAGATTCAGATGTGGAGATAACTGCAACACGTTTATTAAACTATTTACACTTCTATTACTCGGGTTCGACACTACTGCTAATCCTACTATTGCTACCCAGACTGACTAACCAGCTGCTGCAATCCACGTGGTGGGTGTAATATTGAATTAACCCTGTGTCTGTACTCACTGACTGTCTCCACTGGAAAGACGCAGATCATGTGTGTGGTGTCCTTTATATATGGGTTGGTGTAATGCCCCCCTGTTGTCGTGTCACCTCCGTGTGTATCATGAATGTCCATTGGTCGTGTCCTATCTACCTGGTCTATTGGTTGAGTGTATGTGTGTGATGTCTTTGGTGCTCCCTCTAGTGTCTAGCTAGCCTACATGCATTTACATTGATGCACATCACCACATCCCCCCTTTTTTATATGTTCATATTTTCTGTACACTTTAAGAAAATTGAACAAAGAACAGGTAGATAAGGTAAGGTATATACAAGTCATGGAAACAGTGATTAAACAATAAGTCCAAATCATTCGTGTGAGACCAAAAAAACCATCAATCACCATGGTCAAATGTCTCTCTTGGTTATGAATGCCATCAACGTCCCTGTGCCACAGGAACCAAGAAGTGGTCAAATCACTTCGCTGTCTGATTTGGAGTCCCTTTCTTTTTTCGATGTTTGTGATGGTGCTGTCGGATGGCATCTTGTAGCTGATAACGTATTGACTTTGAAGAGGTACCATCAACAGTATCATTCGAGGTCATGGATGTGCCATATGGTGAAGTTGGATAAGACTGCACCTACTGGTTCTGGCCACATGCTGTGCAGGAAGGGTGATCCTGCTGAGAACTGTTGAAGTTGGCGAAGTGGAAACAGAATTGCTGCTCGCATAAATACCTGGTGATGGTGTGAAACTAGATCCTTGCATCTGATAGAAATAGGCCGTCTGGCCAGGCTGGGGTGCAGCAAATCCTAGGCTGTAACTAAGGCATCCAGTCTGTAGTGGAGATTGCGCTTGCAGTAGTCCTCCTTCGGTCTTGATTCCATTAGTGGGCAATCCATAGTGCTGGCCTGTTTGAGAATATGCTGCATAGACTGCTGGCTGCTGCATGCCTAAATACTGGGTTTGTCCAGCATGAGCTGTCATTGGCTGCACTGCTGGTGTGGAAAAATGTGTGGCTATAACTGTGGTGAATATTGGTGTATTCCTCTTGGACTGTTGCCGCTGCTAGTTATTACTGACCAAGTGTAATTGTTAAGTGATCCATCTCCTGTCGTTGTGGCATCTGCTGTCACCCTGAGCGTGCCATCATTGAGGTTGCGGGACTCCCTGTCTGGAGTAAAGTCCGGCTTACATGAATCAGAGTCGGCGTTTGGCTGCTCCCCATCTGGAGTCTGGTCTGTTTTAACTAAGTCTGTGTTGGTTTATTGATGCTCCCCGTCCGGAGTCTTAGCAGGTTCACTGGAGTCAGCTGAGATTTCTTGAAGCTGCACGTCTGGAGTCAGAACATGCAGGAATGCATTGACATGTGGAGAGGTTCGAGCGAATGAGGGTGGAAGTATCGTGGTGTCACCGGAGTCACCAGTAGTCTCACAGTGATCGTCGAGTGCCTCTGTACACACTAGCTGAGGTCTGTCACTTTGCACATCTTGCATGGGAAGTGGGATGCTGTCATCACTCATCTCACATGCCGTGGGTAGAGCCTCAGTCGCTGCTTATTGTTCACTTGGGTTTGGTAAATTGTCAGAGTCTTCATCTGGTGGTGCAAACAATGTGGGTGGACTGTCATTGTCTTGCTGTTGTCCTTCATTTGGGCTTGGACTGTCGTCGTCGCTTTGTTCTTCACTGTAGCAGGATAACTGTGTTTACTTGAGCATGGCAGAATTGCATCGTCTGCCGCTAGTTGGTCAAAGGCAGTTGCTAGACCCCCATGGTCTTGTTCCTGCAAGGACTGCGCATTGGAGTCTTGCGTTGCTTCTATCGTGGAGGCTGTCCACGAGCTCGCTGCGGAGGCTTGTCACACTGGAGTCACGTCTTGTGTGTGCAAGGACTGCGCTCTGGAGTCTTGTGTTTCTTCTATCATGGAGCCTGTCCACGAGCTCGCTGTGGAGGCTTGTGACACTGGAGTCACTTCTTGTTCATGCAAGGACTGCGGTGTGGAGTCTTGCATATCTTCTTTCATAGAGTCGGGAACCCAGCGCGGTGCGTGGACCATGCTCTGTGTGGCAGCAGGCCGCTCTCTGTGGGCTTGTACCGCTCTCTGTCTCTTGGTTTCAGGCTGCAGCATCATCCTGCACTCATGAGTTGGGATGTCATCTCTGCTGGGCTGAAGATCCTCAAATCCGAAGAACGAATCCGCGTCTGCGTCGGATTCAATACGGGGGTTGCCAATGTGCAACACGTCTAGTTGCGGTTCGGATTTGGTGCTGGGGTAGCCTCCCAAGGTGAAAGGTTCATCCGAGTCGTTGTCTTCTAGGACCATATCATCACTGTTTGCGTCGGAGCTGGAATTGGGCTCGCGAGGTCCAGAGAAAATGTAAAGGTCGGTATCGAAGGATTCAAGGTCGGAATCATCAGTTTGGGCATAGGTAACTGCTTGTTGCAGGGTTCTTCGGAGGTTAATTTCATTCCCTGGTTCAATTTGAGGCATTGTGCTGTCATTCCAGGTGAAGGAAGGTTGTTTTACGGCTTTAAAATCTTTTTTCTTTGATTTGGGACATTTCCCCTTTAAATGGGCGTGGTCCTAGCCTCTGACGTCATGACGCATGTGACGTAGCACGTAGGAAGCGATTGCGCATGCACAGATCGCGGTTCCTTTACTTGGGGCCCTTTTCGCAATCGCGCATGCGCGGCTTCTCGTGCATGCGCAAACGGACCTTCCCGTTCTGTACGCTTCTCGCGCAACTGTGCAAGTGCAGACCCTTTAGAAAGATGGCCGGTGATCAAAACTGTTCTCTGCTCCGGGATCTCAGCCTCGAGGTGAATACTGACGCTTCTCTTACCTTTTCTTGCTGGTTGGAGTGTGTTTTCCTCACAGTATTTGCCGAATTTGTCCAGGACTGCCTGGAAGTCGCTCCTGTTTTGCCCTTTGGATAACTTGAATTTTTAAAAGATTTCTTCTGCTCTGGCACTGGTGATGGTGAGGAGAAGCATTGTTTTTTCAGCATTGGCCAGGTCTTCTAGTTCGGCTGCCACCAGGAAGATTTCAAACATTTGCCGGAATACCCGCCAGTTTTTGCAGAGATCGCTGTGACACTGGAGCTGCCGCGGAACCCGGACCTCGAACATCTTGCCTGGGTATCGTTGCTGGTTGTCACTGTACGCTGAGGTATGGCTATCTGGATTGAAACAGTTCACTCCTGGTACCATGATTTGTTCTGTTGTAGGTGTAACGTAAGCGTCTCCCTTGTGGTGCACTTGACAAAGGAAGGTTCAGACGTGGAGATAACTTCAACACGTTTATTAAACTATTTACACTTCTTTTACTCAGGTTTGACACTACTGCTAATCCTACTATAGCTACCCAGACTGACTAACCAGCTGTTGCAATCAATGTGGTGGTTGTAATATTGAATCAACCCTGTGTCTGTGCTCACTGACTGTCTCCACTGGAAAGAGGCAGATCATGTGTGTGGTGTCCTTTATATATGGGTTGGTGTGGTCGTGCCACCTCCCTGTGTATCGTGAATGTTCATTGGTCGTGTCCTATCTACCTGGTCAATTGGTTGAGTGTGTGTGTGATGTCATTGGTGCTCCCTCTAGTGTCTAGCTAGCCTACATGCATTTACATTGATGCACATCGCCACAATCCTATTCAGATTTTTACACATGCATGACATAATAGCATCATGAGGGAGCTCTGAAGTGTGGACAGCAAAGGACGGAATTTCCTGGTCCAGCCAACGGCGGGTTTGTGTACACTAAGTTTATTTTTTTTTTAAAATTTTTAATGATGGGTGTGTCCAGAACCAGGGGTCACAGTCTGAAGATTCAGGGTAAACCATTTCGAACAAATATAAGGAGACATTTCTTCACTCAAAGAGTGGTGAGCCTGTCAAATTCATTACCGCAGGAAGTAGTTGATGCTAAAACATTGAATATATTCAAGAGGCGGCTAGATATAGCACTTGGGGAGAAATGGGTCAAAGGCTATGGGGTGAAAGCAGGATTTGACTATTGATTTGGATAATCAGCCATGATCGTGATAAACGGTGGAGCAGGCTCAAAGGGCCAAAGGTCTCCTCCTGTTCTTTCTTCTATGTATCTATGTATATATTCACTGTCCTGGGATTACTGCCGGCCACACTGGCACAAGCTTCACAGGAGCCTCAGGAGTCTCTCACCTCAGGCACTATTCCAACCACCGTGCCCCAACCTCCTGTGTCACTATCCTCCTCCCGCTGTGTCCCTTGCTCGCTCTTCCCTTCCTGCCCTCGTTCCTCCATATACATTCCTAGGGGGAGAGTTCATTGTTCCACTTCATTCTTCCCCTAACACCCCTCCCCCATTGTCTATTTCCAATCAGTTCCAACATGACAATGCCCACATTGGGGTGGGCGAGGCACTTGCCCTGATGGCCACTCCACCTACGCCGGTGGCGGGGCAGTCCAAAGCCACCTACGTAGTAGTGGTGGCCTCTTCGGCCTACACTGCTCCCGCAGCCCCACCACCCTTCCGGTGGCTAACCAGGAAACTGGGGGATACGTGCTATGCTCGTTCCACCATTACCATAGAGGCGTGTGTTCGCACATTGGCACCTGAGCAACCTGGAGGAAGTCCTCCGCTGCTTTTAGACACAGGCTATTGATATGCAACTAAACTCCCATTGACGGACAAAGATGTCATTAGACCCTGTCATGGGCTATTAGCTGAACAGACAAGAGTGCCCTGAAGAACAACAGACCTGGGGCATCCTGTGTATTTCCACAAACAAATTTATGTTTGGCCGGGATTATGCAACTCGGCCAGGTAGAACAAAGAACAAAGAAAATTACAGCACAGGAACAGGCCCTTCGGCCCTCCCAGCCTGCGCCAATCCAGATCCTTTATCTAAATCTGTCTTCAATTTTCAAGGATCCACTTCCCTCTGTTCCCCGCCCGTTCGTATATCTGTCGTGAAGCATCTTAAATGATGCCATTCTGCCCACCTCCGTTGGCAAAACGTTCCAGGCACCCACCACCCTCTGCGTAAAAAACTTTCCACGCACATCTCCCTTTAACTTTCCCCCTCTCACCTTGAAATCGTGACCCCTTGTAATTGACACCCCCACTCTTGGAAAAAGCTTGTTGCAATCCACCCTGTCCATACCTCTCATAATTTTGTAGACCTCAATCAGGTCCCCCCTCAACCCCCGTCTTTCCAACGAAAACAATCCTAATCTACTCAACCTTTCTTCATAGCTTGCACCCTCCATACCAGACAACATCCTGGTGAACCTCCTCTGCACCCTCTCTAAAGCATCCACATCGTTCTGGTAATGTGGCGACCAGAACTGCACGCAATATTCCAAATGTGGCCTAACCAAAGTCCTATACAACTGTAACATGACCTGCCGACTCTTGTACACAATACCCCGACCGATGAAGGCAAGCATGCTGTATGCCTTCTTGACCACTCTATCGACCTGCCTTGCCACATTCAGGGTACAATGGACCTGAACTCCCAGATTTCTCTGTACATCAATTTTCCCCAGGACTCTTCCATTGACCGTATAGTCAGCTCTTGAATTAGATCTTCCAAAATGCATCACCTCGCATTTGCCTGGATTGAACTCCATCTGCCATTTCTCTGCCCAACTCTCCAATCTATTTATATTTTGCTGTATTCTCTGACAGTCTTCCTCACTATCTGCAACTCCACCAATCTTAGTATCATCTGCAAACGTGTTAATCAGACCACCTATACCTTCGTCCAGATCATTTATGTATATCACAAACAACAGTGGTCTGAGCACGGATCCCTGTGGAACATCACTAGTTACCTTTCTCCATTTTGAGACACTTCCTTCCACCACTACTCTCTGTCTCCTGTTGCCCAGCCAGTTCTTTATCCATCTAGCTAGTACACCCTGAACCCCATACGACTTCACTTTTTCCATCAACCTGACATGGGAAACTTTATCAAACACCTCACTGAAGTCCATATATATGACATCTACAGCCCTTCCCTCATCAATTAACGTTGTCACTTCGTCAAAGAATTCTATTAGGTTTGTAAGACATGAACTTCCCTGCACAAAACCATGCTGCCTATCACTGATAAGTCTATTTTCTTCCAAATGTGAATAGATCCTATCCTTCAGTATCTTCTCCAGCAGTTTGCCTACCACTGATGTCAAGCTCACAGGACTATAATTCCCTGCATTATCCCTGCTACCCTTCTTAAACGAACGGACAACATTAGCAATTCTCCAGTCCTCCGGGACCACACCCGTGCTCAAGGATGCTGCAAAAATATCTGTTAAGGCACCAGCTATTTCTTCCCTCGTTTCCCTCAGTAACCTGGGTTAGATCCCATCCGGACCTGGGGACTTGTCCACCTTAATGTCTTTTAGAATACCCAAAACTTCCCCCTCCCTAATCATAGCTGTGATATCATTTCTGACCAGTAATGCAACTCCTCCACCCCTTTCACCTCCCTCTCTATCTCTCCTGAAGCATCTATACCCTGGTATATTTAGTTGCCAGTCTTGCCCTTCCCTCAACCAAGTCTCCGTAATACCATATTCCCAGGTACTAATCCAAGCCCTAAGTTCATCTGCCTTACCTACTACACTTCTCGCATTGAAACAAATGCACATCAGACCACCTGTCCCTTTGCATTCTTCATCTCTTCGCTGTCTACTCTTCCCTTAGTCACCTTGAGTTTATTATCTAGAACATAGAACATAGAACATAGAAAATACAGCACAGAACAGGCCCTTCGGCCCACGATGTTGTGCCGAACCTTTGTCCTAGATTAATCATAGATTATCATTGAATTTACAGTGCAGAAGGAGGCCATTCGGCCCCCCGAGTCTGCACCAGCTCTTGGAAAGAGCACCCTACCCAAACTCAACACCTCCACCCAACACCAAGGGCAATTTGGACATTAAGGGCAATTTATCATTGGCCAATTCACCTAACCCGCACATCTTTGGACTGTGGGAGGAAACCGGAGCACCCGGAGGAAACCCACGCAGACACTAGTATCTAGTACCTTACTGGCTTTAGTTGCTGTCTCTTTACTGACCTCTATGGATGTATTCCTCTGACTCTGTAATCGCAGGTATGTTTTTTTCCCCTCAGATGTTTAACCCCTAAATTGTCTGCTTCTGGATCCACTTTCCTAATATTTCCCTCGCATAACAGTAGTCACTGGCTAGATTTGACCAATAGGTTTATGGTTGTTTGGGAAACTGAGGGGTCTCAGTAGAGTTTCGGATTATGGGGGAAATAGATGCTTTTGAGATTCCAGTCTTGAGCCTGAGTGTTCACTTCACTGTTAATGTGCTGAAGTATAAAAGATGTTCTTTGTAGTGTTTTATTATCTTTCTTTTACTTTAATAAATTATTTGATTGTTGTTTAATGAAAGAGAGGTTTCAGTTTTCACTGTTTCCACAAACATTTCTCACTAATATGCAAAACAAAATGCATTCATTTTAATAGCACCCTGCCATTTTGTGACACTAGGTGGCTAAATCGCTGGCTTTGAAAGCAGACCAGGCAGGCCAGCAGCATGGTTCAATTCCCATAACAGCCTCCCCGAACAGGTGCCGGAATGTGGCGACTAGGGGCTTTTCACAGTAACTTCATTTGAAGCCTACTTGTGACAATAAGCAATTTTCATTTTCATTTCATTTATAAAGGGAATATGACCTCCCAAATAAGATGTTCAATTGAGGCCCCATCTGCCCATTGCAAACAAGATCAAAGTACAATATTCTGAAGAAAAATAAAATTCTCCACAATCTCTCTGCATTCTGACCTATATTTGTCACTCAATCCCCACACAATATTCATTGTTTTACATAGTATTTACAGCACAGAAACAAGCCCTTCATCCTGATCAGTCTATCAGCTGTTTCTGCTCCACTGGAGCCTCCTCCCTCCTTTTTTTCATCTCACCCCATTCAGAATTCTCGCACTTTCCTGCATACAAATCAGCTCCAGTGATTGCAATGGAACAGCATAATGAAAATAGGAATTACTATATGTGAAATGCTTGGTGTTATCCTTGGTAGAGTAAGTAAGAATATAAATACAAGTCCTTTTTTGTTTGCATGCCCTTCCCAAAGTTTATATTCACAACTCAAAATATGCATCCAAATGTGCAGATGTTTCTCCAGCAGGAGGTCAAAGATGGTGTGCTTTAAAACATCAAGCGTTGTCCTGGGAAACATGCCAATTTTAGTCTCAATGCCTTGCTTCCCTTCTGCATAATTTTTTTAATTCTCATCTAAATTATTTTTTTTTTGTGTTGTTTGTTTTTATTTCTACACTGATTGAGATTTATTTGTATCTCCCTTCTTTCCATTGACCTCAAACAAAAAATAACATGTGGATGACAATGCTGTCAAAATCTGCGATGCGAAGTAAGTTCATTCTGTACTTACTTTCCCGTGGTTTTAATCAGAACCCAGCCTCCATATCATGGTACCTGAAAGGTGTGGTAAAACCTTACCGGTGTATGATATTACCGAATCACTGCAAATTGATTTTTTTGGGGGGGATAAATAAATCAGGGTATACAGCACGGTGGTAATGTTGCTGGACTAATAATCCCAAAGCCCAAACGAAAGCTCTAGAGGCATGAGTTTAAATTTCAACACAGCAGCTGGGGGAATTTAAGTTCCATTAAATAATAAATGTAAAACAAAAAGCTAGCCTCATTAATAATGATCATGAGACTTCCAGATTGTCGTAAAAGAAAACCCATCTGGTTCACTAATGTGTTTCAGGAGAGGAAATTTGTCACAATTTCTTAGGCTGGCCTCCATGTGACTCCAGACTGGCAACAACATGCTTGACTCCCACGTGTCCTCTGAATTGGCCCAGCAAGCCACTAGTTGTATGTTGCTCACCATCATCCGCTCCAGGGCAAATAAGGGTGGGTAATAAATGCTGACCTTGCCAGACGTGCTCACATGCCAAGAACAAATAAAATAAATGATGTTTTCCTTATTTCAACTTTTATGTTATCTTGTGCAAGGAACTTTGCTCCCTTGCCGAGGTAACATTGTATTAAATGACTACGATACATAAGCTGTATTGTACTATTTTCTTCCGCTCGCCCACTCCCTCAACATGCACCATGCATCGTTCTTTGATGCCGAGTGCAGTATTATGGCCCTGCAGAGCACAGTAAGGAATCGAGTCGCTATTCTTCACAAAATCCAAGCAGCTAATGTAACTACGTTAATATATCTATACCTTGGTTTTCTGATCGATAACATTAGCACAGCAGTGCACTTTTACACAGCAACCACATGTACAGAAACAGCCTGAGTTACTTTATACGGAGGAGTAGTCAACTTGAGCAGGATTGACATTGGCAGAGTTGATCAGAGGCATGATCAAACTAATAAGGTATTGTGAAGGCTTTCAAAGGTGGGTAGGCAGAGTATTCTAAAGTTCAGGGGTGTGATGGGTAATGGCACTGCAATTGTTGCTGGAGCACAGAGCAGTGGAATGAACCCTGGACGAGAGTTGCAAGAGCAGTTGATGTTTTGTGAGATGCAACGATAGAGGAGGTTTCAGAGAAAAGACAGCAGAAAGAGTTAAAAATAAGAGAGTCTGATTTTGGGCATAACTTTTACAAAATTGTATTGAACAGGGGAAAGAGGTATTTTGCTGAAGGCAAACCAGAAATATCAAAATCCCAAAGCGTAACACGTTTCCAAACGAATCAATATTCTTATATGCTTACAGAGAGCTTTGAACAAACTGTGTGAAAGATCCATGACCAAATTATGAGGGCGATGGGAGGTAAAAGCAAGGAAAAAGTGCAAGGAGAAAGCTTGTAGGCTATTACAACCTATTGTTCAGCGGGGGAATATTGCTCAAAGTTGGCACACTTTCTTGCTATAACTACTTGATGTACAATCAATTACTCTCGAGACAAGGTGAGTCATAACTAATCGGCTTTAATCAGCTAGAACTGTACCCTGCAGATTCGATACAGAAAGTGAAGGCTGCTGGGATGGCATTGGTTCTTAGACCCCGCCTCTCAGGGCGGAGCTATGTACTTTAGCCAATGGTAGACTCCTAGGTCTAGCCAATGGGCATCCACCTCTCAGGTACTGCAATAGCTGGCAATACCACATTCACCCCCTGTTAATTAAAAACAGCGGGATGATGGCCAGTGTTACTGTCGCCTTTTGCATGGTAGGACCAGGTATTGCAGGTACCGTGATGTCGAGAGTAACAGAGAAAGTTTTTATTGTTTTATGGTGCAGCAATCAGACAATCGGGTGGCCTGGTCATCCTTCTGGAGCGTCTGGGCTTCGGCGATGATCCTGGTGGGGGCCCCGGCGGTTGTGGCTCCGGGAACGTGGTGCCTTCCTCCCTGGCAGCTTCGTCACCCCTAGGCGGCGCTGTTGGGGTGAAAAGTGGGCAGGGGGAGGGGCGCCTGTAGGGGGTGTCGGTGCCTGTTCGGCGCTGGGTATGGGCGGCGGCAGTACTGACCCTCCGGTCAGATGCTGCGGGCAGGGGGGGTGGTGGCAATGGTGCGGGTGCGCGTGGGGCTCCGGCAGGCGGCAGGTCCCGAAGGGAGACCGTCTCTTGGTGGCCATCAGGGAACACTACGTAGGGGTACTGGGGGTTGGCATGCAGCAGGTGGACCCTCTCGACCAACGGGTCCAACTTGTGCGCCCTCACGTTTCCGCATCAGGACGGGTCCGGGTGTCACTAGCCAGGTTGGAAGCGAGGTCCCGGAGG
The DNA here is from genome assembly GCF_047496885.1 of Scyliorhinus torazame. NCBI lineage: Eukaryota > Metazoa > Chordata > Chondrichthyes > Carcharhiniformes > Scyliorhinidae > Scyliorhinus > Scyliorhinus torazame. Next base: position 61,346,611 of record NC_092708.1, read on the forward strand.
AGGACTTCCTGGGGAAAACAAGGAGACGTTCGTGAGGTGTCTGGTTTGTGGTAGTACAGAGCAGCGACCGAATGGAGTGAAGGGCCACTGGGAGAACTTCTTGCCAGCGGGAGACTGGGAGATTCCTGGACCGAAGGGTCAGCAGGACGGTCTTCCAGACCGTTCCGTTCTCCCTCTCTACCTGCCCGTTTCCCCGGGGGTTGTAACTGGTCGTCCTGCTGGAGGCGATGCCTTTGCTGAGCAGGAATTGACGCAGTTCGTCACTCATAAAGGAGGACCCCCTATCACTATGTATGTAGGCAGGGAAACCGAACAGTGTAAAAATACCCTGGAGGGCCTTGATGACGGTGGTCGTGGTCATGTCCGGGCAGGGGATGGCGAATGGGAACCGGGAGTATTCGTCAATCACGTACAGGAAATAAGTTTTGTGGTCGGTGGAGGGGAGGGGGCCCTTGAAATCCATGCTGAGGCGTTCAAAGGGACAGGAAGCCTTTATCAGATGCGCTCTCTCTGGCCGGTAGAAGTGCGGTTTGCACTCCACGCAGATTCGGCAGTCCCTGGTGATTGTCCTGACCTCCTCGATGGATTAGGGCAGGTTGCGGGTCTTAACGAAATGGAAGAAACGAGTGACCCCCGGGTTAGAGGTCCTCATGGAGGGCTCGGAGGCGGTCCACTTGTGCGGTGGGGCAAGTGCCGCGTGACAGGGCATCAGGAGGCTCGTTTAGCTTTCCCGGACGGTACAAGATCTCGTTATTGTAGCTGGAGAGTTCTATCCGCCACCGCAAGATCTTGTTGTTCTTAATCATGCCCCGCTGCGCATTATCGAACATGAAGGCCACCGATCGTTGAGCTGCTCGCAGAAAAATGCTTTTCACTGTACCTCGGTACACGTGACAATAAACAAATCCAATCTAATCCAATCCCGTTATTCTCTTTGTTTCACCTTTAATCAGAAAATGCCCAGAAAATAAATAGGAAAAAAAAATTACTGGGTCTCAGAGTTAAGTAAGCAGGACTTCTTTGCGGAGAAGATCAAACACGTTGTTTGCGATGGGAGAACAAATTAAATTAACTCTCCATGTCAGAAGTTGTGATTCTGAAACACTTGAGCCAGACAGTGACACCGATGTTTTCATCAGCTTCTGACTGGATGTAGGATTAGTGAAGATGTTAGGATTTGTGATCCTTTCCATTTGGCTCCAGGTAACCCATCATATCAATGTCCCAGTAGATATGGTTCTCCAATGTAGAGGAGCCTGAGGACTTTTACCATTGTTTTTTGTTACTGAGCACGATAATTTTATCCAGTTAAACATCTGAAATGCCCTCACGAACAATTAAGAGTCTTTAAGATTCAATTTACCTTCAGAGTTTTCTGTGATTCAATCAGTGGTTTGTATATATCTGCACCCTGCCTCTGTGGCAAACAGAATAAATCAACTTATGTGGATTTTTTAATAGTTTAATTTAGACACTCTGAAGCATGATTTTGGATTTGATTCAGAGACTGAATTGGCCAAACAATCAGTATGAGGATATCTGCTCAACATGATTTGAAGTCTCAACGATACCATAATCTGGCACTAAGAAGAAGACCGATAGATCTGTGCTTGATCTGTAAACTTTATGTATATCTTTGAAATTTCTGTTCTGCAAATGATTACTTTTGATTTGCCCATCCCACAGATGGAGTAAATAGCCACTGAGCTTTAATGCTTAAACATTATCTTGTAAAGGCTTGCAATTCACATGTGAGTTCCCTGCTGGTAAAATCCTGTGCATTTCACAACCATCTTTGCAGTCAACAACTAAAAAATGAAATAAAAATCTGAGCAATTCGCTGTTTTCCTCTGAGCAGCAGATCATGTTTTTGCTTCCCATAGGGCTGCCTTTAATTTAGAAGCTTCATTTGACCACCTGAATTCCCAGTCGTTCCTTCATGGGAAGTTCACTCGCGAGGTGATGCTTCAAAACCTTATAATTCTTGAAACTCACTGATGCCAAGTCTGGCCTCAAGCAATGTATTGGCACAGTACTTACTGGAGTGGAACTGTTACTTAGATGTGTCCCTGTCTCTTTCAGCTAAACTAGTTTTGCTCCCAAAGTTTTTGGAAGTGTGAGCTAATTGGGTGCAGCAAGAGCAATGATGCCTCTGGGAACCAGGTACACTGTCTCCTTAACTGATGCAATTTAAGGATTCAGAAATAATCAAAGGAAGGTCTGAGAAGGAGGGTGAATTGGGGTGGGGGAATTCAATGTCAGGTCAGGTATACAACAAAGAACAAAGAACAATACAGCACAGGAACATGCTCTTCGGCCCTCCAAGCCTGCACTGATCACATATCCTATCTCGACCAAATGCCTGTATCCTTCTATACCCTGTCTGTTCATGTGCCTATCCAGATAAGTCTTAAAGGTCACTAACGTATCTGCCTCAATAATAATAATAATAATCGCAAATTGTCACAAGTAGGCTTCAATGAATTACTGTGAAAAGCCCCTAGTCACCACATTCCGGCGCCTTTTCGGGGAGGCTGGTACAGGAATTGAACCCGCGCTGCTGGCAACCACCTCACTTGGCAATGCATTCCAGGCCATCACCACCCTCTCTATAAAAAAGTTTCCCTGCACATCTCCACTGAACCTGTCCCCCCTCACCTTGAACTTGTGCCACCTTGTAATTTTCAATTCCGCCATGGGAAAAAGTCTCCAACTGTTCACCCTATGCTTTCTGTCACGGAAAAAAATAGCCAAAACTTTGAGGTTTCGCAAAGGTCTTTTATTATAACACGAAGTTCGTGGAGGGAGTTAGAGTGACCACCGTCCTTCTAATTGTCCCCACCTTACAAGAGTATAGCAGTACTTTATATGGTTTAATAAGCAATATTTAGAAAAAACGAGCCATTCCTTTGATAAGCCCAGACACAGAAAAGCGAGCAGAGTTAAACAACAGGCCTTGAATTCCCAGCCTAAGAACAATAATAATTGTCTACTCTCAGCAAAATGTGCAGCTGTGCACTTGTTTACATAGTCTGACCTTCTGCCTATTACATGCAGAACTTCTTGACTGAAATAAAGCTAATATATCCATCATGCTTTGCCAAGTGCCTATTGCCATGAAATATAGTCAAGCGGCCAGTTAAGAAGCAATACAGGGTATTAAGGCAACTAATCCGACAACTAAAGTTCCTTCTACAATTTCCTCCTTGTTGATCATATGATCAACACATTGTTAGTACATCACTGTGTCCTCAGCAGCAAAGGGTGGGTCATAATGTACGGGGAATGGGTGGATGATGGACACCTGTTTGTTAAGTGGCTGGGACCATGAAGGCAAAGCTGACATCCGCGCCCCCATGCCCTGACAACATCCCGAGCAACATTTAAACAGTAACCATACGACAATCAGGATTACAATAATGATTATAATCCAAATCACAATCCTCAGTCCTAATGTTCCCAACCATCTAAAGCCAAAGTCCCATCCCTCATCCTCATGCAACTGTGCCACCTCTTGACAAATGTGATCCACCAGGTTATCAATTTTCTCTGAGTTATCAGGGATGTATGTGCAGCAGTCACTGCCAATCAGGGCACACCTCCCTTCTCTGCTAACAAGAAATCAAGGGCCATCCTATTCTGTAGGGCAACTGCTCTTATAGCAACCATCTCAGTCTCTATTTGGTGAACAGCTTCCGCAGTGTCATTAGCTACCTGCTCAAGGATGTCTCTTAATTTGCGTAGTTCGTATGCATTAGCGGCTATTCCTAATGGTGGCATCATGATTCCCAGCATTTGTGCCCATGTCATAACACTGCGTGTCGTCCTGTGATGTGGATGGTCCTTTAGTTGTTGGACGTGATGTACATAAGGGACTACGTATCCCAAATAGCAGGAGCCCTCCCAATTTTCTGGTAACCATGGGTACACCTTGCGTCCACAGATAAAGTACGTGCCGTTATATGCGGTCAGGTTTCCTTTACTATCAGTCATCATTAGTCTAATCGGATCCCCTCCCCAGGGGCCTCCATTAGTACGATTTTCAACCGCTGACTAGCCAAAGATGAATAGCCCTTTAACTGTAAGGCGGGGCATAGGGGGTTGCCAATTCAAGGTCTGGTCGCACTGACTTGTGCCGACTGGGTAGGTCCCATATGTTTTATATTTCCTAAAGCATATGCCACCTTTTGGGACTCCAGTATAATTGGGAAGGATCAAACAGGACGGCTGGCGTGTCACATTAAATCTAGGCCGCCACCATCCTTTAAACCTATTCATATCGTATCCAGCTGATCTCCAATCTAACATATCCTGTGTATCCTCATCATGCCCTGTATGATTCTGTCGCAGGCCCACTCTGCTATCTCATTACTAGTGAATGGGATGGGTCTAACGGGGATGCCCTTCCCCGAGCATCTGGGAATTTGTGTACAAACCCAACAACTGGATTTATTTACCCTCTCTGCGTATGAGTGGGACATGTATATCTAGGTGTTAGTGTTCAGTTTACCCTCTACATGATGTTGGGTTAGTATGAAAATATATAAAAACATCAACGGTGTCATTCTCTTCAGGTCAGCGTTTCGCTAGTACTCGCAAAGTTCTGTATGATGTAGTTTACACCGAGTTGCGTGGATCCAATTTGGCTTCTCTTTTACTTTAACGGCTGTTCGGGTTGTTAGCAGCACTTGGTAGGGTCCTTTCCACCTAGGAGAAAAAGAATCTTTGTTCAGTGCTTTCACATATACTTGATCTCTACGTTTAAAGGGGTGTGTATTTCCGTCTTTTAGATGCATCTGAGCCTGTCGCACCTTTTCATGTATTTTTCCAGCGGTCTCGCACATAGCTTGGGCATATTTTAGTGATGCCTCATCTGCCCAAATTAAGGCTACTGCCGCTGGGGTCATTGGGGGTTTTGTCCCAGTTGTCATAGGATGTCCCATTAATATCTCATACAGGGTTAGGCCTGTATTGCGATTTTTCTGATTTCTCAGGGCATACATTACTATGGGTATGGCATCTGGCCATAGCAGCCCATTTTGTTGACACACTTTTGTAACTGCAGTTTTAATTATTCCATTCACCCGTTCCACCATTCCTGAGGATTGTGGCTGATATGGGATATGCAATTTCCAATCAAATCCCATGGCTTCTGTTAGGGCTTTGGTCAATTTGCTAGTGAAATGAGTTCCCCTGTCACTGTTAATACCCATTGGTATTCCAAACCTAGGTATTATTTCTTTCAATAGAATATTTACAACTGTTCTAGCATCTCTTTTGGGCGGAAAAGCCTCTACCCACCGTGAAAGCATGTCCACTATCACCAGCATGTACTTGAATCCTTTACCCATTGGCATGTGTACAAAATCTACTTGCAAATTTTTAAAAGGCATTTCGGGTTGTGGGAGGTGATCAAAGACAGCGGGTGTTTTGCCCCGATTATTCCTCTGACAAATCATACATGTGCGGGCTACTTTTTTAATTGTTACCGTAATACCTGGGGCATACCATTGTTGACATATTGCATGTGTCATCCCTTCTTTGCCGACATGAGCCTGTCCATGGGATAGGCGGCATAGTAGCAAAAACAAACTTTTGGGGCATACTGCGCGGGTATCGGGATGGACCCAGATCGGATGGCTGTTTTGGTAGCAACAGACTTTGAGCCAAGAGCGATGCTCCTGTGGCGAGGCTTGCTCCTGTGCCTGCTTTAACTTTGGTTCTGTTATAATGGACGGAAGTTCCACTGCAGCAGCTTGCAGTTGGGGCTGTTTTTTGAGAGCCACTCCCTTCGCTATTTTATCAGCAAATCTGTTTCCCCTGGAGATTTCATCGTCTGCGGTAGTGTGCGCTTCGCACTTTAATACAGCTATCTTGCTGGGCAGCTGAACAGCATCTAATAAATTTAAAACCAATTTAGTATGCTTAATAGGTTGGCCTGAGGACGTTATGAACCCCCTGTTTTTCCATAATTGGCCAAAATCGTGTACTACCCCAAAAGCGTATCGATAATCAGTGTAAATGTTGACTGTCTTACTCTTTGCTAGAATACATGCCCGAGTAAGCGCGAATAATTCAGCCGCTTGGGCAGATGTTCCCGAAGGCAGAGCAAAAGTTTCCACTATCTCGAATGGAGTTACTATTGCATAGCTGGCTCGGAGGGTTGTATCATTTGGTCGGTAAAAAAAATGATGTCTGGATTTTCAAGTGGGTGACTCAATAAATCAGGGCGAGGGGTTGTGGTGGCTTCAACCAATTGTACACAGTCATGATGAAACAAATGTTCTTCATCCGAGGGCGCGGGTAACAGTGTAGCAGGGTTGACAGCTGGTGCTCGCTTGTAGACAAAGTTAGTCTTCGAGAGAAGGATTACCTCGTACCCAGTGCGTCGAGACGCAGAAAAATGCTGCGTTGCGGATGAATTAAGCAGGAGCAAAACAGAGTGAGGAACCAATACTGTACACGGGTGGTCGAGTACAAGGGGTACTGATTTTTCTACTATGGCGGCCGTGGCTGCTACTGCTCTTAAGCAACTTGGCATAGCCTTTACCACTGCACATAGGGCGACCGAGTAGTAGGCAAGGGGTCGTTTCCCTCCTCCATGCTCCTGTACCAGGACCCCTTTCGCAAATCCCCCTGCTTCATTCACATAAAGAGTAAAGGGTTTGGCGGAATTAGGAAGTTCCAAGGCAGGGGCGCTAATCATGGATTGTTTCAAATTCCGAAATGCTTGCTCTCTCTCTGGGGTCCAGGTAACAACTGAAGGGGCGTCCTGTAGGGTAGCCGTGCGCAGTACCGCGTCCATCTCCCTAAAGTCCGGTATCCACTGCCTGCAATAGCCCACCATGCCGAGGAAGGTGAGGGTCTCCTTTTTTGTACGCGGAGTTGGAATCCTTGCTATAGCCTGTATTCTTTCAGACCCAAGCCTCCGCTGCCCTTGCTGAAGCTGAAATCCTGAATACTGAACTGTCTCTTGGCAGAATTGCAGCTTCTCCATGGAGGCCCTATGCCCTCTTTTTGCCAGATGTGTCAATAACAAAAGGGTATCCTGTTGGCAAGTTAGACCCCCTCTGACGCCAATAATAAATCATCCGCATATTGCAACAGCGTTGAGCCGGATGACAACTGGCACTCATCCAAGTCTCTTTTAACTGCCACAGCATATACTGCCGGGCTTTCTGTGTAGCCCTGCCGCAGGCGCGTCCAAGTGTACTGTTGATTCCGATATGTAAAAGCAAATAGATATCGACTGTCCGGGTGCAGTGGTATGTAGAAAAAGGCTGAGCATAAATCTATGACGGAGAAAGTGTCTGCTGCTGGTGGTATAGAAGACAAAATAACATTTGTGTCCGGCACCAATGGAGCAATAGGGATAACAATTTTATTGACGGCTCTGAGATCCTGTACAAATCGCCACTCGTTGGGTCTTCCCACTTTTGGAATGGGGAGTATAGGGGTATTACAGGGGCTTTGTGTTCTCTTCAGCACCCTTTGCTGTAATAGTGCACTGATCACTCCCTCTATTCCTTTCTCTGCGTCTGACGCCAATCGGTATTGTTTCAAGCATGGCAGGGCAACGTTCTTCTGTAACTGTACCCTGTGCGCTGGGGCAGAATGTACCTTTCCAATATGATTTTTATGCTGTGCCCATAGATCTGTCGGTACCTGAGCCAGGACTGAAGGGAGTAAATGATGGCTGTTTCGGGGCGGTTGTTGTCTTTCAAATGTAGCGGGCCATTGTTCATCTTTCCAGGTCACTCTGCCCTCCTGTTTGCCATAAAACTCTAAAACATAAAACAAAAAACCCATAAAACATAAAACAGCGCTCTGAAAGCTAGTGACATCGAAACAAACCTGGTGTTGTAAGACTTCGTACTGTGCTCACCCCAGTCCAACGCCGGCATCTCCACATCATAAAACTCTATCAGGCAATTATGTCCGTCTATGTCAACATCAATTTGACGTAGGACCTTTTTTCTCTGGCCTTTTTCATCGATTCTCCCATTTGCACACCTAACACTTCCTCCCTCGTAATAATGACCTGTTCTAAAGTATTTACATATCCCTCTGAGACACCACCAATCAACGTGTCCCTCTCCTTTGTGAATACCGATGCAAAATACTCATTAAGGATCTCACCAACTTCCTTTGGTTCTATACATAATTTCGCTCCTTTGTGAAAGACAAATAAAGAGAGGGAAAGAAAGATTGGTTTTTAAAAAAATAAATTTAGAGTACCCAATTATTTCTTTCCAATTAACAGGCAATTTAGTGTGGCCAATCCACCTAACCTGCACACCTTTGGGTTGTGGGGGTGAGATCCGCGCAATCACGGGGAGAATGGGCAAACTCCATACAGACAGTGATCCGGGGCCGGGATTGAACCTAGGTCCTCAGCGCCGCAGGAGAAAGATTGGATTAAGGAGATTAAAAAGAAACAGAAAGGAAAAAGTACAAAAAATACAAAATTAAATCACATTTCAAATTTCCAAATTTAAAGGAACGGAACATCTAAATTTAAATGTTTTCAGTTTCTGGGAAACTTGTCATTAAGTGGTAATCAGTGACAATTCAACTGAAAGGGTACATATGGTATTAATTTCTCTATTTAACTTTCTGTGGCAAGTTTAATGGGTAATCTCTGTGCAAATGCCAAAACTTCATGAAAATTGCTTATGTTAAGCATGAGATAAATTGTCTTGAAGATAACAGCAGATCGGCACAAACCAGCCAGTGGCCCTTGGTGGGTTGCAGTTCATGGGGCATCTCTTACCACAAATTGCTGGCTGATTTGCACATTAATAACGGCATGCATTATGCACACGCCATAATATTCAGCAAACTCCGCACCATTAACTTTTTGTTTTGTGCCATTAACTTTTTGATTGTTTTTACCTCACCGTCTGTGCATGAAAAAGTAAATGTTTTTTTCCATAAATTAACTTTTCAAAAATCTACCATTTCTCCAAAACTAACAACCAGAAGAAATCTGACCCATAAGTTAAAGATATTAAACTTGCTTGCTTAAAAAAAAAACATGTACATGATAAAATGTATAGCTTTGGAAATTACATGCTTTAAATATAAGTAGAATTTATAGGATGCTTTCTTAGAGTCATATGTTTACAGCATGAAAACTGGCCCTTCGGCCCAACTTGTCCATGCCGCCTGTTTTTACCCCTAAGCTATTCCCAAATGCCGCATTTGGCCCATATCCCTCTCCCCATCTTTTCCATATAACTGTCTAAATGCATTTTAGAAGACAAAATTGTACCCACCTCTACTACTGCCTCAGGCAGGTCGTTCCAGACACTCACCACCCTCTCTGTGAAAACATTGCCCCTCTGGACCCTTTTTGTCTCTCCCGTCTCATCTTAAACCTATGCCCTCTAGTTCTAGACTCCCTTACCTTTGGGAAAACATATTGACTATCTACCTTATCTATGCCCCTCATTATTTTATCGATCTCTGTAAGTTCACCCTAAGACAACCAAGCTCCAAGAAAAAAAGTCCCAGTCTATCCAGCCTCTCCTTACAACGCAAACCATCAAGCCCCGGTAGCATCCTAGTCAATTTTTTCTGCACTCTTTCTAGTTTAATAATATACTTTGTATAATAGGGTGACCAGAAATGTACGCAGTATTCGAAGCGTGGCCTTACTAATGTCTTGTACAACTTCAGCGAGATGTCCCAACTCCTATATTCAATGTTTTGACCAATGAAACCAAGCATGCTAATACCTTCTTCATCACCCTGGCCATCTGTGACTGCACTTTCAAGGGGCTATGAACCTGTACCCCTAGATCTCTTTGTTCTATAACACTCCCCAACACCCTACCATTAACTGAGTAGGTCCTGCCCCGATTCGATCTACCAAAATGCACTACCTTTCATGTATCTGAATTAAACTCCATCTGCCATTCATCGGCCCACTGGCCCAATTGATCAAGATCTTGTTGCAATCCTAGATAACCTTCTTCACTGTCCACTATGCCACCAATCTTTGTGTCATCTGCAAACCTACTAACCAGGACTAATAAATTCTCATCCAAATCATTTAGATAAATAACAAATAACAGTGGACCCAGCAGTAATCGTTGAGGCACACCACTGGTCACAGGTCTCCAGTTTGAAAAACAAACCCTTTATAACCACCCTTGTCTTCTGTCATCAAGCCAATTTTGTATCCAATTGGTTATCTCACCATGGATCCCGTGAGATTTTACCTGATACAACAACCTTCCATGCGGTACCTTGTCAAATGCCTTGATAAGGTCCATGCAGACAACGTCGACTCCACTACCCTTATCTACCTTTCTGGTTATGCCTTTAAAAAAATTCAACCAAATTCGTGAGACATGCTTTTGCATTCACAAAGCCATGCTGACTGTTCCTAATCAGTCCGTGCTTCTCTAAATACCTGTAGATCCTGTCTCTCAGAGTACCTTCTGACAACTTACCCACCACAGACGTTAAGCTCACTGGTCTGTAGTTCCCAGGCTCTTCCCTGCAGCCCTTTTTAAACAAAGGCAATTTGCTACGCTCCAATCTTCAGGCACCTCACCTGTGTCTGTTGACGATTCAAATATCTCTGCTAGGCGACCTGTAATTTTCTCCCTAGCCTCATTATCTTTGTATCATCTGGGGTCATGGTGGCATGTCACTGGATTAGTACACAAGAGACCCAGGTTAGTGCTCGGGGGTTTTGAGTTCGAATCCCACCATGTCAGCTCACGTTAAAAGATAGTCTCAATAATAGTGACCCATGACAAGTATCACTGATTGTTGAGTAACTCATCTTGTTCATGAATGTCCTTTCGGAAGGAAATCTTCAGTCCTTACTCGTGGCTCTGGTCCCACAACAATACCGTTGACTCTGAGCTGTCCTCTGAAATGGCCCAGCAAATCATGTAGTTCAAGGACAATTAGGGATAGACAACAAATGTAGGCCTTGCCTGAGATGCCCACATCCCATGGGTGGCACAGTGGTTAGCACTGGTGCCTTACAGCACGAGGGAGCCAAGTTCAAATCCAGCCTTGGGTGTCTGTATGTGTGTAGTTTGTATGTTCTCCCCGTGTGTGTGTGGGTTTCCTCCGGCTGCTCTGGTTTCCTCCCACAGTCCAAAGATGTGCACATTAGGTGGATTGGACATGCTAAATTGCCCCTTAGTGTCCAGGGATGTGCAGGTTAGGTGGGGGTACGGGAATAGGGTAGAAGTGGGCCTGGGTAGGGTGCACTTTCAGATGGTCGGTGCAGACTCGATGGGCCAAATAGCCTCCTTCTGCACTATAGGGATTCTATGAATGAATAAAGAAAAAACCCATGATGGGAAAAGGTCAGCTAGGTCAATCGTGATCTTTTTTCATCGAGCAATTCCTATGTTCCTTTGGTTTTCTGATTGGATTTGCCCATATTTCTGTTGCAACTATGGTAGATAAGTCAGAAAAACCATGCCGAAATTCAACTTTTCCATCAAATATATGCTGAGGCCATCCATTATATGTTGACTATGAGATAAAGTGTCCCTCTAGGAATTTTAACGGTCAAATTTTATATGGCGTAAAGTCAAATTGTCTAATGCTAAGATCCCCCAAAATTGACAATGCAACATATTAATGGCCCAGACTTTCCTGTTGTCATGCGAGAGTGCCTTTAAGAACTGGATGTTTAAGCAATGTACCTTTAAGAAAACAGTGATGTCATAGAGTGGGTGGAGTTCATCTCAGTTCAGCCATTTTGCAATTTAGTTTTGCAGTTTGCAGGAAGAAAGCAAGGTGCTGGAGCTGAAGTCAACCAAGCTAATATATCTCTGCCATTCTACAGAAAATATATATATCCTTTAACCTGATGTGATACTGTTTAAAGGTGTTAAGTCTCTTGGAAGTTTGAAGGAACATTTTAAGGAGTTATTTACTGTTGCAATATTTTCTGAGTTACCTTTGAAGTAAGGGGTGTTCAGAGATCCAATGTTTATTTAAGATGTTAAGTTGAGTTCATGGAATAAACAGTGTTTTGTGTTTAAAAACCCACGTGTCCATAATTGTAATCCCACACCTCGGGAAAAAGCCGTGTGCTAGGAAAAGCAACAAATCCATTAAAGGGAGAGGTTGGTTGAACTCCATGATACATTGTGGGGTTCTGAAAACACCTCGCCCATAACACTGTCCATGGAAAATTGGAGACTGTCCGTACCCTGGAGCATGCGGTATGGGATTCTTTGGAAGGCCCAACGCAAGGATTCCATGGGACATGCTGGAAAGTTTCAACATCGGATGGAGAATTCCTCTGCATCTGGCACCTTCCGAAAAAAGCCTCCAACTCTGAGTTAAGAGTCAGAGACTTCGGAGGGCTCCGACCTGCTTATCTGCCTAGTTGCCTGTAGTGATCTGTATATCCGTATGTATATGAAGGGTTAATGTACAGAAGTAACAACTAGGTAATCCCTAGATGGCAGCACTACAGATGCGTATAAAAGACTGACTCAGGCCAAGTTCCCACCTCTTCGTGTTTGGAGTGACGTGTAACCAGAGGTAGATGGAGATTGCTCAGAGTGAAGGTGTTTTTAATCGTAGTCAATATATATTTAATCTCTAGTTTAGTTGTTGATGAGAGAACAAACTCACAGTTTATTTGTTAACGTTACTCAATAAACAATTTGCTCTAATTGGAGATTTTGGGTGTTAAAGAACACCGAGTACAGGATCATCTTGGGAAGAAGCAAATGAGTAACATATATTACACAAGGTAATATAACATTACCCAGGAAATATTAGACAGAGAAGAAATATGTTTTAACTCCCAGGTAACTATACAGCCGACTCTCCACTTACCACCCCTCCAACATCCCTCCCCAAACACCCCTGAACCTCTGATTCCCACCCGACCTTCCAACTTCTTCCCGACCTTCCAACTTCACTCTGACCTTCCAACTTGACCCCGACCTTCCATCTTCACCCCGACCCTCCAACTTCACTCCCGACCCTCTGACCCTCGGTCCGACCTGACCCAATCTTACCCCGCTACCCAATCTGCCACCCTGCCACATACCACCTGCCACCTTACAAATTATCGCCCTGTCACTCTACCTAGTTAACACCCTATGTACCCTGCCACCCCACCCAGCTAGCATCCTCTGCACCCTGCCACCCTACCCACTGACCTCACCCACACTTATTCACAATCAGTTAAAAATTATTTAAATGTCCCAAAGCTTTTCACTGCATTAGTGATTACAGATTGACCACAATACAGCAGCAACTGCTGTTCAAAAATCAGTATGGCTTGGCTTCCTCCAACTCAGTGTTTTGCACTGAGTGCTGAATTTGGTGCTTTTTGAGTGCGATAGTGAGAGTTTGGTGACCGAGGGAGTATAAGGCTTCATTTTTATCTAAAGTTTAGTCTTTCTTTTATTTAGTTAATGAACTTAAAAGTTGCTGTTTGGTTTAGAAGAAGGTGAATTTTCAATCAGCTTTAAACAGGCTTCTACTTCTAGGCACTTGCAGCTGGAGCTTGTTAATTAGTTAATTGGATTAGGCCAGTTTTTCAGAGGCGAGATTCACAGTATAAATGATCCCCTACAGTGCAGACTTTGTTTGCACTGAGTGCTGAATTTGGTGCTTTTTGAGTGCGATAGTGAGAGTTTGGTGACCGAGGGAGTTTGGTGAGGAGGGAGTAAGGTGCTCCTTTCATTTTGTTTCCGACATTTCCGCAAAGAGTGCGAAGAGAGCCAGGAGTTTACAGGAAGTGTAGCTGACTGGGAGCAGAGTCGGAGGGCGGAGATCTAGTTAGTCCACACAGCAGCTCTATTCTTTAAGGTAAGAGGGGATGGAGGCTAGGCCAGTTACATGCTCCTCCTGTAGGATGTGGGTGGTGAGGGATACCACCGGTGTCCCCACTGACTATACCTGCGGGAAGTGCACCCAACTTCAGCTCCTCAAAGACCGTGTTAGGGAACTGGAGCTGAAGCTGGATGAACTTCGGATCATCCGGGAGGCAGAGGGGGTGATTGAGAAGAGTTACAGGGAGGTAACCACACCCAAGGTACAGGACAAGAATAGCTGGGTTACAGTCAGGGGGAAAAAAACAAACAGGCAGACAGTGCAGGGATCCCTCGTGGCCGTTCCCCTTCAAAACAAGTATACCGTTTTGGATGCTGTTGGGGGGGATGACCTACTGGGGGAAGGCCCTAGTGGTCAGGTCTCTGGCACGGAGTCTGGCTCTGGGGCTCAGAAGGGAAGGGGGGAGAATAGAAAAGCAATAGTTGTAGGAGATTCAATGGTTAGGGGAATAGATAGGAGATTCTGTGGTCGCGAGCGAGACTCCCGGAAGGTATGTTGTCTCCCGGGTGCCAGGGCCAGGGATGTCTCGGATCGTGTCTTCAGGATCCTTAAGGGGGATGGTGAGCAGCCAGAAGTCGTGGTGCACATTGGTACCAACGACATAGGTAGGAAAAGGGGTGTGGAGGTAATAAACAAGTTTAGGGAGTTAGGCTGGAAGTTGAAAGCCAGGACAGACAGAGTTGTCATCTCTGGTTTGTTGCCGGTGCCACGTGATAGCGAGGCGAGGAATAGGGAGAGAGTGCAGTTGAACACGTGGCTGCAGGAATGGTGTAGGAGGGAGGGCTTCAGGTATTTGGATAATTGGAGCGCATTCTGGGGAAGGTGGGACCTGTACAAGCAGGACGGGTTGCATCTGAACCAGAGGGGCACCAATATCCTGGGAGGGAGGTTTGCTAGTACTCTTCGGAAGGGTTTAAACTAATTTGGCAGGGGAATGGGAACCGGATTTGTAGTCCAGCAACTAAGGTAGCCGATATTCAGGACGCCAAAGCATGTAATGAGGCAGTGGGGAAGGGAACACTGACAAAGGAGAGTATTTGCAGGCACGGAGATGGGTTGAAGTGTGTATACTTCAACGCAAGAAGCATCAGGAATAAGGTGGGTGAACTTAAGGCATGGATCGGTACTTGGGACTACGATGTGGTGGCCATCACGGAAACTTGGATAGAAGAGGGGCAGAAATGGTTGTTGGAGGTCTCTGGTTATAGATGTTTCAATAAGATTAGGGAGGGTGGTAAAAGAGGTGGGGGGGTGGCATTATTAATTAGAGATAGTATAACAGCTGCAGAAAGGCAGTTCGAGGAGTATCACTCTATTGAGGTAGTATGGGTTGAAGTCAGAAATAGGAAAGGAGCAGTCACCTTGTTAGGAGTTTTCTATAGGCCCCCCAATAGTAGCAGAGGTGTGGAGGAACAGATTGGGAAACAGATTTTGGAAAGGTGCAGAAGTCATAGGGTAGTAGTCATGGGCGACTTTAACTTCCCAAATATTGAGTGGAAACTCTTTAGATCAAATAGTTTGGATGGGGTGGTGTTTGTGCAGTGTATCCAGGAAGCTTTTCTAACACAGTATGTAGATTGTCCGACCAGAGGAGGGGCAATATTGGATTTAGTACTGGGTAATGAACCAGGGCAAGTGATAGATTTGTTAGTGGGGGAGCATTTTGGAGATAGTGACCACAATTCTGTGACTTTCACTTTAGTAATGGAGAGGGATAGGTATGTGCAACAGGGCAAGGTTTACAATTGGGGGAAGGGTAAATACGATGTTGTCAGACAAGAATTGAAGTGCATAAGTTGGGAACATAGGCTGGCAGGGTAGGACACAAGTGAAATGTGGAACTTGTTCAAGGAACAGGTGCTACGTGTCCTTGATATGTATGTCCCTGTCAGGCAGGGAAGAGATGGTCGAGTGAGGGAACCATGGTTGACAAGAGAGGTTGGATGTCTTGTTAAGAGGAAAAAGGTGACTTATGTAAGGCTGAGGAAACAAGGTTCAGACAGGGCATTGGAGGGATACAAGATAGCCAGGAGGGAACTGAAGAAAGGGATTAGGAGAGCTAAGAGAGGGCATGAACAATCTTTGGCGGGTAGGATCAAGGAAAACCCCAAGGCCTTTTACACATATGTGAGAAATATGAGAATGACTAGAGCGAGGGTAGGTCCGATCAAGGACAGTAGCGGGAGATTGTGTATTGAGTCTGAAGAGATAGGAGAGGTCTTGAATGAGTATTTTTCTTCTGTATTTACAAATGAGAGGGGCGATATTGTTGGAGAGGACAGTGTGAAACAGATTGGTAAGCTCGAGGAAATACTTGTCAGGAAGGAAGATGTGTTGGGCATTTTGAAAAACTTGAGGATAGACAAGTCCCCCGGGCCTGACGGGATATATCCAAGGATTCTATGGGAAGCAAGAGATGAAATTGCAGAGCCGTTGGCAATGATCTTTTCGTCCTCACTGTCAACAGGGGTGGTTGCAGGGGATTGGAGAGTGGCGAATGTCGTGCCCCTGTTCAAAAAAGGAACTAGTGTTAACCCTGGGAATTACAGGCCAGTTAGTCTTACTTCGGTGGTAGGCAAAGTAATGGAAAGGGTACTGAAGGATAGGATTTCTGAGCATCTGGAAAGACACTGCTTGATTAGGAATAGTCAGCACGGATTTGTGAGGGGTAGTTCTTGCCTTACAAATCTCATTGAATTCTTTGAGGAGGTGACCAAGCATGTGGATGAAGGTAAAGCAGTGGATGTAGTGTACATGGATTTTAGTAAGGCATTTGATAAAGTTCCCCATGGTAGGCTTATGCAGAAAGTAAGGAGGCATGGGATAGTGGGAAATTTGGCCAGTTGGATAACGAACTGGCTAACCGATAGAAGTCAGAGAGTGGTGGTGGATGGCAAATATTCAGCCGGGATCCCAGTTACCAGTGGCGTACCGCAGGGATCAGTTCTGGGTCCTCTGCTGTTTGTGATTTTCATTAATGACTTGGATGAGGGAGTTGAAGGGTGGGTCAGTAAATTTGCAGATGATACGAAGATTGGTGGAGTTGTGGATAGGAAGGAGGGCTGTTGTCGGCTGCAAAGAGACATAGATAGGATGCAGAGCTGGGCTGAGAAGTGGCAGATGGAGTTTAACCCTGAAAAGTGTGAGGTTGTCCATTTTGGAAGGACATATATGAATGCGAAATATAGGGTTAACGGTAGAGTTCTTGGCAATGTGGAGGAGCAGAGAGATCTTGGGGTCTATGTTCATACATCTTTGAAAGTTGCCACTCAAGTGGATAGAGCTGTGAAGAAGGCCTATGGTGTGCTTGCGTTCATTGACAGAGGGATTGAATTTAAGAGCCGTGAGGTGATGATGCAGCTGTACAAAACTTTGGTAAGGCCACATTTGGAGTACTGTGTACAGTTCTGGTCGCCTCATTTTAGGAAGGATGTGGAAGCTCTGGAAAAGGTGCAAAGAAGATTTACCAGGATGTTGCCTGGAATGGAGAGTAGGTCTTACGAGGAAAGGTTGAGGGTGCTAGGCCTTTTCTCATTAGAGCGGAGAAGGATGAGGGGCGACTTGATAGAGGTTTATAAGATGATCAGGGGAATAGATAGAGTAGACAGTCAGAGACTTTTTCCCCGGGTGGAACACACCATTACAAGGGGACATAAATTTAAGGTGAAAGGTGGAAGATATAGGAGGGATATCAGAGGTAGGTTCTTTACCCAGAGAGTAGTGGGGGCATGGAATGCACTGCCTGTGGAAGTAATTGAGTCGGAAACATTAGGGACCTTCAAGCAGCTATTGGATAGGTACATGGATGACGGTAAAATGATATAGTGTAGATTTATTTGTTCTTAAGGGCAGCACGGTAGCATTGTGGATAGCGCAATTGCTTCACAGCTCCATGGTCCCAGGTTCGATTCCGGCTTGGGTCATTGTCTGTGCGGAGTCTGCACGTCCTCCCCGTGTCTGCGTGGGTTTTCTCCGGGTGCTCCGGTTTCCTCCCACAGTCCAAAGATGTGCGGGTTAGGTGAATTGGCCAATGATAAATTGCCCTTAATGTCCAAATTGCCCTTGGTGTTGGGTGGAAGTGTTGAGTTTGGGTATGGTGCTCTTTCCAAGAGCCGGTGCAGACTCAAAGGACCGAATGGCCTCCTTCTGCACTGTAAATTCAATGATAATCTATGATTAATCTAGGACAAAGGTTCGGCACAACATCGTGGGCCGAAGGGCCTGTTCTATGCTGTACTTTCTATGTTCTATGATCCTGCAGTACAAAAAAGGATGTCTGAATACACTCAACATTTCTGAAGAGGCCTGGTTCAGAATTAATCCTGGGTCTGAAATCCACCTTTGTTACAAAAAATAAGAGCTGAGTGGCAATCTGACGGTGATTGTCACTTCAAAAAGATTCAGCCAACTGGGTTATGCCAAACACAACGTTATTCTGTCATATATGTGCAACACTGATGGCAACATATCCAGTGGCACAAGTATTTACCATCCTGTAATTACAGCTGGCATTTATGAATTCTTAACTTGTTTGTCTGAAATTCCCATCTCCATTAATTTAGGGAAGGCCATAACTAATTATTATCTAAACTATCAGAGGCAGTTAACATTTCCATCAAAAAGGGCAGCACAGTGGCACAAGTGGTTCGCACTGCTGCCTCATGGCGCCGAGGTCCCAGGTTCGTTCCCGGCTCTGGGACACTGTCCGTGTGGAGTTTTCACATTCTCCCCGTGTTTGCGTGGGTTTCGCCTCCACAACCCAAAGATGTGCAGGCTAGGTGGATTGGCCAAGCTAAATTGCCCCTGAATTGGAAAAATGAATTGGTACTCTAAATTTAAAAAAAAACATTTCCATCAAAATAATGGAGAAAAGTATACAACTTCAGGGCTTTTGTCAAAACCGCAAATCTTAAGTATGATGAAGAATCGGAACCTGAATTTTTTTTAAAGAAGTAAAGAGAGCAACAGAGTTGATATTTCAAGTCAATGACTTTTCATCGGACTGAAGTTTAAGTGTGGCTGGTCAATAGTCACTTTAGCACATTGTTATGCCATCTTCCTCTTTGGTGATCCAGCTAGAATTTTAACCTTCACAATATATGGCAATGTGTTTGTTTTTTGGCAGAAATTTCACTGGTGATGAACTATTAAAAAGCATATTTACTTAAACTGATCCAAAAGTTTCAAAACCATTAATTCCAGATATTTGTGGCAGAAAGAAATCGACAGTCGAGAGTTTTGAAGGAACTGCTGTGATGTGGACGGCACGGTAGCACAGTGGTTAGACTGTTGCTTCACAGCGCCAGGGACCTGGGTACGGTTCCCGGCTTGGGTCGCTGTCTGTGCAGAGACTGCACGTTCTCACTGAGTCTGCGTGGGTTTCTTCCGGGTGCTCTGGTTTCCTCCCACAAAGATGTGCTTGTTCGGTTAATTGGACATTCTGAATTCTCCTCAGTGAACCAGACCTGGTGCCAGAGTGTGGTGACTAGGGGCTTTTCACAGTAACTTCATTGCAGTGTTAATGTAAGCCTACTTGTGACACGAACAAAGATTACATTACATATTATATTTTTGGATTTTCAGCTAAGATTCACACCATGTATTTTGTTTTTAAAAAATTGCAATTCTACTTTCAAAATGACAATTTTCCTAAATTGTCTATGATTTAATAAAAATGCTGTTATTTACTTCCAGGACTTTCAATGGATTATGCTGAAAACAAGCTGTACTGGATTAATTCTAGGACTGGAATCATAAGCAGATGTACCCTGGAAGGTGGTAATTTAGAAGTGATCAGCTCAATGACACAATTTTTAACCAAAGCAACAGCCCTGGCTATTATGGGTAAATATAAAAACTTTATAACACAGACATCTTTGTTGGAATGTGCAGCTAGCTAATGTGGCAAAACGTCCTCGCATTGACATTTTTAGTGACTTAACTACAAACAATTATTGTCAGGAAGAATTCTACCCTGAGGGGGAATTGCCAAAAAACAACATTTCCTTATTTTGGGTGCA
Source organism: Scyliorhinus torazame (assembly GCF_047496885.1). Lineage (NCBI taxonomy): Eukaryota > Metazoa > Chordata > Chondrichthyes > Carcharhiniformes > Scyliorhinidae > Scyliorhinus > Scyliorhinus torazame. The sequence goes on from NC_092708.1 coordinate 61,366,470, forward strand.
ATGAGATACGATCGTTCTCGCTATAGTATTTAGAATGAAGCAGATTCTTGCTTTTAGCAACATTGGAACAGTTCTCGTTGCTTCCAAATCGAGACGTTTCAACATGCAAACAGGCAATTTGGCCAAACTAGTCTATGTTGGAAGCTATCCTCCATGCGAGCAAATAAATTTAATCATGTTTAACCGCCTTTTTCCTTCATGGCCCCATCCAACATAATTCCGAGTACTGACAGTTTCTACCTCAGCCATCAATCCTGGCAGTGAATTCCACAGCCTCGCAAATATGTTCAAACAAGTTTCTCTAAGCTCCCCATCCTGAATCTTTCACATTTATTTGTGTATTCATGGTCTATATTCTCCACAGAGTTAACAGCATGTTTCCCGGCAAGACCAGACAGAGTCAGCATGGCTTTATGAAGGGCAAATCATGCTTGACAAATCTACTGGAATTTTTTGAGGATATAACTGGTAGAGTTGATGAGGGGGAGCCAGTGGAAATGCTTTATTTGGACTTATGGAAGCTTCTGTCCCACATAAGAGATAAGCATGTAATATTAATGCGCATGGGATTAGGAGTAGTGTTTTATTTTTTGACATTTAAGAAAAATAGGTTTTCCAATTAAGGAGTAATTTAGCATGGCCAATCCACCTACCCTGCATTTCTTTGGGTTGTGGGGGTGAGACCCACACAGACACGGGGAGAATGTGCAAACTCCACATGGACAGTGACCCTGGACCGGGATCGGACTTGGGTCCTTGGTGTCTTGAGGCAGCAGTGCTAACCACTGCGCCACCATGCTGCCCGAGGGGTGGTGTATTGAGATGGATATAAAACTTGGTGACAGACAGGAAGCAAAGAGTCGGTCTTTTTCAAATTGGCAGCCAGTGACTAGTGGGGTACCGGAGGTATTGGTGCTGGGACAATGAGGGCACAAAATCATATCTCCAAATTTGCAGATGACACAATGTTCTGTGGAAGGGTGAGCTACGCGAAGGATATAGAAATCCTTCAGTGTGATTAGGACATGTTGTGTGAGTGGGCAAATGAATAGCAGATGCAGTATAATTTGGAAAAATGTGAGGTTATCCACTTTGGTAGCAAAAACAGGAAGGCAGACTATCATCTGAATGGCCCTAAGAGGGGGATGTGTAACAAGACCTGGGTGTCCTTGTGCACCAGTCACTGAAGGTAAGCATGCAGGTACAGCAGGGAGTAAAGAAGGCAAATGGTATGCTGACCTTCATTGCGAGAGGATTTGAGAACAGGAGCAGGGATGTCTTGCTGCAATACTTGGAATAGTGTTGCAATTTTGGTATCCTTATCTGAGGAAGGATGGGCTGGATTCTTTGCAACCTCACACCGAAATCTTGGCCAGCGCGGGGGCGGAGAATTGATGTTCCTGCAAGAAATCTGGACCGGCGCCGGTTCACCTATTCAGCGGGCCCTGAAAAGCACCGTACTCGGGGAGTACGCTACGCCGCCTGGGACCATTGCCAGAGACCCACTCAGCAATTTTCCGCCCCCGACCGGCCAAAGTCCCGAGAGAGTGGAACTAATGTGCTCCAGTTGATCGGGCTACTCGTGTGGAGGCTGCGGACTCAGTCCTGGTTGGGAGCAGGCAGATCAGAGGGCAAAGGGTCCTTATAGGCGGCCGGGGAATGTTCGTGCGGGGGTTGAGGGCGGGCGCGCAGCCTGATCAGCTTTCTTTGGTCTAGCTCCGCAGTCCAAGTCCGCCATGCAGCACGGCGCGGCCACTGGAGGCCGCCTCCCACATGCACGGCCTCTGACCTGAAGTGCGGTGGCCCGTATCTGCAGCAAAAGCTGCAAGATTTACTCCGGGTGCCTGCTGGCCCCCTGCGGGGCTTGGAATTAGAGGTCCTTTCATGCCAGTTTTTCTGGTGCGAAACCCCACCATTTTGACGCCGGCGTGGGGATATAGTCCCAATAATGGATAACCAGCCTGATGTTCTTGCTCTAGAGGGAGTGCAGCGATGGTTTACCAGACTGATTCCTGAGATGGCAGGACTGACGTATGAGGAGAGACTGAGTCGGTTAAGATTATATTCGCTGGAGTTCAAAAGAATGAGGGGGAGATGTCATGGAAACCTATAAAATTCTAAAAGGACTGGATAGGGTAGAAGCAAGCAAGGCTGTACCAAATGGTGGGGGTGTCCAGGACCCGGGGTCACAGTCTGAGGATATGGGGTAAAGCATTTAGTGCAGTGACAAGGAGAAATTTCTTCACCCAGAGAATGGTGATCCTGTAGAATCCATTACCGCAGAAAGCAGTTGAGGCCAAATCATTGCATGTTTTCCTGAAGTAGTTAGATATAACACTTGGGGCGAAATGGGATCAAAGGATATGGGGGGAGGTGGCATTAGGCTATTGAGTTGGAAGATCAGCCATGATCATAATGAATGGTGGGGAACGTTCAAATGGCCGAATGGCCTCCTCCTGCATATATTTTCTATGTTTCCAACCATATTCCTTTATCCCTTGATTTCCTTACCATCCAAAAATGTATTGATCTTCATCTTGAAAATATTTATTGACTGAGCATTCACAGCCCTCTGAGTGAAGAAATTATCTCCTCTCAGTTCTAATTGGTTGGCCACCTTATCCAGAGCCGACAACCCCCCAGTTCAAGATTCTTCAGCCAGGTCAACAGCTGCTAAATATGTCTGTCAAGCCTTCCAAGAATTTAATATGTTACAATGAGACTACTTCTTATTTTCCTAAATTGCAGAGAATAAAGGCGCTTTCTAATCCATCTCTCCTGATGGGACTGTCCTCTCATTTCAGGAATTAATCTAATGAAACTTTGGTTGCACCTCCTCTACAGCAAGTGTATCAGTCCTTAGGTAAGGTGACCAAAACTGTACTCACTACTCCAGGTGTGGTCTCGCCAAAGCCCTATAATTGCAGCAAGACGCCCGTATCCATACATTCCTTGCGATAAAGGCTAACATATAATTTGCCTTCCTACTTGCTTACTGTTACCTGCATGTTTATTTTCTTTGATTTTTTTTTATAAAGGAACACCCAAAGGTGAACTCAAATACCTCTAAATGCCAACATTTACTAGTTTCTCACCTTTGAAAAAAATATTTTACTTTGCTTCTCAGCAATTCAACCTTCCCACATTCAACTCCATCTGCCCCTCTTTGCCCAATCAATTAATCGGTCTTTATCCCTTTGCAGTCCCTGTGTTGCCTCCACAGCTTATTCCCTTGCTTATTTTTGTATCATGACCAGACTGGAATACATCACACTCAGTTCACACTCAATGATCTCTGTCATTAATATGGATTGTAAACAGCTGAGATCCTTATGCACTCTCTTAGTCATCTCAAAATGATCCCTCTTTTTTTTTTGTTCATTCATCTATCTGCAATCCATGCTAATATATTATCCCCAATCCTATGAGCCCAAATCTTTCAGAACGACTTCTTGTGTGGCACTTTATCTGAAAATCCAGACATACTGTGGACGAGATCTTCTGGCTGTTCAAGCCAACAGGATCATCCGTTCCCACCGATGGCGCACCCCCGCCCCGGGTTTCCCGGTGGAGTGGGGTGGATTCAATGGGAAATCCCATTGACAGCAGCAGGACCAGAAGATCCTGCCATCGACCAACAACAAGCCACCTCCAGCCGCCGTGAAACACGCTGCGGGGAGGCCAGAGAATCTCATTCAATATATCTGCTATCGTTGCTATCTACCGTGTTAGTTCTATCCTCAAAAAAAGCTAACAGGTGTGTCAAACACAATTTGCCTTTCATAAAACTGTGATGGCCCTGCCTGGATCACATGACAATTTCCAATGCCCTCTTATCCTGTCCCTAGTAATTGATTCTAACATTCCTCTGACTGCCAATGTCACCTGAAAGTGTGAATATCTAGCCTGATATTTCACAAATCATTATTAATGGTTTGCACTGTGATAATATTATACATCTGGTGTGTATTTCTCTTACTATTTCCTCACCACTCTGGGAGGTCACATTTAGTGCGGGGCATGATTGATCATCTGGCATTTTTGGCAATGAAACAATCAGTGTTGGAAAATCAAGGTCAGCCAGTGAGGCTAGGGGATGGTTTCGATGAATTGAACTAATTGTGGATTCAACCCAGATGCAGAGACACCTTCCGTGGAGGTAAGACTATGAGCAAAGCCAAGATTGATGAGTCATAGAAATTGCTTTTTAATCGGTAAGAAAATCCAGCTTTGATAACTGATGAAATAAATCATATTTATGCCAAAAGGTTCTTCAGCTTTATAGTTGTACTATCCACTCACTGCAACTAAAATATGTCAATTTTAAATTTAAGTAAATGTCAGATACTTTCACCCCCTCGGTCTTCCTTGCTCTCACCCCACCCTGCATTTTATTCCTTTTACCATTCTTTTTTAACTTTGCACCTTGCAGATGAAGCTATTCTTCCTGTTCTGTCCTTCAAAGACTGAAAATATTCTTGGTGGCTCACATAACCCCCAATATCGATTTAGAACGCGGGAGAAACTTTGATTGACTAAAATTCTGACCCAAAGGATTAATTTCATAGCTAGATGAAGCGCCGCAATGTGAGGTTGTAGCTGCATCATGAATACAACCAGTTACATCTTTCAGATGATTTTATGTGCAGGTACCATACCCAAAATCCGGGGGAGTCATTCTCCGACCCCCCCGCCGGGTCGAAGAATGGCCGTTGGCCGCCGTGAATCCCGCCCAAGTCTCCGGTACTGGAGATTGGGCGGGGGCGGGAATCGGGCCGCGCCGGTTGGCGGGACCCCCCGCTCAATTCTCCAGACCGGATGGGCCGAAGTCCCGCCCAGAAATTGCCTGTCCCGCCGGCGTAACTTAAACCTGGTATTTACCGGCGGGACCAGGTGGTGTGGGCGGGCTCCGGGTTCCGGGGGGGGGGCGCGGGGCGATCTGGCCCCGGGGGGTGCCCCCACGGTGGCCTGGCCCGCGATCGGGGCCCACCGATCCGTGGGCGGGCCTGTGCCGTGGGGGCACTCTTTCCCTTCCGCCTCCGCCACGGCCTCCACCATGGCGGAGGCGGAAGAGACTCTCCCCACTGCGCATGCGCGGGAAACTGTCAGCGGCCGCTGACGCTCCCGCGCATGCGCCGGGAAACTGTCAGCGGCCGCTGACGCTTCAGCGCATGCGCCGCATTTCCGCGCCAGCTGGCGGGGCAACAAACGCCATTTCCGCCAGCTGGCGGGGCGGAAATCCCTCCGGCGTCGGCCTAGCCCCTCAATGTTGGGGCTCGGCCCCCAAAGATGCGGAGCATTCCGCACCTTTGGGGCGGCGCGATGCTCGTCTGATTGGCGCCGATTTGGGCGCCAGTCGGCGGACATCGCGCCGTTGGGGGAGAATTTCGCCCCGGATCTCCAAAAACCAGACACCTTTCTCTTGGGTTATTGGCGTGCCATTCCTGGAACGGGGTAAGCACAGGAGTGTAGAGGTCATCTCAGGCTAATCCAGAGGATGGAATCAGCAAGAGTGGTGAACTCAGAGGGTTTGAGTCCATTCTGTGCTTTAAGAGCTACCGTCCTCCAGCCCTTCCTATTCTCTGGACCGACAACTGCCAGTTCCACTCGCGAGAATTCCAAAATCAAGGAAAATACAAAATCCAACAGAGTCTCTGTGTCAAGGATGCTGGATTATGGACACTGGATCTATAGGAATAGTGCCTCATAATTAATTGCTTCATTCATTGGGGGTAATTTTAGCTTTTTTCTCTGGCTGAATCGATAGCCCATTTCACACATCATCTGATCATGAGTTATAAAGCAGCCTACTGGCCCCTTATCACCTATCTTTTCCCCAAGTGTAAATGCTAACATTATTCCCACAGTGTCATTGGCAGACTCAGACTTCAATAAGATAGCTCATCTGTGGTGTAATAACACCTCTGGCAGAGGGACAGTGATAGGAGAAAGGATGCTGTCATCCTGAGAGACAATTGCAGGTTCATGCTCCACAGCGGCACTCCCTCAGTCAGGTGTCTCAGCGATCCTATCTGGGGCTGGTTTAGCATAGTGAGCTCAATAGCTGGCTTGCAATGCAGAACAAGGCCAGCAGTGCGGGTTCAATTCCCGTATCGGCCTCCCCGAACAGGCGCCGGAATGTGGCGACTCGAGGGGCTTTTCACAGTAACTTCATTGAAGCCTACTTGCGACAATAAATGATTATTATATTATTATGAAAGTGTCGGAGAACAGATTATTGAGTGGAAGTGTTACCCTCCCAGATCCTCTGAACGCTGGTGTCTGCGAGCATGGTGGTGGCAATGTGAGCATTTGTGGCCTGTAAAGTATTTGAGTTGGGGGCTGCTAATGTGAGAGCGAATGATTGGGTTTCATGTTCTTCATTGTCTTCCTGCCCTTTCATCTCTTCCCTGTTCTCCATTAATTGGCCAGGGTGGCAGTTCTTGCATATCGGTATCTGCGGGTATAGCCAGAAAATATCTGAAAGGAGAAAGTCACAAAAGGTAGGATTACAGTCAGGAAAAGGGATAAAGCTCAGATATTTTAATTAACTTTGTTCTTGGGACGTGGATGTCGCAGGCTGAGCCAGCATTTATTGTCCATCTCTAATTGCCCTTGAGGGGGCAGTTAAGAGTCAACCACATTGCTGTGGATCTGGAGTCACATATAAGCCAGATCAAGTTGGAGAAATGTTCCCTCTTTAGATTTCAAAAACCAATTGCTTATATCAGAGCTGTGAGAGGTGCTTTATTTCTCATTACATCTCCAACTGTAATCAAATTAGCTAAACTAAAACCTAAAACCTTACAAGGTCCCAGTTGCTAAGCAATGATCGCTGGTTTAGTTTAGCCCTCTCTAAGCACAATAGATCACAGTGGAATTGAAACCAACTTCCACACATACAAACACCGTTGTCCAGAATGAACCTAACTATAGGTGTTACCTTTCCAGGCACAGAAACATTAAATTAAACACATGTAAGGCTATACCTTATTTCTAATGTTTACCAAGACAAATATGAATCCCCTAAAACTACCTTTGTTTTCCCAACAATATTAAATCAAATATAACCTGGTCCCCAGTTGGTTCTTCAATGCACTGCTTCAGAAAGCAATTTCATACACACCCTATTAATCCATCCTCCACACCATTAGTGCTAGTTAGGCTTACCCAATCTATATGTAATGCACTCATTACTATTGCATTACCCATGTTACATGCAGCTCTAATTTCCTGATTTACACTGTGCATGTGTTACTACTGCAGTTTGATGGCCGATAAATAACTCCCACTAATATTTGCTGTTTCTTAGTTCCACCCAAACTGATTCAACACATCTTGATCCTTCGATCTAAGATCCACTCTCATTGATTACAGATCCCGTCCCTTATTAACAGTGCTACCTATCTCCTTACCTTTTTGTCTATCCTTCCTCAATGGCTAATATCCTTGAATATTCAGCTCCCGGTCTTGGTCACTCTGGAACACGGTCTCCATAATTGCAAATAAATCAGATGCTTGCCTCTTTTCATGCCTTAGATCATCTACCTTATTGTGAACATTGCATCCATTCAATAAGAGTGCCCTGAGCATTGTATTTTTAACATTGTTCCACATTCTGATCCTATTTGGTTATTGTCTTTGCTTTGTCTGTCTTCTAATTTCGTCTACAACTTTTCTGATGTCAGTTTTGCTTCCCTCCAAGCTGAGCTCATAGAATCATAGAATTTACAGTGCAGAAGAGGCCATTTGGCCCATTGAGTCTGCACCGGCCCTTGGAAAGCGCACCCTACCTAAGCCCGCACATCTACCCTATCCCCACACCTCTACCCCTCCACCCTGCCCCCGTAACTCCACATAACCATTTTTTGGGACACTAAGGGCAATTTAGCATAGCCAATCCACCTAACCTGAACATCTTTGGACTGTGGGAGGAAACCGGAGCACCCGGAGGAAACCCACGCAGACACGTGAAGAACATGCGGACTCCGTGATGCACTATCAATTACGACGAGACGAGAGTAGAGAGTAATCGAGATTTTATTACACAGTGATGTGTGGCCACCTACAGCAGCTGCCGAAATGGGTGCAGTTCAGAGAGCACACACATTTATACTCCGCCTACTGGGCGGAGCCAGCAGGCAGGAATCTACCCCCGTACCTGTAGTACAGGGCCTTACCGTAATACCCTTGTATGCAGTGCATAATACAACAGTGGTGACGACCACATTCACCCCCTGTTACAAATGAGTCCAACGGGGGTGGTGGAAAACTATTTACATACAGGTTGTAATTAAAATTTCAGAGAAGGTTACAAATTTAGACGGTCGGGCGCCTTGATCCGTCGTTGAGAGCACCGCAGTGCTGGTGGCGAGTCAGGTGTCGGCTTAGTCGTCGGTGACTCCGGGAGCGTGTCAACATCCTCTTCATCCCCGGGTGGGACCAAGGGGAGGACGGATTGTCCTGGAGCGGGGGCTGTCATGGGGTGCACTGGGGGAAGGGAGGGTGGCTCCGGGGCAGAGGGGGGGTGTGTGGGGACCCAGCTGGTGCCAGGTCCCTGAGGGAGACTGTGTCTTGGCGGCCATCGGGGTACGAGGCGTACTGCAGGATTGCGTGGAGTAGCTGTACCCTCTCAACCAACGGGTCCGCCTTGTGGAGCCGCACCTGCTGCAGAGGAGCACGGATCCTGGATCTGCCAGCCACGTTGGGAGCGAAACCCCAGAGGTGGACTTCCTGGGGAAGGCAAAGAGACGTTCATGGGGGCTTTTGTTAGTCGCCGTGCACAGGAGCGACCAAATGGAGTGAAGTGCGTCGGAGAGGACCTCCTGCCAGCGGGAGGCCGGGAAATTTCTGGACCCTAGGGCCAGCTGGACAGCCTTCCAGACCGTCCCATTCTGCCACTCCACCTGCAGTTTCCCTGGGGGTTGTAGCTGGTCGTCCTGCTCGAGGCAATGCCCCTGTTGAGCAGGTACTGATGCAGCTCATCGCCCATGAATGAGGATCCTCGGTCGCTGTGGACGTAGGCGGGGAAACCGAACAGAGCGAAGATGGTGTTGAGGGCTTTGATGACATGGCAGACGTTATATCGGGGCAAGGTATGGCGAAGGGGAATCTGGAATATTCGTCGACCACATTGAGGAAATACGTGTTGCGGTCAGTGGAGGGGAGGGGCCCTTTGATGTCCACGCTAAGACGTTCAAAGGGGCGGGAGGCCTTCACCAGGCGCGCATGGTCTGGCCGGTAGAGTGTGGTTTACACTCCGCACAGATCTGGCAGTCTCTGGTGACAGCCCTGACTTCCTCGATGAAGTAGGGCAGATTGCGGGCCTTAATGAAGTGATAAAAGCAGGTGACCCCTGGGTGACAGAGATCGTCGTGCAGGGTCCGGAGTCAGTCCACTTGTGCGCTGGCACATGTACCTCGGGACAGGGCATCGAGGGGCTCGTTCAGCTTACCGGGTCGATACAAAATCTCGTAATTAAAGGTGGAGAGCTCGATCCTCCACTGCAAGATCTTATCATTTTTGATCTTACCCCGCTGTGTGTTGTTAAACATGAAGGCAACCGACCATTGGTCTGTGAGGAGAGTGAATCTCCTGCCGGCCAGGTAATGCGTCCAGTGCCGCATAGCTTCAACAAGAGCTTGGGCCTCCTTTACGACAAAGGAGTGCCGAATTTCGGAGGCAAGGAGGGTGTGGGAACAGCATGCCACGGGCCTGCCTGCCTGGTTGAGTGTGGCGGCCAGAGCGACGTCTGATGCATCACTCTCGACTTGGAAGGGGAGCGTCTCGTCGACCGCGTGCATCGCAGCCTTGGCGATGTCGGCCTTGATACTGTTGAAGGCCTGATGAGCCTCGGCCGTCAGTGGGAAACCAGTGGAGTGGATGAGTGGGCGGGCCTTGTCCTTATAGTTAGGGACCCACTGGGCGTAGTGCGAAAAGAACCCCAGGCATCGTTTGAGGACATTGGGGCAGTGGGGAAGGGCGAGATCTATGAGGGGGCGCATGCGATCGGGGTCAGGCCCTAGAACTCCGTTTTGAACCACGTAGCCGAGGATGGCTAATCGGTTTGTGCTAAACACACACTTCTCCTTATTGTAGGTTAGGTTGAGGAGTTTGGTGGTGTGGAGAAATTTGGAAAGGTTAGCTTCATAGTCCTGCTGGTCATGGTCGCAGATGGTGACGTTATCCAGGTACAGGAAAGTGGCCCGCAGTCCGTACCGGTTAACCATTCGGTCCACCTGCCGTTGGAAGACCGAGACCCCGGGCGTCATTCTCCGACCCCCCGCCGGGTCGGAGAATGGCCGTTGGCCGCCGTGAATCCCGCCCCCGCCCCCGCCGAAGTCTCCGCTCCCGGAGATTGGGCGGGGGCGGGAATCCAGCCGCGCCGGTTGGCGGGACCCCCCGCTGGATTCTCCGGCCCGGATGGGCCGAAGTCCCGCCCAGGAATTGCCTGTCCCGCCGACGTAAATCAAACCTGGTATTTACCGGCGGGACCAGGCAGCGTGGGCGGGCTCCGGGGTCCTGGGGGGGGGCGTGGGGCGATCTGACCCCGGGGGGTGCCCCCACGGTGGCCTGGCCCGCGATCGGGGCCCACCGATCCGCGGGCGGGCCTGTGCCGTGGGGGCACTCTTTCCCTTCCGCCTCCGCTACGGCCTCCACCATGGCGGAGGCGGAAGAGACTCTCCCCACTGCGCATGCGCGGGAAACTTTCGGCGGCCGCTGACGCTCCCGCGCATGCGCGGGGAAACTGACAGCGGCCGCTGACGCTCCCGCGCATGCGCCGCATTTCCGCGCCAGCTGGCGGGGCAACAAACGCCATTTCCGCCAGCTGGCGGGGCGGAAATCCCTCCGGCGTCGGCCTAGCCCCTCAATGTTGGGGCTAGGCCGCCAAAGATGCGGAGACTTCCGCACCTTTTTGCCGGCGCGATGCCCGTCTGATTTGCGCCGGCTTTGGCGCCAGTCGGCGGGCATCCCGCCGTTGGGGGAGAATTTCGCCCCCCGTTAGTGATGCTGAAGAAAACCCTAAGGAAATGGTAAAGGCGGCCGTCTGCTTCAAACGCGGTGTCCGCCTTGTGAATGGGGAGCTGGTGGTAGGCAGATTTCAGGTCCACTGTCGAGAAGACCCGGTACTGTGCAATCTGATTGACCATATCAGATATGCATGGGAGGGAGTATGCATCGAGCTGCGTGTACCGATTGATGGTCTGACTGTAGTCAACGACCATCCTGTTTTTCTCCCCCGTTTTCACCACCACCACTTGGGCTCTCCAGAGGCTGTTGCTGGCCTCGATGATACCTTCCCGCAGCAGCCGCTTGACCTCAGACCTGATGAAGGTCCTCTCCTGGGCGCTGTACCATCTGCTCCTGGTGGCGACGGGTTTGCAATGTGGGGTGAGGTTTGCAAACAGAGAAGGAGGGTCGATCTTGAGTGTCGTGAGGCCGCATACAGTAAGGGGTGGTAGGGGCCCGACAAATTTCAGGGTTAGGCTCTGGAGGTTGAACTGGAAGTCCAGGCCGACTAGCAAGGCAACGCAGAGGTTGGGGAGGACGTAGAGCCGGAAGCCACTGAACTCTACGCCCTGGATGGTGAGGGTGGCGATGCTGTACCCCTGGATCGCCAGGGAGTGGGATCCGGAGGCCAGGGATATTCTTTGGTTAATGGGGTGTATCGCGATGGAGCAGCGCCTTACCGTATCGGGGTGGATGAAGCTCTCAGTGCTCCCGGAGTCGAGAAGGCAGGATATCTCATGCCCGTCGACCTTCACCTTTGTCGGCGCGGTCGCGAGATTGTGTGGTCGGGACTGGTCGATCATGACGGAAGCGAGACGCGGCTGGTCATCGGCGGTTGCAGGCGATGAGCGGCCCGATGAGGTGCCCGAGGCGGGGAAGATGGTGGCGCCCACGGGCCGCACGTGGTCTGAGGCAGGAAGATGGTGGCAACCACTGGCCGCACGTATGTCCTTCCTTGCTGCAGGCCATGCGGAGCGCGCTCCGTGCCGGGCAATGCTGGCGGGGGTGTTTTGTCTGTTCGCAGAAGTAGCACTTGAGTCCCCCGGGCTTGGTTAGCTGCCGTGCGGTGCAGGCGTGGGGTACGCTGGGGGCGGTCGCTGATGGGGTCCACGATGGGGTGGCCGCTGGCGGAGTCCATGATGCCCAGGAGGGGTGGGCCGTGCGGTCGGGGACATACGCCTGTATGTTGTGTGAGGCGACTGTGAGCGAGAGCGCTAGTTTCTTGGTCGCCGCGAGGTCAAGCGTAGTCCCTTCTAAGAGGCGCTGGTGGATGTAGGCCGGCCCTATGCCCGTAATGAACACATCTCTCATTGGAAGGTTTGAATGTTCAGTGGCCGAAACGGCCTGGCAATCACAGTCTCTCACCAGGGCGAGCAGGGCACGCCAGAAATCTTCCACAGACTCACCGGGAAGTTGGTGCCACGTGGACAGGAGGTGCCTGCCGTAGATCTTGTTGGTCTGCTGAGCGTAGTTCTCCTTCAGTAGCGCCATGCCTCTGCGTAGGTCGGCGCATCCTGGATGAGGGGAAAGACATCGGAGCTCAGCCGCATGTACAGAATCTGGAGCTTCTGTGCTTCTGGGATTGGGTCTATCGCTGATCCGATGTCTGCTTCAAAGTAAGCTAGCCAATGTGCAAAGTCCTTTTTGGCATTGTCTGCTTGAGGATGCAGCTGCAGGTGAACCGGCTTGATGCGGATATCCATCTTTGTAAAATCTCTGTGTAATAAATTGATGCACTATCAATTACGCGAGATGAGAGTAGAGAGTAATCGAGGCTTTATTACACAGAGATGTGTGGCCTCCTACAGCTGCTGCCGAAATGGCTGCAGTTCGCAGAGCACACACATTTATACTCCGCCTACTGTGCAGAGCCAGCAGGCAAGGATCTACCCCCGTACCTTTAGTACAGGGGTCTTACTGTAATACCCTCGTATGCAGTATCTCCAATATAATATAACAGTGGTGATTACCACACTCCGCACAGTCACCCAAGTCGGGAATCGAACCTGGGACCCTGGAGCTGTGAAGCAGCTGTGCTAACCACTGTGCTACTGTGTTCCTCTTATGTTATCATCCCCATGCCAATCTGTTTTAAACTCCTGCAAAAGCACCAGCAAATCGCTCTGCGCAGATGGTTGTCCTGCTAAAATGCAACCCATCATCCTGTACAGGTCCCTCTGCCCCAGAACTGACCCCAATGCATCAGAAATCTGATACCCTCCCTCCGACATCAATTCTCTCGCCACATGTTCAATCACTCAATCCCCCTATTTCAATACTCATCAGCATATAGCACTGGAGATAATATTGAGATTACTGCTATTGAGATGCTGTTTCTTAATTTCTTTCCTAATTCCCTAAAATCTGGGGCGGGATTCTCCGCAACCGGCGCGATATCCGCCGACCGGCGCCAAAACGGCGCGAAATCCTCCGCATCTTGAGGGGCCGAGCCCTAACCTTGAGGGGCTAGGCCCGCGCCGGACTGATTTCCACCCCGCCAGCTGGCGGGAAAGGCCTTTGGTGCCCCACCAGCTGGGGCGGAAATTACTTTGCCATGCGGCGCATGCGCGGGAGCGTCAGCGGCCGCTCACGGCTTCCCCGCGCACGCGCAGTGGAGGGGGTCTCTTCCGCCTCCGCCATAGTGGAGACCATGGTGAAGGCGGAAGGAAAAGAGTGCCCCCACGGCACAGACCCGCCCGCGGATCGGTGGGCCCCGATCGCGGGCCAGGCCACCGTGGGGGCACCCCCCGGGGCCAGATCGCCCCGCGCCCCCCCCCCCCCAGGAACCCGGAGCCCGCCCGTGCCACCTTGTCCCGCCGGTAAGCGAGGTGGTTTGATTCTCGCCGGCAGGACAGGCATGACAGCAGCGGGACTTCGGCCCATCGCGGGCCAGAGAATCGCCGGGGGGGGGGCTAACCGGCGCGGCGTGATTCCCACCCCCGCCGAATATCCGGTGCCGGAGAATTCGGCAACCGGCGGGGGCGGGATTGACGCCAGCCCCCGGCGATTCTCCGACCTGACGTGGGGGGGGTCGGAGAATACCGCCCCTGCTTTCAGACCTCATCCCTCTTCCTACCTATGTCGTTCACACCACTGTGGATCACAACCTTTTACTGTTCTCTCTTCCCCATAAGAATGCTCTGCAGCCACTCTATGACATCCTTGACCCTGGCATGAAAGAGGCAACATGCCATCCTGGAGTCATGTTTACAGCTGCACAAACACCTGGAGCGAAATTCTCCATCCCGCCCCGCCACATTTCTGCCCCGACCCGCCGGCGGGATGCTCCGTTACACCGGCCGGTCAATGGGGTTTCCCATTGTGGGGCAGCCCCACGCCGTCGGGAAACCCCCAGGCGCCGGCAAAACGGAGACTCCCGCCGGCGGAGAATGACGCCCCTGTTTTTTCCAAAACCTAATAAATTATCTGTCACTATTGCTCTTCCACTTTTCTTTCTCTCTCCTTGTGCACCCATAGCACCATGGGCTTGACTCTTGCTGCACTCCTCTGAAGAATCATTGCCCTCACCAGTTTCCAAATGGAAAATTGGGTTTGACTCAGGGGACCCCTGCACTAGCTCTCTAGTTCTCTTAGACTGCCTGGCAGCCACCCATTTCCTCTCTGCCTGCATGTTTTTAACTTGCAGTATATCCACCACCCTAATCATGCTATCCATGTAGTCCTGGGCCTCGTGAGTCAACACTGAGTCCAGCCACCGCTCGAGCTCTCAAGTTTTTGTGGACTTAGGAGTAGGGTGGAGGGGCGCATGTGTATGTGCCCCTGCACTGAGCAGCTCCTGTAGCCTGCCTGTGTTTGATTCTCTCCTAATCTCAGCACTATCTCTTTCTCTCTCATTCTCTGGGCGGGATTCTCCGACCTCCCGCCAGGTCGGAGAATCCCAGGGGGGCGGTGTGAATCTCGCCCCGCCACTCCAACGCCGACTGCCGAATTCTCTGGCGCCGGTTTTCGGGCGGGGCGGGGATCACGGCGCGTCAGTCGGCCGTTGGCAGTGGCCCCCCCAGCAATCCTTTGGGCCCCGATGGGTCGAGCGGCCGTCGTTTCCTAGCCAGTCCTGCCGGCGTAAAATGGACATGGTCCATCACAGTGGGACCTGGCTTCTAAGCCGGCTAGGTGAGTCCTCGGGGGGGTGGCGCGGGGGATCCGGTCCTGGGGGGGCCCCCCCACGGAGGTATGGCCCGCGATCGGGGCCCACCATTCTGCGGGCGGGCCTGTGCCGTGGGGCACTCTTTCCTTCCGCGCCGGCCTCTGTAGGGCTCCGCCATGGCCGGCGCTGAGAAGAACCCCCCTGCGAATGTGTGGAACCATGCCAGTGGTTCTGCGCATGCGCCAACTCGCGCCGGCCTTCTGGCGCCAGCCTGGACCCCGGAAGTGTGGAGGATTCTGCACCTTCCGGTCGGCCCGATGGCGGAGTGGTTCGCGCCGCTCTTGGCGTTGGCGTTGGGCCATCCGGCCAGTTGTGGGAGAATCCCACCCTCTGTCTCTTGCAAAGACACACACACACTCATTCGTACACACACTCACTCTCACACACTCAACCATTCACACACATGCATTAACTCGCACACATTCATTCCCACTCACACACACAATCACTCACTAACTCGCACTCGCACACACACACGCTCACTCAGGCCGATCAAAGTCACTGGGTATTTGAACGGCTCACCACATATTCTGGCCCCACTCTTGCAGTGACAGGACCATAAAATGCCACCCACAGACTCCCCCATTCTCATGCACGTTGACAAGCACTCACTCTCTCTCACTCTTTGCAACTTTAGAGAATAAGCCCAAACTTCTCAAGTTTCTCTTCATAATTCAGCCTCCTCATCCTTCAAAATATCCCACAATGCCCCTTTTCTGTTAGTTTTTTATCCGTTCTATTTGTGGGTGTTCAAATGCTTTCTCTTTCTCTCACTCTCTCTCTTTTCTTCTGATTCTCTCTCTTGCCCTCTCCTGCTCTCTCTCACTCACGGCTCCCTTTCTTGTGTTTTCCTTGACTCATTCCCTTGCAGCCCATTTTGAAGGACTGGGGTTCTCTAACTTCCCGGAATTACCCAAAGTTTCCTGGAATCAGAGGGTTCCTTCCAGTGCACCCTCCAATAATCCAGAAGATCAGCAATATAAGTTTATTTGCAAACTGCATCCCTAATCCACACGTCTGCTCCTTGTCTGGTGACCACCAGACCATCATTATCATTGCAGGGAGTTGGAAGAATTTGGAGTACAGTCAGGAAGTGTAGGAGAAATCAAAATCGGGAAGTACATGGTCGAGGAGAGTTATTGGGGCTGGGAGGGGTGGAGGGAGGGGGGGGAGAGGTGGTACGGAGGGGGCGAAGGCCGTGGGCGGCTGCTGGACTGGTGTTCCTGTCAGGCAGGATCTCCCTGGAGGTGGCCAATTAGGATGCTGTGTGCAGCAACACTATTGAATCCGGGACAATATTATCATTCAGAGTTGGATATGGACATGGCTTTCTGCTGCCTGTGCAGAGGAGGCAGTGCCACTGGTAAAGCAAAGGCCCCCAGCCCCCTGAGGCACACTCATTGCCCCCCAGGGCATGAGGAGGCCACTTGAGAGAGGCGAGGGGCTGGCCAAGCCCTGCCACCCCGTTCCCCCACCCACCCACCCCTTATGCTTAGCACTGTCTGCACCCTCCTCTCCCTGGCTCTGCCTCCAGGAATGCAATTCTCCAATAGCGCACTCGACTGCAATGATGCAAATAAGCAGGCAACATGAAGTTTGCACACTGCCTGGGTTAGAAGCAATAGGAGTGGGTTTCTCGCACATCGCCACTCATCATTTTTGGGTCTTCCTGATTTTTTTCAGTGCTTGGATTTTTCAATAACTAGATTTGATGCATTTCATGTTATTTCTGGTTGAGTGTTTTTTTTCTCGCAATAGCTCCAGAGCAATTTTGCAACATTACATTCTTCCGAAACCCAATTTACACTGAAACCGACGAAAACTACCTTAATTGTATAATTTGGTGAACTAAACTTTCGAGTCACTTTTTCCACACACATTACCAACTCGGTGAAACATAACCCTTGATCTTCATTATGTTTGTAGAGGTATGAGGCGAGTGTGCAGCCGGAGAACATAAATGGAAAAACATAACCTAAAATTCGAAAGAACGATAGAGTTCATACTGTTCAATGAAAAAAGTAATGAAAAGCAGAGCAGCACTTGTGCTAATTCTTGAGTGTCAGCATTTTTGATTAGTGGAGCTGAGTAATCTACAGTGTTGTATTTTCAGCCCCTGAAGCTCTGACCCTCATTTTCTTGACAACGCATATTAGAGTCCAGTTTGATTCGATCATTATCACTTCTGCATCTCTTCAGGATCTGTTGCATTGTTGAAGTTGCTTCCTTCCCAAGTGGCAACATCACTTTTTTCAAAAGTTATGGTACCATCAGTTTTAACAATCCCAATCAATTGGCATCTGCAGTCATCTGGCTCAGAGGGGCTAGGTTAGCACAGTGGGCTAAACAGGTGGCTTATAATCCAGTACAAGCCCAGCAGCGCGGGTTCAATTCCCGTACAGGCCTCCCCGAACAGGTGCCGGAATGTGGCGACTAGGGGCTTTTCACAGTAACTTCATTGAAGTCTACTTGTGACAATAAGTGATTATCATTATTTTTGGAATCAGGGCCAATCAACAAATAGCTCATTTTAAAAAAGGTAAATCGTGAGTGGCGAAGGCAAAAATAACAGGCGGCACGGTAGCACAGTGGTTAGAATCATAGAATATACAGTGCAGAAGGAGGCCATTCGGCCCATCGAGTCTGCACCGGCTCTTGGAAAGTGAACCCTACCCAAGCCCACACCTCCACCCTCTCCTCATAACCCAGTAACCCCACCTAACACTCAGGGCAATTTTGGACACTAAGGGTAATTTAGCATGACCGATCCACCTAACTGCACATCTATGGACTGTGGGAGGAAATCGGAACACCCAGAGGAAACCCACATACTGAACCTGGGACCCTGGAGCTGTGAAGCAATTGTGCTAACCACTATGCTACCATGATGCTTCACAGTGCCAGCGACCCAGGTTTGATTCACTTGCCTGGGTCACTGTCTGTGTGGTGTCTGCATGTTCTCCCTGCGTCTGCGTGGTTTCCTCCGGGTGCTCCTCTTTCCTCCCGGGTTAGGTGAATTGGGACGCTAAATTGCCCCATAGTGTCCAAAGGAGGTGTAAGCTTAAGTAGGGTGCTCTTTCAAGGACCGGTGTCGACTCAATGGGCCGAATGGCCTCCTTCTGCACTGTAAATTCTATGAAATTCTGTGAAAAGGGGCTAAAACAATTGGATTTAGTTTTGTTGCTATTTTATTTTTGTTCATGTCAGAATTATCAGGAAAGATTTCCGAGAGCAGTGCTTTAAGTTGTATTTCGCACATCAGACATTGAATTGCAATTTGTTTGCACCAAGTGAGAAAGTGTGATAATGTTCGGCTCATGTTCCTTTCGCAGCTCAAACTTGTGTGTTGATGTTTATGGTAAGTTGTATTTGGAATACTCAATTGTGCATTCCTTCTTTCTCATTCAAGCCAGGTTCTTTTCCCTTGAAAGAATACAACTCCTTTGCTTCTTAAAGTCTGATTGAGGACATACATCCAGCTCGTTAACTCCTTTAGCGTAACAGAATACATTCAAAGCTGCATTAAATGATCTGCAGATTTGAATGCTATTCACATAACATGACCACAAAATGTTTAACATGCTAAGAGCACCAGCAGTAACTCACCAGATTGCTGATCTATATTAGGATCCTATTTCTAAAATAAATTGCATTTTGTTGGTGGAAAGATGCCATTAATCCTTTGAATGCAGAACAATAATTTAATTGCAGAAATTGAGATTATTGGGAATTTTGTAATTATTTCAAAAATATTATGATCTTACCGTAATCGTAAAACAAGTGATTAGTTCTTTTTCTGCTAATTTTTTTTTTTAAATGCCAGGTGTTTTGGAGTTTGCAACTGAGCAAACTGAATGCAGAGCGTGGTGAGTGTTTGGAACAAGCTGCCAGAGGCAGGAGTAGAGGCGGGTACAATCTTGTCTTTTAAAAAGATTTAGACAGTTATATGGGTAAGATGGGTATAGAGGGATATGGGCCAAATGCAGGCAATTGGGATCAGATTAGTGGTAAAAACTGGACGGCATGGACAAGTTGGGACAAAGGGCCTGTTTCCATGCTGTAGACCTCTATGATTCATTGGAAAGGGTGCAGAGGAGATTCACCAGGATGTTCCCTGGGATGGAGTATTTGAGCTATGAAGAGAGGTTGCATAGGCTCAGTGTGTATTCTTTAAACCAGAGAAGGCTGAGGGAGAATGGATTGAGGTGTATATGATTTTGAGAGGTATAAGAAGCAGTTGATCCCTTTGTTGAAGGGTTAATATCGTGGGGGGTATCACTTCAATGTGAGGGGCAGGAAGTTTAAAGGCGATTTGAGGGAAACCTTTTTCACCAAGAGGGTGGTGAGTATCTGGAATACACTGCCTGGAAGGGTAGTAGAGGCAAGAAACCTCACAATCTTTAAGAGTACATGGATGAGCACTTGAAATATTCAAGGCTATGGGCCAAGTTCTGGAAAGTGAGATTCATGTATATTTAGTGTCAGTGCTGACTGGGCTGAAGGGTCTCTTATGATCCATAGAATCTCTGCAGTGATGAAGGATGCTATTTGTCCCATCGAATCTGCACCGACTCTCCAAAGAGCACCCTACCTAGGCCCAATTCCCTACCCTATCCCTGCAACTCCAACTAACCTGTATGTCTTTGATTACGAAGTGGCAATTTATCATGGCCAATCCACCTAACCTGCATATCTTTGGACTGTGGGAGGAAATCCGGAGGAAGCCCACATCGACATGGGGTGAACGTGTAAACTCTACACAGTTACCCACGGTCAAGGTCTTATGTACTGCATGATTCGATGGCCAGGAGTTTCCGATCCGAGTTCATCCCACCACCGCTGCCAGCAAGAACGGTGTCTTCAATGGGAAATCCCTTGACAGTGGCACGAACAGAGAATCCTGCTGCCAGCGTATGGCAAGCCGCTTCCTGCTGCTGAGAAATATGTGGCTGGTGACCGGAATATCCAGCCTTCATGAATTTAGATGCAGCAAAATGAATTAGCAATTTCAAGTAATTGGAATTGAATTTTGAAATCTTCAGCACTTCAAAATATTCCCTTAATTCTATTTTGTGTTGCCATTACTAAAAAGGTATCGAAAGTGATTTTGACAAATAATGATATGGTTTACAAGGTGTTTAACAAAGAGATGTAAATGTCATTTTTAGGATCAGTTTGTATATGAATTGTCATGTGAGAGTATCTTTAAGAAATGGGTGTTTAAGAAATGTACCTTTAAGAAATGGGTGTTTATCAGTGATGTCAGAGTGTGGGTGGAGCTGGGCAGTCTGACAGTTTTTTTACTTTTGTTTTAGGCTGTTTACTGCAGGGTGTGTTTTAGTTTAGTTTTCAGTGTTGGAGCTGAAGCCAGACCAAGCAGGTGCACTGCTGTTCTCTCTGCCATCAAAAGACTATCTCTTGATAATTTGGTGAATTCAGAATTATAAATGTTCTCAGTAGTGAATGTAAACCGAATGTGCTTCTGTTAAAAGGTGTTTTAAGTCTTATGGATGTTAAAAGGAAAACTTAAAGGATTACTTAGTGTTGTAGTCTTTGGGGATTCTATTTGAATTAATGGTTGCTAAGATGTTCACTGCATGTTTTAAAAAGGTTAACTTGAGTTTATAGAATAAACATTGTTTTGCTTTAAAAAATACTTTTCCATTTCTGCTGTACCACACCTGTAGAGTGGGCCGTGTGCCACAATCTATTAAAAGTTGTGGGTCAGGTGAACTCCATTATACACTTTGGGGTTCTCTAAACCCTGGCCCATAACAGAATGCAAAGACTAATTGTTTGTTGCTGTGCAGGCATTTTGTTATTATTAACAATGAGTAGGTGTTCCCTGAGTTAATGAATTTATTCCCCACAAAAAAGTAAGTAACGCATTAAAAAGCCATCCCAGCATTAATATTTCTTGCATTGTTAAGAAGTAGTTAGCAGTAAATATTAATATTTTGATCCAGTTTTACATGAATCACTTACTGGTTTAATTTCCCCCAAGTGAAGCAAACACCAGAAACCAGGAGAATTTGAGGGGGTTAGTGAACCATGAGAGAAATGTTAGACTGGACAAAAGTGAAAATAGAAACAGGTGATATCAAATTAACTGCTCATTATAGAACTCTAAATATTTTCATTTCCATCAATGGAACACCCTATACTCTTGCCCAAAGTCAAAATGAACCCCAAGAAGTCAGTCACCAACTTTTCTAAGCATTTTGAAGGAGCGTTGACCATTGGCCTTGAAGATTTGAAGGGATGGTGTGTGGGACAGAGTTTGGTGGGGTGGTGGTGAGGGGAGGGGGGGGTGGGGGCAGACTTTCAGGCCATGCCTGACATTGTTGCATGAGTACGGACAACATATTATCACTTGGCCTTAACAGGGAACTAATGAGTCAAAACACTCCATCTCAACTGCACTTTGAGCTGTGTCAGCTAGAATTATAGAATCCTTACAGTGCAGAAGGAAGCCATTCAGCCCATCGAGTCTGCACAGAACCTCCAAAAGAGCACCGCAACCTAAGTTCAAGCCCCCACCCTATCCCCATTACTCTACCTAACCCTTGGACCGTAATGGGCAATTTAGCATGGCCAATCCACTGAACCTGCACATTTGGACTGTGGGAGAAAACTGGAGCACCTGGAGGAAACCATGCAGACCCGGGAGAATGTGCAAACTGCACACAGACAGTCACCCGAGAATGGGATCGAAACCGGGTCCCTTGCACTTTGAGGTAGCAATGATAACCACTATGCCACCATGTTTCCCTAGCTAGTCTAGCTAAATTTGCTGCCAAGGAACAGCAGTGAGACAATGTTCTTAGTGGAAATGAAAATTGCTACCACATTCAACTTTTGTATCACTGGTATACGCTGGAAACCAGCAAAAAATATCTTGCAATCAGCACACAGTTCAGTACTTCTAAAATGAAGGAACAGATGCTTTCTTTTGCCATTAGCACCATCTGGTTCAGCACCAGAAGGAAAGGCAAACCTTGTGTGTCAATGTGGAGAACAGATTTGACTGATTACATTGATATTAATGTGTTTATAGATACCAGCGTCTTCCCATTTACCAGCAGAAATGTCTGCTGTTTGCTTAACATTCAAGATGGTATGTCACCACCGGCAAAATATATACTCATTAATGTTTGTTTCAGGGAAGCACTTAGTGTGGAAGGACCAACATTTCTTTGCTCTTTGAGGGGGAAGACAGAAAGTCAAATTGGCTCCTTGGAGATAAGTTATTGTCTCCAAATGTCTCACTTATACCTCACTTAGCCAATCCCTGAAGAGGCACAAGTGTGATGGACAATTATCACTGACTTATTTTACTGTGCAGATTTAATCAAATCAGAAAAAATGGGTCTGGATTCCATACCTCCGACTCTGCTGCCTTTCTCACCCAGCCCAAGTCGACAGGTTTGGGCAAGAAAGCTGCAGTTGTTTTTCGGGGCTAGTAACTAGGAGCAGATTGGCAATCCGACTGCGATTGTCTCTCCACAGAAATTACCTCCACTATTTCACTGTTGAGATCTCACTTAATCCCCCTTATTCCATAATTCTTGAATATTTAAGCGTATATTTATCACAAAGCAGAATGTGAATCCCTTGATTACATTCAGTGGAATATCCCTGAGAGCTGCTCCTAAATTTCTGAACTCTCCCTGTTCAGTTTGCTGTTCAGTGACGGCCGACAGAACAGAAAACCATTGCTACGCAACAGTGTCCGAGAGGGTGGTAGAATCCACAACTCATCCAGATCTATAAAACATACAAGCTACATAATTGCCAGACAATGACCATCTCTAACAAGAGAGGATCTAACAATCGTCCCTTGACATTCAATGACATTACCATCGCTGAAGCCCCACTATCAACTTTCTCGGGGTTATCATTGACCAGAAACTGAACTTGACTGGCCATGTAAATACTGTGGCTACCAGAGCAGCTCAAAAGCTAGGAATTCTGTGGGGAGTAACTCACATCCTGACTCCCCAAAACGTGTCCACAAGGCACAAGAAGGGTGTCATGATTTGGAGATGCTGGCGTAGGACTGGGGTGAGCACAGTAAGAAGTCTTACAACACCAGGTTAAAGTCCAACAGGTTTGTTTCAAACACTAGCTTTCAGAGCACTGCTCCTTCCTCATGTGGACTTTAACCTGGTGTTGTAAGACTTCTTACCAAGAAGGCAGTGTGGTGGAATTCTCTCCACTTGCCTGGATGAATACAGCTCCGGCAATACTCAAGAAGCTCAACAGCATTCAGGACAAAACTTGATTGGCACCCCTTTCACAAACATTCAATCCCTCCACCACTAATGAACAGTGACAGCCGTGTGTGTCACCCACAAAATGCACTGCAGGAACTCTCCAAGGTCCTCTTCCAATTTCTTCCACACTCTTTCAACTTCTTCCATCGGGCAGGGGATACAAAGGTCTGAGAACACATACTAACAGATTCAAAAACAGCTTCTTCCCCGCTGTTGTCAGACTCCGAAACGACCCTCTTATGGACTGATCTGATCTCTTCACACATCTTCTCCACTGAGTAGTACTAGACTCCTGTGTGCTTCACCTGATGCCTGTGCCTATGTATTTACATTGTGTATTTAATGTTTGCCTGATGTATTTTCTTTTCATGTGTGGCATAATCTGTCTGAGCTGAACATGGAACTATACGTTTCACTGTACCTCGGTACACATGACAATAAACAAATCCAATTCAATACCTTAGGCAGCACCTTTCAAACACACAATCACTACCATCTATCTAGAAGAACAAGAGCAGCAGATACCTGGGAATGTCAGCGACTGGAAGTTTCTGTCCAGGTTGCTCTTCATCCTGACTTGGAAATAAATACCGTTTGTTCATTGTCACTGGGTCGAAATCCTGGAATTCCCTCCTTAACAGCACTGTGGGTGTACTGACCAGACATTGACTGCAGTGGTTCAAGAAGGCAGCTCACCACCACCTTCTGAAGGGAAAATAGGGACTGGCAGTAAATGCTGGCCTGGCAGGTGACACCCATATCCCGTAAATGAATATCAAAGAAAAATGTCCATCGTTTTGTCAGTATGGTCCAAGAAGGATCCTCCCTTTCATAAATAGTATGTGAGGTTACAAATACACTTGGGGCACATCTGGATTCTGGCTCACAAAAGAAGGCTCCAAACCGTATTGACAGTTACAAAGTTTGGCAGATGGGGACAGGTTCCTTCACCTCCCCTCACTGTTCCAGAAAACAGAATGACTTCCACTTTCAACTCCCTTTCGAGGACGCCAGAGATACTTTAAAAAAAATACATGAGGCGCGCAGCAATAATCCAATTTTAATTTAAAAAATAGATTGCATGGAATAATAATTTCCATTTTAAAACACCCTGGAAACATGGTAATACAGGTGTAAGTAGATTATTTGTCTAAAACTGTGATCACAGAGCGAGAGATAAACACAAAATTAAGTAGCTGAGGTAAAACTGGAACTTAGCAGTAGTAAATAAGGAAGATACAAATGAAGTGCCAAAAAACTCTTAAATAACTGCGACTGGTGGTGATTTAACCTGAGGATCACCACACCTCAGGCGAGGGGAAAGGTTGAGAAGGTGGACGTTCAGGAATCACCTCAGCCAGTGTGGGAAATAAACCCACTTGTTAACATCCCTCTAAATCATGAACCAGCAAACTGAGCTACACACCTACTCTTTAAACAAACAGGCTTAAGCTGTCAGTGAGAGTTTAAAAAACACTCTTTGTTGGAATTCTTTTTTCTTTCCTGGGATGTGGGCATTATTGGCATAATATGTTGACCATCCCTAATTTCCCTTGAACAGATCATTTCAAAGGACAGTTAATAGTCAATCACATGGAGTCACATGTAGGCCAGACCAGGTAAGGATGGCGACACAGTGGTACAGTGATTAACACTGCTACCTCACAGCGCTAGGGACCCGGGTTCAATTCCGGCCATGATTGATTGTGTGGAGTTTGCTCTTTCTCCCGTGTTTGCATGCGTTTCCTCCGGGTGCTCTGGTTTCCTCCCACAGTCCAAAGATGTGCAGGTTAGATTGATTGGCCATGATAAAATGTAACCATAGGTTAGGTGGGATTATGGGGATAGGTGGGGGTGTGGGCCTGGGCAGGGTGCTCTTTCAGTGGGTCGGTGCAGACTCGATGGGGTGAATGGTCTCCTTCTGCACTGTATGTTCTATGTTTAATTATGCTGCCCGCTTTCCCAAGGTAGCGGAGGTGTAGACGAGTCAATGGATCGGAGGTGGGTTTGCGTGATGGACTGGGCTGTGTTTACGACTCTCCCTTACGGTCTTGGGCTGCTCGGTTGCCATACCAGGCTGTAATGGAGTCAGGTAGGATGCTTTCTATAGTGCATCTGTAAAAATTGATAAGAGTCAATGTAGACATGCCAAATTTCCTGAGTTTCCTGAGAAAGTATAGGTGCTGCTGTGCTTTCTTGGACATAGCATCAATGTGGGTGGACTAGGACAGATTGTTCGGGATGTGCACAGTCAGGAATTCAAAGCTGTCAACCATCTTCACCCTGGCACCATTGATACAGACAGGGGTGTGTCCGATACTTTGCTTCCTGAAATCAATGATCAGATCTTTATTTTTGCTGACATTGAGGGAGAGATTGTTGTTGTTACACCACTCCACTAGGTTCTCTGTCTCCCTCCTGTGCTCTGACTCCTCATTATTCAAGATCTGACCCACTACTGTCGTGTCATCAGAAAACTTGGAGATGGAGTTGTAGCCTTTGATTGACATCTGTTACAGGTCAGAAAAAAATCTTGTTCATGCCTTTTAAATAGAGATTTTCATTGATATTTTCTGAGGGATATTATTATTTCATTCTGAATGCTTGGCTGAGTTTCAAAAGCAACAATTATCTCAGCAATGGGTTCTGAGTCTTGCTTGATGTCTTTGAGGTGGGATTTGAATGGAAGTTTGTGATTATACGACAGTGATCACTTGAGGAAATTTAAAAGCTTTGAATGGATTACATGTAAGAGTGAACACTGAATTAATTTGTTGTCAGTTTATTTTTTTAAATCTCCACATGGCTTTTGAGGTTTGCCCATGGTGAATACTGGGTGTATGGCTGTGGAGATGACATGGGTGTATGAGAGGCATGCATGGGAGCAGATGTTGACATGGAGGTGGCATTAATGGTGATTGGAACATATGAGGGTGTGTGAGGAGCGAGGGTTTCTAAAACAACTGGGAGGGGGTCCTGAGAAGCTGCAACAGCAAGAGCACGATCAGCACCAGCTGCCTTCTCCTCAGCCACATGCCATTCTACAGGGCAGAGGAGATGGGCACAATGATCCAGTTTCAAGTAGCATAGACCCCAACACAAGGCCCAGAGGCAGAAAGAATCAGCTCACTCGACATGTGAACACCTATTCTCACAAGGCTCAGATTTTCATGACAGGCTACAGCCTCCTAAAACAATACACCCTTCTTGGTGGACTAGGTGGGCATGTGTCACCAGTAGCTATCAAGATGTTTGTGACTGAGGGTTGTTTGAAGGGCCAGGGCAAAGCATTCTGAAGCAGTAGACAGGTTCTTGCAGACTAATGTATTAGCTGTTTCAGCAGGCTTCAGCATTTTGAAATTTCATCCAGATTGCATGTGTGTGCATGTGTATGGCACTGTGTGTGTGGCACTGATGTTTCTGTGATTGCAGGTCTGATTTTTCTTTAATACAAATCCTCAGTAAGTAAGTGAGCGCACTGCATGTTGTGCCATAAAACCATAGATTGGAAAAGAATCCCAGATTTCACCCTTACACTTTGCTGAGCTATTTGATCTCATTTGGGGTAGCATTCCGCAGAGTATGGAAGGTGGAAGGCAAACAAGTCTTCAGGTTAATAACGCTGCATCTTGCTCATTCGTAACTTATGCCAATATAACTCGCCTTCTACTGAACTCTATTTTTCTCCGTTTTCTTACCCCAACTTCCTAATTTGAGAACAGAGGTAGCTGCAGTCCTCAAACACATCAGCCCAGTGATCAGATTCTAGGCAGTAACTGTGGCAGTTAATATCACCAGGCTATCAGACAATAGTGGTTTACCACAGCAAGCCCGAACCTGTCCTCATCCTGTATCCACACATGCATACATAGGATGTGGAAAGATGCATGTAACTGGAGTCCTTCCAGTAGTCGCATCAGAAGCCGCCCTGTAATTGTAAAGAAAATGATACATCACTTGCTTTCATGACTTGATCCCAACTGTAGCTATACACATCACTTTTATCCAGGGACGCATACATTTCTTGATTTTTCCATTAGCTCTTGATCAATGGGGCGTGATTTTTTTGATAAAGGACACCGAGATAGTTCTCCATGACGTTACATTCTCCAAGATCTTGTAGGCATGCATGAAGGTGCGTCTCGAGTTCATTTTCGAGTTCATTGTAGATGAGAATGTCATCAATGATGTTCGACGTTACTTTAAGTCCCTGAGGTGCAGACTGAAACACGTGCTGGAGTTTCTCAGCCACTGATCTGAATCCAAAGTTAAGCCTCTGGTATCAAAAATACTTAAAGATACTTTCATTCTTCCATAGGATAAATTTGATGATATCCTGCACTGAGGTCAATTTTAGTGAAGCGCCATACACTTCCTCAATGATGTCATTGATCATTGGTGTCAGGTTTCTCAGTGTACACCTTGATTTTATCACCACATATCAACACAAATTCACATCTGGTTCTCACTCACGAGTTTCTCAATGGCTTGTTTGGGTGAACCCAAGGGGTAGGCTCAGCCCCAACTTTCTCGATAATGTCAAGGCCAAGTAGACACTGAAATTCCTCCTCCGTATGCTTTCTGGTGTGAAATGGTAGTTGGTGATGTTGATGCATTACTGGGGGTACTTGGGTGCTTCATGCAATTTTCATGTAATGCCTCTTGATTTCCTGATCCTGGTGAACTGGTCAGCATACATGCAAAAACGTTGTTGGAATCACATATGTGACAGCAATCAAATGCAGATCTGCTGTGTGGAAACTGATAGTGTGTCCCAGTCTCCAGATATGACATAAAATATAGTCTTCATTCTGATGTCTTTGAATGAGATTGGCATTTTAAAGATCCTGAGAATTCTCAGCGGTTTGTCACTGTGGTAAGGAAACTATCTGAATTTCCTCGTTTGTATTGAATGAGGAGATCCTGAAATTTCTTGAATGTTTTGTCTCCCATGACATTGGCTTTTCACAGTAACTTCATTGCAGTGTTAATGTAAGCCTACTTGTGACAATAAAGATTATTATTATGATTACATGCACCAGCATCTATGAGAGCATCTAGCTGTGAACAACCAGTGGCATTGTGTTTGGCTGCTGCATTTGAAAGAAAGAACAAGAGTATATTTAGGGTCATCTGTCTCCACTTTGGCTTCATTTGCTTGCCCTTTTGCTGTGGTATGTAGACATGGTACCTTGCTGTTGGTAATGGTCTTTACAATTGATTTTTTGCCGATGAATGAAAAACAATCACCTTCAGATTCTTGAGGCAAAAAGACAACAAGACAATTGATTAGCACTGTTTGCACTTGAGGCAACTGCAACTTTAGTGAAGGCAAATGTGTTGAAAGGGAAATAAAAACACAAATCATTTAAAGGTGTTTCCAGACTACTTGGTAACTTAACAGAGACAATTGCTTTCTGGAAGGAATTCAAACCTGCTGTTTGAACAGGGGAACAGGCTAGGGTTAGGGTTTCCACAGGCTTTGCACTGTTTACGTCGCAGGACACTGTGTCCAGTGTGAGTAAGCACCGTCACAGTGGAAGCTGTGTTGGGACATATTGTAGCTCTGTGTAATGGGCCACGGTTTAGAAAAATCCAAAGTGTATTATGGAGTTCACCTGATCTAGAGCTGTTTATTGTGCTATGATGAGCACAAGAGCCTACCTTTCAGGTGTTATTCAACAGAGTTCTTTGGCGCTTTTAATCAAAAATCAAGCTTTATCCTACGCATTTAGTCAACATTTGTATAGACACACACAGTAAGAATTTTTATCAACTGCAAACATAAAGACCCCACACAGCTACAATAATCTATGTATAACCCTTGATGAATTCCCCTTTAACTGTTCCAATTTAATAACAAAATCCAAGTAAAACCAGAAACCCCTTTTCAAAGGTGTGGCCCAGCACACGGCATTCTTACTGGTGTAAGACTTGTTATTTATACTCTGTTCCCCTGTTCAAACAGCAGGTTTGAATTCCTTCCAGAGAGCAATTATCTCTGTTAAGTTACCAAATAGTCTGGAAACAGCTTTTAAAATGAAGATAGAGAAACACTTCTTTCAACCTGTGCAGTTCAAACCAGTCCAAACTCAAAGCGAAAGTAAAAACTCACAGAGCCACAGCCCAGCTCCACCCACACAATGACATCACTAAAGCCATGTGATAAGACAAAAACATTTCTTAAAGGGACACTCCCATGACACTCTGTTTGTGAGACTGGTGATTTTGGGTGGGACTTTCGACCCTTCCCACCAGTGGGATCATCAGGTCCAGCAAAAGACGACCCTTCATGGTGGGACAAGCAAGCCACGCAAAACATTGGAGATGTCGGTGGGACTGGAAGATCCCACTGACGGCCACTAGAAAGCTGCCTCCACCAAAAACACGTCACGGGGTTGGAAAATCACATCCTATGCACATGAACGATAGACAATGTTTATAGGAGTTTTATTTGGACTGTGGCAATTTGGAACCTCAACTTCCTTACATTTAGATTCTTGAGAGCGATACTGATCTTGCGTGCTTCGAGCAGCTCTGGCAGCTTTTTGTTATTATCCCATGCTTTCCAACATTGTTGGCTGGAGAGACACCTTTAAATGGTTTGTGTTTTCATTTCCCTATCAACCCATTTGCCTTCACTAAAGTCGCAGTTGCCTCAAGTGCAAACAATGCTGATCAATTGTCTTGTTGGCCTATTGCCTCAAGAATCTGAAGGTGATTGTTTCATGTATTCTTCCTTGACATGCAAAGGGAATCAGTGCCTTCGTAGCTGAATCAATTATCACTTTGCTCGGGTGCAAGAGTTTTGAATATATAATCTAATTCTTTACCATCTTCGCGGAAAAGTAATGCCTTATTTTGTTTAATCTTCTGCAATAGCAAAAGCTGCCAAGGCCCCTTCACCACACCACAACTATTTTTGCAAATACAGATGATGGCTCCACATGTACTTCAAAAGGAGATAGATTAGGTGCAGACAATGGTCTTTTCATCACCATAGTGATGACATCTCTTTGTAAAACAATTTTTGCTTGTTAACTCTGAGCAGCTTGTTTGGCTGAAACACAGCTTAAGTGTAGCTCTAAGCTTGCAGCTTGAAATGCTGTCTGCAGGTGGCACGGTGGCGCAGTGGTTAGCACTGCTGCCTCACGGCACCGAGAACGCGCATTCGATCCCAGCCCCGGGTCACTGTCCATGTCGAGTTTGCACATTCTCCCTATGTCTGAATGCGTCTCTTCCCCCCACCCCCCCACCCCCCAACCCAAAAGATGTGCAAGGTAGGTGGATTGGCCTCACTAAATTGCCCCATAATTGAAAAAAAAAGTAAATGCTATCTGTAACTTAAAATGGTGCTTTGGCTGTTGAGATTAGGAACATCTTCCAAAAAGATGCATGCCTTCTTATTTTGCACCATCCTCATCACTATGGTGAGCTTTTTATGAATTGAAACAGTCAGAGACAGCTCGTAATTCAAAGTGCACTAGCCAACATGACGCCTTTATTAAAATTGTTTATCAATGCCCTTTGCTTCTGTTTGCAGACTCCCTCCCGTGTAAGATTCTGTGTGGTAGCTTCAATGAACCACATGAACATTGCAATTTAAAAACACTACAACAGTACAAGTACCCAATACACAATTAATCCGACATACTGGCAACGTCAGCGACTGAGGGCCTAAATTGAGGAATCCTTCCCTGTATCTTTCTGCCTCACTACATTTCTGTTTGAGCAAAGGACAAAGAAAAGTACAGCACAGGAACAGGCCCTTCGGCCCTCCAAGCCTGTGCCGACCATGCTGCCCGTCTAAACTAAAATCTTCTACACTTCCTGGGTCCGTATCCCTCTATTCCCATTCTATTTATGTATGTGTCAAGATGCCCCTTAAATGTCACTATCATCCCTGCTTCCACCACCTCCTCCGACAGCGAGTTCCAGGCACCCATTACCCTCTGTGTAAAAAAACTTGCCTTGTACATCTCCTCTAAACCATGCCCCTCGCACCTTAAACCTATGCCCCCTAGTAATTGACCCCTCTACCCTGGGAAAAAGCTTCTGACTATCCACTCTGTCTATGCCCCTCATACATTTTTAGACCTCTATCAGGTCGCCCCTCAACTTCCGTCGTTCCAGTGAGAACAAACCAAGTTTATTCAACCGCTCCTCATAGATAATGCCTTCCATACCAGGCAACATCCTGGTAAATCTCTTTTGCACCCTCTCAAAAGCATCCACATCCTTCTGGTAGTGTGACGACTAGAATTGAACACTATGCTCCAAGTGTGGCCTAATTAAGGTTCTATACAGCTGCAACATGACTTGCCAATTCTTATACTCAATGCCCCGGCCAATAAAGGCAAGCATGCCGTATGCCTTCTTGACTGCCTTCTCCACCTGTGTTGCCCCTTTCAGTGACCTGTGGACCTGTACACCAAGATCTCTCTGACTGTCAATACTCTTGAGGGTTCTACCATTCACTGTATATTCCCTCCCTGCATTAGACCTTCGAAAATGCATTACCTCACATTTGTCCAGATTAAACTCCATCTGCCATCTCTCCCCCTTCAAACGATCTAAATCCTGCTGTATCCTCTGACAGTCCTCATCACTATCCACAATTCCACCAACCTTTGTGTCATCTGCAAACTTACGAATCAGACCAGTTATATTTTCCTCCAAATCATTCATATATACTATGAACAGCAAAGGTCCCAGGGCTGATCCCTGCGGAACACCATTAGTCACAGCCCTCCAATCAGAAAAGCACCCTTACATTGCTACTCTCTGCCTTCTATGACCTAGCCGTTCTGTATCCATCTTGCCAGCTCACCCCTGATCCCGTGTGACTTCACCTTTTGTACCAGTCTGCCATGAGGGACCTTGTCAAAGGCCGTACTGAAGTCCATATAGACAACATCCACTGCCCTACCTGCATCAATCGTCTTTGTGACATCTTCGAAAAACTCTATCAAGTTAGTGAGACACGACCTCCCCTTCACAAAACCATGCTGCCTCTCGCTAATACGTCCATTTGCTTCCAAATGGGAGTAGATCCTGTCTCGAAGAATTCTCTCCAGTAATTTCCCTACCACTGACGTAAGGCTTGTCATAATATACATCAGTACATTATGGTGCAATCACATACACACACTGATGGACATGCAGTAGGACCAACCAGCATACATAACACCGCAGCCAATCACCAGTGAGAGCACAAGCACTATAAAGACAGGGGACAGGTGAGTTCCCGCTCATTCTAGCAGCAGCCAGCTCAGAGCACAGAGCTCACAACCTGCATCACAGACATTCACCATGTGCTGAGTGCCTTACTATTGCTAGTGATAGGAAAGGGTCCACAGTTAAGCTGGTATTGATTATACCCACGTTTACAGTATGGTAGCATAGTTGGACAGTTAATAAAATAGTGTTACACCACTTCCAGCATTATTGGCTTGTTTGTGAACCAGAACACCCAACACGACAAGGCTCACCGGCCTGTAGTTCCCTGGATTATCCTTGCTACCCTTCTTAAATAAAGGAATAACATTGGCTATTCTCCAGTCCTCCGGGACATCACCTGAAGACAGTGAGGATCCAAAGATTTCTGTCAAGACCTCAGCAATTTCCTCTCTAGCCTCCTTCAGTATTCTGAGGTAGATCCCATCAGGCCCTGGGGACTTATCTACCTTAATATTTTTCAAAACGCCCAACACCTCGTCTTTTTGGATCTCAATGTGACCCAGGCTATCTACACACCCTTCCCCAGACTCAACATCCACCAATTCATTCTCTTTGGTGAATACTGATGCAAAGTTTGGCTGAATGTTTGGTCACCTATCCTAAAATCTCAGCATCAAATTTTATTTGACAATGTTCCTTTCAAACCCCTTGGGGTGTTAAAGATGCTATGTGTAGTACCCTCAATAATGCCATGAGAGTGTGGAATGGTAAATGAAGGCTTTAATAGGCAGAGAACTAGCCAGCTACAGAGACGTTGCTTACTGACTGCCGCCTACAGGGTGTCACCTTATATACGGCTCCCTGGTGGGCGGAGCCAGAGGCGGAGTCCCCCAGGGTTCCAAACCCGGTCTTAAAGGGGCATCACCTACATGGTGTTAAGGGTAAAGTAACCATTCATCACATTCACCCCCTGTTTAAAAAAAACGCAAAGTCCGTCGGGGGTGAAGTGGAATTACATGTCTATTCTTTTCGGCGGCCTGATCGTCCTCATCGACCTTCTCAGCTCGGGCGCTGGTGGGGCGGGCACGGACGTCTTTGGTGAGGGTACACCCGGGAGAAGAATGCTACTGGCCTGCCTACCTGGTTGAGGGTAGCAGCCAGGGCGATGTTTGGCGCATCGCTCTCTACCTGGAAAGGGATGGTTTCATCCACCACGTGCATAGCAGCCTTGATGCGACTGAAGGCCGACTGGGCCTCAGCCATCAGGGGAAGTCTCGTGGTCTTTATGAGTGGGCGGGCTTTGTCCGCATATCTGGGGACACACTGGGCGTAATAGGAGAAA
Organism: Scyliorhinus torazame; assembly: GCF_047496885.1. Lineage (NCBI taxonomy): Eukaryota > Metazoa > Chordata > Chondrichthyes > Carcharhiniformes > Scyliorhinidae > Scyliorhinus > Scyliorhinus torazame. Next base: position 61,400,443 of record NC_092708.1, read on the forward strand.
AGCCCCAAGCACCGTTTGAGGGCCTTGAGGCTACAGGGGAGGGGGAGTTCCTTAAGGGGGCGCACGCGGTCGGGGCCGTGACCTAGGACCCCGTTTTCCACGACGTAGTCGGGGATGGCTAGTCGGGTTGTGTGGAAAACGCATTTTTCCTTGTTGTAGGTCAGGTTGAGGGCCCGGGTGGTCTGGAGGAATCTTTCAAGGTTCGCGTCATGGTCCTGCTGATCATGGCCGCAGATAGTGACATTGTCCAATATGGGTAAGTAGCCCGCAGGCCATACTGGTCCACCATTTGGTCCATCGCCCTCTGGAAGACGGAGACCCCATTTGTGATGCCGAAGGGGACACTGAGGAAGTGAAAAAGCTGGCCGGCTGCTTCGAAAGCAGTATAGAGGCGGTCTTTCGGTGGGATAGGGAGCTGGTGGTAGGCAGATTTTAGGTCGACAGTGGAGAATACACGGTATTGAGCGATCCGATTGACCATCTCTGCTATGCGGGGAAGGGGGTACACATCAAGCTGCGTGAAGCGGTTTATGGTCTGGCTGTAGTCCACGACTATCTGTTTCTTTTCCTCGGACCGTACTACCACCAGTTGTGCTCTCCAGGGGCTGCTGCTAGCCTCGATGACCCCCTCATCCAGTATACGCTGGACCTCTGACTTGATAAAAGTCATATCTTGGGCACTGTACCGCCGGCACCTGGTGGCGACGGGCTTACAGTCGGGGGTGAGGTTCGCGAATAGTGAGGGGGGTGCAACTTTCAGTGAGGCAAGGCTGCATACCGTGAGGGGGGCAAGGGTCCACCGAACTTCAGGATCAGGCGTCGGTGGCTGCACTGGAAATCCAGTCCGAGCAGCAGGGGTGCGCAGAGGTGAGGGAGGATATAGAGCTTGAAACGAGCATATTCGGCGCCCTGGATCACGAGATTCGCAATACAATACCCCTTGATTTGGACCGAGTGGGACCCGGCGGCGAGGACTATGGTTTGGGAAGTGGGATAGGTGCGCAAGTAGCAGCGCCTTACCATTTCTGGGTGGACAAATCTCGCCGTGCTCCCGGAGTCGAAGAGGCAGGGAGTGTTGCGCCCGTTGATCTGGACCTGCATCATGGAGTTCCGCAGGTGCTTTGGCCGCGATTGATCGAGGGTGATCGCTCCCAGTTGCGGGTAGTCCGAGTCCTCAGCTGAGTCGGATTCACAAAATGGCCACCGCCGTAGGTCACACGTGTTGGGTCTAGAAGATGGCCGCCGCCAAGATGGCCGCCCCCATGACTTGCACGAGGCCTATGACGTGCCAGAAAGGGGCGTGTCCGGCCAGTGCGCAGCCGCGTTGTAGGGCCTGCGGGCCTGTGAGCTCGATGTTCGGGCCTGGTGAGCTTTTTGTTTCTGGGCCTTGGGCCTGGCCAGGCAGACCCTTGCGAAATGCCCCTTCTTTCCACAGTCGCTGCAGATGCTGGAGTGGGCTGGGCAGCGTTGATGTGGATGCTGGCCCTACCCACAGAAATAGCACGGTGTGCCGCAGGCCTGGGCGGGTCGCTGCGCGGCGCAGGCCCGTAGAGTGGCTGAGTCTGGGGAAGTCCGAGGGGGGCTTGCAGGGTCCACGGGGTACATGCCTAGGTTGTGGCGGGCGACTTCCAGTGAGGTGGTGAACGTTACCGTGTCCTGAAGGTCTTTAGCTCCATTTTCGAGGAGTCATTGCCTGATAAAGGTCGAATGGATGCCGGACACGAAGGCATCTCGGATGTGCAGGTTCATGTGGACTTCCCCCGACACACCCTGATGGTTGAAGTTCCTGGCGAGCGCGGTGAGATTTTCCATGTACTTGCCCAGCGTTTCCCCTGAGCGCTGCCGGCAGGTAGAGAGCAGGTGCCGTGCATGTATCTCATTAATGGGTTTGACGAAACGCTTTCACAGGATCTCGATCGCCTCGTCGTAAGTTGTCGCCTTCTCGATCATGGCGGAGATTCTATGGCTCATCCGGGCATGGAGTAAGCGCAGCTTGCGAGGCCCTAGGACGGGTGCTTCCGAGGATTCCAGGTAGACCTCGAAGCAGCGGAGCCAGTACTTAAAAATGTCTTTGGCCTCCGGTGTCCGTGCTTCCAAGTTGAGCTTTTCTGGCTTGAGACCGGCGTCCATCCTAACGTAGTCTGCTTATTAAATTGTAGTACCCTCAATAATGACACAAGAGTGTGGAATGGTAAATGAAGGCTTTGATAAGCAGAGAACTAGCCAGCTACAGAGACGTGTGCTTACTGAGTGCCGCCTACAGGACGTCACCTTATATACGGCTCCCTGTAGGGCGGAGCCGGAGGCGGAGTCCCCCAGAGTTCCAAACCCGGTCTTAAAGGGGCATCGCCTACATGGTGTTAAGGGTACAGTAACCATTCATCACACTATGTAAATGCAAACTGTGGCTGCTTACATGCAAAGTGTTTATGGTGATTTTAATGATATCCTTCCATTTTTTATATTGTATTCCATTAACAATAATTTATCTCCCTATGCTGACACAGTGTCACACTCACTAATCATATATATTCCTTTTCTTTACATGCATCTCTCTAAAAATGAATGAACCAAGACTGAAAATTTATTGCAATGAATTAGTCCATTTACTTTGATAAATCTGCCATTGCACCGACATTACTGATGACTTGAAATAAATTAATTAAATGATCATGAATACAGCATGTTTAAGTGAAATTGCTGATGAAAAGCTGCACAATATTTTTGAATGCAACTTCTGTGACAGAAAAGATAACTGCCCTGTGTTTGGAAGAACGGCAGGCAACAGCAAAACAGGAAACTTTGTTTTCCCTCTGAAGAACCTATTGCAATTCAAAGCTTTGTGCTTCAGAGAAACATACAATAGTGGAAAAGAGTTATTGCTGTTGAAGTTCTGTTACCTTGAAAACTGAAGAAATGTGAAGGGTCATGGAAAAGTAATCTGACTGTCCTGTTACATAATTTATTTGTCTTGCAGTCTTCCAAATTATTTAATGCTCTGAGAATTTGATTCGAGAGCAATGCTGAACACCATCAAGCATATCTGGGTCTAGAATGGAACAGTGCAACGGCCTGGCTAACAGCTAACATTCATGCCTCCACCAAGTTTGGAAAAAATCCAACTAACATCACGTTGGGGATATAGTTGCATCTCCAAAATTAAATATTCCCACTGAAGAAGCGATTTTGGCACATGCTCACTTTGTCTGTCAGAATGAGTAAATTACACTTTCCTTCTGAAACTGGCTCTTCAGTTTTGTTGAGAAACTTATGATCCACAAAGTATTTATTGATGATATTTTTCATAATATAGTCAGTTTTTCCTTGTATTTTTACATTGCCAAGAAGGAATCTCTTGGTTTCATATCTCTTTATGTCAGTGGCTGACCAAAGTGCTACATTACCAGAGTAATGAGCATTAAAAAGTACCTCATTGGCTGTAAAGCAAGAAAGGGGGTTCTGCCTTGTCACTAAAATGTTCATTGGCGAGTCCATTAATAAGCCACTTAAGGATCTAAATTTGGATGGGGTGGGGGCCGGATGGATGGCCACCCTCGACCTGGTCCGGTCCATAAATGTGCTTGAAATTGGGGTGGACAGGTAGGTAGTGGGCATGTCACTCGCTGCCTCATACTCCCCACCTGAAAACGTACCCACACGGGACTATAAAACTCTGCCCATAAATACTAATTGTTTCTTTAATCCATTTTATGTAATTGATTGATTCTCCGGAACGATATCCCAAAAATTCCCAGGCTGCAGTGGAACACGTACCCTCCAAAGTGTTATATTCAACTGCACATGAATAAGTTAGCTCATGATGGGAAGAAAACTACATTCTCATAAGTAAGAACCATTTTGAGGGAGGAATGTTCAAAAAAATGAACTGTTTTTCTTTGAATAATGACATGGAAACTTCAGCATCTGGATAAATTAATGGCTTGGGCTCTTAGTGTAGCATCTCTGACCATTCCTTTCATACTGTACTCGTACATCAATCTGGATGATGTACTCAAAGGGGATTCGAACTTCTGAATCAGAGAGGAGAGTGCTTTTGAGGGAACCAAGTTCTCTTTTAGTGCACTAATTAAATAATTTTCTTAGTTTGATGCTCCAGCTAGCTGATCATCTAACTGTCTTTACAACCACTACTACACATTAATGTATACATAAACCTGTATTTATATAGTGCCCAAAGCACTTTACAGCCAATGAATTAATTTTGAAGTGTAGTTACTATTGTGATGTAATTTACATTGCAGAAAGCTTTTCAGCTATATATAAACTCTCGCAGTCAATTATCTTGCTTCTTTGGAAGTTTTGCTTTTGAGAGACTAAATTTGGTATTGTTCTGCATTCCCTTACATATGTCAATATACATAGTCATTTCCCCAATAAAATAATAATAATAATCTTTATTAGTGTCACAGGTAGGCTTACATTTACTGTGAAAATCCCCTCGTCGCCACATTCCGGCGCCCTTTTGGGTACACTGAGGGAGAATTCAGAATGTCTAATTTACCTAACAAGCAGGTCTTTCGGGACTTGTGGGAGGAAAGCGGAGCACCCGGAGGAAACCCACGTAGACACGGGGAGAACGTGCAGACTCCACACAGACAGTGACCCAAGCCGGGAATCGAACCCGGGTCCCTGGGCCTGTGAAGCAACAATGCTAACCACTGTGTTACTGTGACGCGCTGTGTCTCTTTGCAGGAATTCCCTCTCTGTAACACATCTTGCTTTCTGACAATATTTAGTATCAAGGGGCTGGTTTAGCACAGAGCTAAATCGCTGGCTTTGAAAGCAGACCATGCAAGCCAGCAGCACGGTTCAATTCCTGTACCAGCCTCCTCGAACAGGCACCGGAATGTGGCGACTCGGGGTTTTTCACAGTAACTTCATTTGAAGCCTACTTGTGACAATAAGCGATTTTCATTTCATTTCATTCAAGTGGCAACTTAAGACTTCTTCTTGATGTCATTAACAATTATAAGGCCAGGGTGGTAGGGTGGTGTAGTGGTTAGCACTGTTGTCTCATGGCGCCAAAGACCTGGGTTCAATCCATGCCCCGGGTCACTGTTCTTGTGGAGTTTGCACATTCTCTCTGTGTCTGCGTGGATCTCACCCCCGCAACCCAAAAAGATGTGCAGAGTAGGCGGATTGGCCACGCTGAATTGCCCCTTAATTGGAAAGAAAATAATTGGGTACTGTAAATTTATTTATAAAAAGCAATTATTAGGCATCCCAGATCAAATCTCGACACAGCTTCACTGATCCAGCTTGAGCTTTCTTTTTTCCCAAAACTGGCTATTTGCTGCTTGTTGTTATCAAAACATCTTTCTGTTCAATTTCCTACTACACCATTGATTTCATGGATATCATTTTTTTTTAGGTCACCTTCTCCAAACCTTCTCAAAGTCAAGATAGATGCAATCATACTCTCATCATTTCATAACGCAATCACATGCTCAAAAAGTGCTGACAAATTTATTAGGCGTGACCTCTTTGCTTACTTTTAAAATCTTTTTGATTGCACCGGGTAATCTTGAATTGCTTTTCCGATAATAGACACTATTAATGTCAACTTACCATCATTCCCTGTGTTCTTTTAATTTTAAATTATGTGAAAACCTTGTTCATTTTTATAATATTCTAGAATTTGAGGTTACAAGGAAATTACCAGCTGTCAGTAGTTCAGCAATTCACTTCGTAATGCGTTAGCAGATCTATGAACCTTTAATTGTTTTGTTTTCCATTTCTTTGCAAATCTTCATTTCTATAAATTACATGATGACTTTCTGATTACTTGGTAATTCATTCTATCTGTAAACCCAATATGTCAATTTGCTTTTCTATTTTTCTCTACTCCAAAAGATTTTACGGGTGTTTATACCTTTTCCAATTCATTTTTATTGTTTTTCAGCCAGCAACATTAAAGATCCCAATGCATTTACCATATAGCTGAATTCTCATAAAATAATTTGCATATGATCATGGGGTTCAATGCTCGATAAAAATAAGCTTCTCCCGAATCTTCTCCTGATTAATTTAGAGACAATTGGAAATCAAATCTCATCACTGATTCTCCAATTAGAAGAAGTAATCTTTTCCCATTCACCCAAATAAAACATTTTATGACTTTACAATCTAATTTTATAAACCTGTGTTAAGTTATGGACCAGTGGATCTTTTACCTGTTTGGCATTTTTGTATGTTTACTTATGCATAGGATTGGCTGGTTTGGGATGCTGTGAGAGACTTAGAACCTGCTTGTAACACCTGTCAGCATTTTTTCAGAAATCTAAAGCGTATTTTAGAATACTAGCCTTGAGACCTCCTTGAAACTGAGCTTAAAGGAAAGATATCTGCATGCGTTATGTATGAGACCATAAGATATAGGAGTGGAATTAGGCCATTGGGTTCATTGCGTCTGCTCCGCTTTTCGATCATGGCTGCTATGTTCCTCATCCTCATTCTTCTGCCTTCTCTCCATAATGCCTGATCCCCTTATTAATCAAGAAATCACCTTATTAATCAAGAAATCCCCTTATTAATCAAGAACACCAGATTTGTGCTTGAAGTACTGTTACATACAGGGCTCCAGACCAACAGCTGGAAGGTGGATTTAGATAGAATAGTTCTTTCTTGGAACATAAGAACATAAGGATTATCCGTCCCACCATCAGCCAATGGGATTTCCCATTGTGGGCACCGAACATCACCGGGGAACCCGTGGGCGGGGGTGTGCTGCCGGCGGTTCCATACCTGGCCGATTTTATATAGAACTCAATCATGAATGTCCTCGGGTTCCCCACCCCCTTAACTGGTGAACTCTTATTCGGTGAGATTCACGGGGAGACTGATTGCTCCAACCCACAAGTCTAGTGCGAGTTATAACATCTTTCTCCCGAAGTCCAAAGATTCTTCCGATGACTGTGGAGTAGGAGAACACCGGACTCTCTTTGCCAAAGGCTGTGCTACCTGCACGTGCGGGGCTGGAACAGGTGGTATATCTCGACGGCGAATGCTGCTTCAGTTCGGAACGCCGTGGTGGAAGTACTGCCTGAGGCTGCTGCACTGCTCACTCCCCGTCGGAGAATTCTGACGCATGGGTCTCCATGTCGGAATCATTTCAGTGTCTTGACCCTCTTGGGGAAATGCTCTAGCGTCCACTTACAAAGGATTTAGTTTGACTGCAATTTATGTCTCCCAAGGAATGTTTTGTAAGACTGGTCTCTTGGACCTTGTGTGATCAACGTGTTTTTTCATGACATGATCCTGTGACTCAACTTGATATGATATCGGCCCTGTCTGGCAGACGATTGTCCCAGAAGTCCACTGGGCGCCGTCTGCAAGGTTGTAAACATAGACAGTGTCACCTGGCACAAATAGTACGTGTTGTTTTCATCAAACTGGGCAACGCCTTTGATGTTCCTGGCTGTAGCGTATTTTCCCATCAATACCAGGGAAAGCAAGATTAAGACTATGTTTCAATAGCTTTCAATAGTTTCTATAATTTCTATAACTTTTGGGGCTAAGAGGATCAAGAGATTGGGGGGAGGCGGGATCAGGGTATTGAGCTTGATGATCAGCCATATCATAATGAATGGTGGAGCAGGGATGAAGGGTTGAATGGCCTCCTCCTGCTTCTATTTTAAATGTATGTATCTATGCAAGACTGGTTTGAAGCCTCCAGCCCATTAGCAGTTCAGCCAGGGCTACCCTGGTCACGACGCATGGAGTGGTCCTATTGTAGAACAAGAATCTGGCCAGATTGACCCCAAAGTCTGCTTTTTCAGCTATCGTTTGAATGTCTGTACCTTCCTTTATGCCAGCCATTGAAAGCTGGGTGATACGGGGCCATACAGATGCGCCTTAACATGTTTGCCTTCATGAATCCCGTGAATTACTCACAGGTGAAATGCATTCTGTTACCGGTAACCAACACATCTGGGATACCATGTGCACTGATAGACAGAAATTTCTCAATGGTCGCCTTTGAGGTGGTCGATGACATTTTATGAACTTTCAACCACTTAGAGTGGGCATCTATTATGGGTAAGAACATCGAGCCTTGAAAGGGGCCAGTGAAATCGGCGTGTAACCACACCCATGATCGCATTGCTGGGTCATACATTCTATATCTGCGTCCAGGCCCGGCCACCAAACATAGCTGCAGGCGAGCATTTTCATTTTGGACACTCCGGGTGTCCATTATGCAGGTCCTTCATGATCAGGTCTTGGCCCTTATCTGGGATGATGACACACAGATACCGTTTTAATATGGCAGAGAGGACCCCGGGAGAACCCGTAACCCGAGTTTCTGATGAGGCTGTTTTCTACATTAAGTTCGGACATTTTTGACGACAATGCCCATAACTCGTTTGGAAGTCTTCTCTGCTCACCCCCATACAAGACTATATGACGAACTTTCGAACGGATTGGGTCAGTTTGTGCCCATTCACAGATTTGGGATGCTGTAACAGGCAATGAATGCATAAAATTGAGCGTGGCCACTAGCTCGTCAGTCCTGGGAGGAGAAGGAGGGCGGTCGGCAAATGCAGTTGGCTTAACACATCTGGGTTCGCGATCTGGGTACCAGGACGTTGTTCAAATTAGTATTCATATACAACAAATGGGAGGGCCGAATGGTGTATCCTGGTGGAGGTGATGGACAGAATAGCTTTGTCTTCTTTGAAAAGATCCAGCAGTGGCTTGTGGTCCGTGATGATCGTGAACCGTTGACCGTACACATATTGATGGAATATTTTCACAGCAAAGTCAATGAGCAGACTCTCTTTCTCAAGTTGCATATAATTGTGCTTGGCCATGGCCAGTGTCCAGGAGGCAAAAGTGAGCGACCTTCACCTGCCATTTTCCATGCGGTGTCGTAAACTGGCACTAATGCCATATGGTGATTCGTCACATGTGACTATTAGTTGTTTGGTGGGATCATAATGTCTCAACAAGTCTGAGGAAGTCAATTGTTTTTTATCTGTGTGAATGCTCCTTCCTGTTGCCTTTTCCATGCTCATTCGTGCTTGTTTTTTAAGAGGAGGTGTAGGGATGCTAATATGGTCGCGAGGCCAGGGATTAACTTCCTGTAATAGTTTCCCAATCCCAAGAAAGACCGCAACTCTCAACAGACCATGGTGTTTTCAGTTCTAGGAGCTTGCTGAATTGTTCGTACTTTCTCCGCGACTGGGTGTAACCCCTCACAGACCACTCGCTAACCCATGTACACTACGTCCCTTGTGTGGAAGGTTGTAAACATAGACAGTGTCACCTGGCACAAATAGTACGTGTTGTTTTCATCAAACTGGGCAACGCACTTTTCTCTCCACAGGCGAGCACCCATCTCTGAGCAACAATGGAGGACCTATTCCAAATTACTGAAATGCTCCTGTGACTAACACATCGTTCAGATACACCGCCACTCGCGGCAATCCTCTCTATGTTTTCCATTTCCCTCTCGAAAATGGCACTGGCCGACGACACTCCAAAGGGTAGTCTGGTGTAGTCAGATTGGTCTCTATGGGTGTTCATGACATATTTGCGTGAGGCAGGGTCCAATTTTAACTGAAACCGGCTAGTTTTGCGTATAGATCCTCGATTCAGGGCATTGGATAACGATCCAGCTGGGACACCCTGTCGTCTGTCAACTTATAGTCCCCACACAATCTGACAGTCTTATCTGGTTTGAGCACAGGGACCACCGACACCACCCAATCGGCAAAACGCACTGGTTTAATGGTCCCTACCGACGAGCCAGCTTAGTTCGGCTTCAACTTTCGCTATCAAAGTGTAAGGGACCGGGCGAGCCCTAAAGTACCTTGGTTGTGCGTCGGAGCCAACCTAAAGTTCTGCCATGTTCCCTCTTATTTTTCCCAGTCTGCGTTGAATGACCTCAGGGTATTACCCTCGCACTTTGTTTTGGTCCCTGGATCCCATTTGGAAAATTTGCTGCCAGCCAATCGCAACCAAGCAGGCTGGGGTCATGTCACTTGACAATGATCAACGGGAGTCGCACCGATTGTTGTCCATAACTTACCAGCATCATTGTGGTTCCCGCAATGGCTAACGGTTTGCCATTGTACATTGCTAACCTTGCCTCGGTGTCCATCAGATCTAACTGTCGCACCCCCGTCCTTATCTTGTTGAAGGTTTGTTTTCCAATAACTAAAACTGCAGCTCACGTATCTAGCTCCATGTCAAATGGATGACCTTTGACTTGCACTGTTATCCTGATGGGGCACTCAGGGCACTGCACTACAATTTAGCTGCATACAAGTCTTCTCTGGCTGGTCGAGGTGGAAGGTGCCAGCCCTTGTTTGGCACTTGCCTCTATCAGGGCGGTGGGATTTTTGGCTGACTTGTTACTTGTGCTCTCTTTGGCTCCTACGTCCACATGACCCACAACACCTGGGCTCTCCCTCTACAGATTCTGGGGAAGTATCCTGTCGGGTAGTTTCATTCCTTGATCAGCAGAACGGACCCCTACAGTACTCATCCCAGGTCAGAGTTTCAGTTTGGGGGATGGGGGGGTGCTCAGCGGGAGGGGGTGTGTTTACCTTCATCCTCTTGATTTGTTGCATTTCTCTGTCAGAGCTTTCGTGGGAAAGCAAAATTTGAACTGCCTGCTGCAGGTCGAGGGACGGTTCGGCTAACATCTTCCATTGAGTTGCCATATTATTTATGCCGCAGACCAAGCGGTCGCGCAGCATTTCAGAAAGAGTAGTTCCTTATTCACAATATTCGGCTAGTTTTCATAGCCTCATCAGAAACTCGGGTTAAGGGTTCTCCCGAGGTCCTCTCTGCCATGTTCAAATGGTATCTCTGCACGATAATGGAAAGTTTAGGGTTGAAGTGTTGTGATACTAGTGTTACCAATTCTTTAAAAGGCTTAGTGCTCGGAGCAGCGGAATGTGCAAGGCTTTTTAATGACTCCATAAGTATAGGAGTTCCACAGGTAGTCAGCAACAAGATTGTTTGTCGACCATCAGCTGTAATGGAGCTCGCCTGGAAAAAGTAACACATGCGTTCTGCCTACTGTGTCCAATACTCTGTGTTCGCGGTGAACATGTCCAATCTTTCGAACAAAGGCATTTTTGCGATAGAAAGAAAATTACTCCAACCTTAGTCCAGCAGTGCAAAGAGATGGCCATAAGACCATAAGACATCGGAACAGAGTTAAGTCACTCGCACATCGAGTCAGCTCCGCCATTCAATTATGGCTCACATTTTTCTCATCCCCATTCTCCTACCTTCTCCCCATAACCCTGATCCCCTTATTGATCAAGAACTATATACCGCTGTTCCTCCGACAGTGTAGCAACTTCGACAGTATTCCAGTTTTATCCTCGTCACCAGTTTCATAGGTCACAAACGAGTTCAAATCGAGTTGGTAAAAAGAAAACTAGGATTATTGCGAAACAATTATGTTTACAATATACATAGGGTGGCATGGTGAGTTAGCACTGCGGCCTCACGGCGCCGAGGTCCCAGGTTCGATCCCGACTCTGGGTCACTGAACGTGTGGAATTTGTACATTCTCCCCGTGTTTGCTTGGGTTTCGCCCCCACAACCCAAAAGATGTGCAGGGTAGGTGGATTGGCTAAATTGCCTCTTAATTGGGAAAAAATGAATTGGGTATTCTAAATTTTTTTAAAAAGGAAAAAAAAATGTTTACAATATACATCATATCCCAGCTGAGTCTGCTCTATTCTGCTTTCACCCGCCAGTGGAAACAATCTGCCCGCATCTATCCTATCTATTCCCTTCATAATTTTATACGTTTCTATAAGATCCCCCCCCCCCCCCCCCCCCCCCCCCCCCCCCCCATCCTTCTAAATTCCAACGAGTCCAGTCCCAGTCTACTCAACCTCTCCTCATAATCCAACCCCTTCAGCTCTGGGATTAACACAGTGAATCTCCTCTGCACACCCTCCAGCACCAGTACGTCCTTTCTCAGGTAAGGAGACCAAAACTGAACACAACACTCCAGGTGTGGCCTCACTAACACCTTATACAATTGCAGCATAACCTCCCTAGTTTTAAACTCCATCCCTCTAGCAATGAAGGACAAAATTCCATTTGCCTTCTTAACTACCTGTTGCACCTGTAGACCAACTTTTTGCGACTCATGCACTAGCACACCCAGGTCTCTCTGCACAGCGGCATGTTTTAATATTTTATCATTTCAATAATAATCCCTATTGCTATTATTCCTACCAAAATGGATAACCTCACATTTGGCAATATTGTATTCCATCTGCCAGACCCTAGCCCATTCACTTATCCTATCCAAATCCCTCTGCAGACTTCCGGTATCCTCTGTACTTTTTGCTTTACCACTCATCTTAGTGTCGTCTGCAAACTCGGACACATTGCACTTGGCCCCCAACTCCAAATCATCTATGTGAATTGTGAACAATTGTGGGCCCAACACTGAACCCTGAGGGACACCACTAGCTACTGATTGCCAACCAGAGAAACACCCATTAATCCCCACTCTTTGCTTTCTATTAATTAACCAATCCTCTATCCATGCTACTACTTTACCCTTAATGCCATGCATCTTTATCTTATGCAGCAAACTTTTGTGTGGCACCTTGTCAAAAGCTTTCTGGAAATCCAGATATACCACATCCATTGGCTCCCCATTATCTACCGCACTGGTAATTCCCTCAAAAAATTCCACTAAATTAGTTAGGCATGACCTGCCCTTTATGAACCCATGCTGTGTCTGCCCAATGGGACAATTTCCATCCAGATGCCTCGCTATTTCTTCCTTGATGATAGATTCCAGCATCTTCCCTACTACCGAAGTTAAGCTCACTGGCCTATAATTACCCGCTTTCTGCCTACCTCCTTTTTTAAACAGTGTTGTCACGTTTGCTAATTTCCAATCCGCCGGGACCACCCCAGAGTCGAGTGATGTTTGGTAAATTATCACCAGTGCATTTGTAATTTCCCTAGCCATCTCTTTTAGCACACTGGGATGCATTCCATCAGGTACAGGAGACTTGTCTACCTTTAGCCCCATTAGCTTGCCCATCACTACTTCCTCAGTGATAACAGTCATCTCAATGTCCGCAGATGTAATAGCCTCATTTCCATCAGTCACTGACATGTTATTTGTGTCTTCCACTGTGAAGACCGACCCAAAAAACCTGTTCAGTTCCTCAGCCATTCCCTCATCTCCCATTATTAAATCTTCCTTCTCATCCTCTAAAGGACCAATATTTACCTTAACCACTCTTTTTTGTTTGATATATTTATAGAAACTTTTATTATCTGTTTTTATATTCTGAGAAAGTTTACTCTCAGAATCTATCTTACTCTTCTTTATAGCTTTTTTAGTAGCTTTCTGTTGCCCCCTAAAGATTTCCCAGTCCTCTAGTCTCCCACTAATCTTTGCCACTTTGTATGTTTTTTCCTTCAATTTGATACTCTCCCTTATTTCCTTAGATATCCACGGTCGATTTTCCCTCTTTCTACCGTCCTTCCTTTTTGTTGGTATAAACCTTTGCTGAGCACTGTGAAAAATCGCTTGGAAGGTTCTCCACTATTCCTCAACTGTTTCACCATAAAGTCTTTGCTCCCAGTCTACCTTAGCTAGCTCTTCTCTCATCCCATTGTAATCTCCTTTGTTTAAGCACAAAACACTAGTGTTTGATTTTACCTTCTCACCCTCCATCTGTATTTTAAATTCCACCATATTATGATCGCTCCTTCCGAAAGGATCCCTAACTATGAGATCATTAATCAATCCTGTCTCATTACACAGGACCAGATCTAGGACTGCTTGTTCCCTCGTAGGTTCCATTACATACTGTTCTCGGAAACTATCGTGGATACATTCTATAAACTCCTCCTCAAGGCTGCCTTGACTGACCTGGTCAAACCAATCGGCATGTAGATTAAAATCCCCCATGATAACTGCTGTACCATTTCTACATGCATCGATTATTTCTTTGTTGATTGCCTGCCCCACCATAATGTTACTATTTGGTGGCCTACAGACTACTCCTATCAGTGACTTTTTTGCCTTACTATTCCTGATTTCCACCCAAATGGATTCAACCTTATCCTCCATAGCACCGATGTCATCCCTTACTATTGCCCGCATGGCATCCTTAAATAACAGAGCTACATCACCTCCTTTACCATCCACTCTGTCCTTCCGAATATTTAACTCACAGTCGTGACCATCCTTTAACCATGTTTCAGTAATGGCCACTAAATCATAGTCATTCACGATGATTTGCGCCATCAACTTAGTTACCTTATTCCGAATACTACGAGCATTCAGGTAAAGTACACTTATGTTGGCTTTTATACCTCTGTTTTGAATCTTAACACCTTGATCAGTAACCTCTCCTAAGTTATTTTTCCTCTTAACGTTTCTCCTAATTTTCCTTGTCGTTGAACTCATATCTTCATGTAACAACCTGCCGCGTCGCTTTCCATTTATGTTTTTACTTCCCGTTTTATTCCTTTTAGTATTACTGGGCCTATTCTCCCCTCAGTCACTGTACCTTGTACTGTCGGCCTTTTTGATTTTTGACTATGGCTTCTCTGCCTTACACTTTCCCCCTTACTGCCTTTTGTTTCTGCCCTTGTTTTACTACCTTACGACTTCCTGCATCGTTTCCCACCCCCCTGCCACATTAGCTTAAACATTCCCCAACCGCTCTAGCAAATAGCCCCCCTAGGACATCAGTTCCAGTCCTGCCCAGGTGTAACCCGTCCAATTTGTACAGGCCCTGTCCTCCCCCAGAACTGGTCCCAATGCCCCAGGAATCTGAAACCCTCCCCCTGACACCATTCCTTCAGCCACGTATTCATCCTATGTATCCTGTAATTTCTACTCTGACTAGCACGTGGCACTGGTAGAAATCCTGAGATCACTACCTTCAAGGTCCGATTTCTTAACTTCCTTCCTAGTTCCCTGTATTCTGCTTTTAGGACCTCATCCCTTTTTTTACCTATGTCGTTTGTACCGATGTGCACCACGACCACTGTCTGTTCACCCTCCCCCTCCAGAATGTCCTGTACCCGCTCCGAGACATCCTTGACCCTAGCACCAGGGAGGCAACATACCATCCTGGAGTCTCATTTGCGGCCACAGAAACACCTGTCTATTCCCCTTACAATTGCGTCCCCTATAATTATTGCACGGTCACACTAATCACCCCTCCCCTCTGCAGCAGAACCAACTGTGGTGCCACAAGTTGGCTGTTGCTGTTTTCCCCTGAGAGGCCATTCCCCTCAACAGTATCCAAAGCAGTATATCTGTTCTGCAGCGGAATGGCCACAGGAAATTCCTGCACTACCTGCCTCGCTCTCTTGCTCTGTCTGGTGGTCACCCATTCCTTTCCTGCCTGCGGAGCCTGAGCCTGCGGTGTGACCACCTCTCTATACGTGCTATCCATGATGCTCTCCGACACGCGGATGGTCCAGTGTCTCCAGCTGCCGCTCCAGCTCTGAAACTTGAGCTTCCAGGAGCTGTATCTGGAGACACTTCCTGCACACGTGCTGACCCTGGGGACTGGAACTGTCCCCAGCCTGCCACATGGAGCAAGAGGAGCAGACCATGCCTCAGAGCAGTCCTGCCATGAATTCTTCCTTTAAATTAAACTTTTATAATTAAACTTAAGATATTTTTGTGTCAGATTAAATCCAATCCCCGTGTACTATTTAATTAGCTTTATCCCTGAATATTTATCTTGCTTGACCTTACAACAAATTAAATAGTTATTTAATTGAAATTTAGAAAGTTATTTAATTAAAATGTAAAAAGTTATTTAAATCAACTTAAAAATAGTAATTTAAATCAACCCAAAATAGTTATTTAAGTGAGATTTAAAATTTAACAAATATCAATTCAAATCAACTTAAAAATAATAATTTGACTCAAATTAAAACTAGTAACTCCAAAAATATTCAAATTTAGCCCAGTCTGCCTTTCAACCAATCAGGTCACAGTCTCCTGTGACGTCACTTTACCGTTTTTATTTTTCAATTTTGCAGCTGTCCCACCTGCAGCACAGTGTCCCGTGCAGGTCTGCTCCTCTCTGCTCTCTGATTTCTGTTCTTCAAGCAGCCAACTATCCATTCTGTACTTTTCCCTGATTCTGGGTGCTTTGACCTTGTCAAAGGCTCTTCGGAATCCTAGATAAAGGCAGGGATTTTACGGCACCACTCATCGCCAGGTCCCTCCAATGCCCAATGGACTTTTGGCTGGCCTGCTGCATCTCCTGCAGTGGGCCCTGCCATGAGGGGATGCCGCAAGATCCTGGTCTACATCGATTGAAATTACCCTAGTTTACTCTGTCACCTCTTCAAAAATAATCCATGTTGCCTATATATAATTATATTCTTGTTTCTTGGATGTATTTTTACCTTTCAGTAAGCATTCTATTTTTTTTACTATCGATGTTAAACTGACTGATCTCTAACTCCCTAGACATTTTCCATCGCCCTACTTAAATATAGGCGTAATGTTAACTATCCACCAGAACTTTGGCGCTGCATCTTTTTACAATGAATTCTTATTTGTAAGAAAGTGAATGATTAAGAAACTAACAAGCTCACCATTTCTCAGACCATGTAAGTCCACCATATGTAGGGTCTCCAGGGCCATTTATTTTCCACAGGATTTAGATGAGATGGCGAGTCTCCCTCTTAGTCTCCAAACACAGCAACCTGTTATGGACAGCTGTCTGCTATTGGACAAAAAAGTATTCTTCTGAGGACTTTATGTAGGGGAGCTATTAAAGTTAATTAATTTGAATGGGGAAATTCTGACTTAGGCCCTAGTTCCAACTATTTTGACTATTCTTTATTAGTTGGACAGCTTTAAGGCAAACCAGTTGTCATGTTGCTTGTGTCAGCTAATGTGTGCCTTGATCTAGAGCACCAGGAGCTGTCTGCCTGGAGCATATTAATGAGTAGGCCATGTGTCACATCAAAGTCCCACATAGCTGCCCCTGAAGAGCAATTGTCCAGCTGGTATGGTCCAAGAACTTCATTATAAACCCAATCTTTTTTATGTACAATGTCAATTGATCTTGTTCTCTATAAATGTTCTAATTGCGTTTCCATAATGAGTGTTGAAATTATTTGATCAATATAAGTCAGATTTTGCTGAAGCAGAGCATTCAACAGAATCTGCAAGTGTTAGATTTGCCTCTGCCCCCTTCAGCACAATTTTTCTTGTTGACCAAGTTGCTGGAACTCTGAGACTATTGCAGAAAATACGGAGGCTGGGGATTGAGGGCGATTTAGAGATGTGGATCAGAAATTGGCTAGCTGAAAGAAGACAGAGGGTGGTGGTTGATGGGAAATGTTCAGAATGGAGTTCAGTCACAAGTGGAGTACCACAAGGATCTGTTCTGGGGCCGTTGCTGTTTGTCATTTTTATCAATGACCTAGAGGAAGGCGCAGAAGGGTGGGTGAGTAAATTTGCAGACGATACTAAAGTCGGTGGTGTTGTCGATAGTGTGGAAGGATGTAGCAGGTTACAGAGGGATATAGATAAGCTGCAGAGCTGGGCTGAGAGGTGGCAAATGGAGTTTAATGTAGAGAAGTGTGAGGTGATTCACTTTGGAAGGAATAACAGGAATGCGGAATATTTGGCTAATGGTAAAGTTCTTGGAAGTGTGGATGAGCAGAGGGATCTAGGTGTCCATGTACATAGATCCCTGAAAGTTGCCACCCAGGTTGATAGGGCTGTGAAGAAGGCCTATGGAGTGTTGGCCTTTATTGGTAGAGGGATTGAGTTCCGGAGTCAGGAGGTCATGTTGCAGCTGTACAGAACTCTGGTACGGCCGCATTTGGAGTATTGCGTACAGTTCTGGTCACCGCATTATAGGAAGGACGTGGAGGCTTTGGAGCGGGTGCAGAGGAGATTTACCAGGATGTTGCCTGGTATGGAGGGAAAATCTTATGAGGAAAGGTTGATGGACTTGAGGTTGTTTTCGTTGGAGAGAAGAAGGTTAAGAGGAGACTTAATAGAGGCATACAAAATGATCAGGGGGTTGGATAGGGTGGACAGTGAGAGCCTTCTCCCGCGGATGGAAATGACTGGCACGAGGGGACATAGCTTTAAACTGAGGGGTAATAGATATAGGACAGAGGTCAGAGGTAGGTTCTTTCCGCAAAGAGTAGTGAGGCCGTGGAATGCCCTATCTGCTACAGTAGTGAACTCGCCAACATTGAGGGCATTTAAAAGTTTATTGGATAAACATATGGATGATAATGGCATAGTGTAGGTTAGATGGCTTTTTGTTTTGGTGCAACATCGTGGGCCGAAGGGCCTGTACTGCGCTGTATTGTTCTATGTTCTATGTTCTATTATAGCAGTGTAGTGAAGAAAGCAGGGCACCAGTGACCTGAGTGAACAAGAAAACCTACATTGAATCATGAAGGGCATACGATGTTTGTAAAATTTCCTCCAATAGTTCAACATTGGAAGGAATGTGACTCCATACATGTAATAATAATTTTTCAGTGACAAAGGGTTTTGGCCAATGCTTGACACTTATCATATTGTTAAAGGTGTACTTATGCTCCTAATTACAAATACTAAATATGCATTTGGTGTGATCGATGAGGCAGTCGATGAGAATGAAGCAGGGATTTTCCAGGCACGCCCAACGTGGGACCACAATTCCCATCCAAATCAGCAGACCTTTGGCTGGTCCATCAAATGCCCCGACCAGCCCGTGATGATTGCTGCCATGGCAATCCTAGCCTGTGTTTTTGTGAGGCTAATGGCATAGCAGCCAAACTCTGGCAACAACTTTTGCTCATTCACATTTAACCATGCATTTGTCCCATATGTATATAAATAACCACAAGAGCTGTTAGCTTTCGCGCAATTTAGTCCTATTTTGACAGTAAATTCTGGCTCATTATATTTTCTGCTACTTTCCAGTGCAGGTTCAAAATCCCTTATTCGAAATGCTTGGAGCAGAGTATATCAGATTTATGAATTTGTGGGATTTTGGAATATGCTGCGCATGTGCAACCAACGTAGGGAACTGCGCGTGTGCGTTGGAAACTGCCCATATGCAGAACATTGGGAACTGCGCATAAGACCATAAGACATAGGAGCGGAAGTAAGGCCATTTGGCCCATCGAGTCCACTCCACCATTCAATCATGGCTGATTTCAACTCCGTTTACCATATTTATCATCTCTGTGAAAAATCCCACCTCCTTTCTATATGTGAATCAAAGAATAATAGAATAGTTGTAGATTAGAAGGCCTTTCAATGCATTGTGTCTGCGCTGCTCTGAAGGAACAATTCACCTGGTGCAATCCCCCACCTTTGCCCTGTAACCCTGAAAATATTTCCTTTTCAGAGAATGATCCAATTTCCTTTTGAAATTCTGAATTGACCCGATATTCCACTACACTCTTAGGCATTGTATTTCAGATCTTAACCACTTGCTGTGTGAAAAAGCTTTCCTTCATACTGTTATTGCTTCTTTGGCAATCACCTTACATCTGAGCCCTCTTGTTGTCAATCCTCCCACCAATCGGAACAATTTCGTTCCAGACTCCTCATGATTTAGAATACTTCTATCAAAGCTCCTTTCAATCTTCTCTTCTCTGAGGTAAACAGACCCAACTTCTCCAGTCTTTCTATGTAATTGAGGTCCGCATCCTTGGAAGCATTCTTGTGAGTCTTTTCTGCGCCCTCTCTAATTCGTTCACATGTTTCCTCAAGGTTGTTGCCCAGCACTGAACGTGATACTCCAGTTGAGGCTGAACCAGTGTTTTATCCAGTTTTAACATAACTTCCTTGCTTTTGTACTCTATGCCACTATTTATAAAGCCGAGGATGACAAATGCTTTATTAACTGCTCTCTCAGCCTGTCCTAACCAACTTCAATGATTTATGCACATATAGATCCAGATCCCTCTGCTCCTGTGCCCTCTTTAGAAATGTTCCCTTTACTTCATATTGTGTTACTGAATTTTTCCTACTGAAATTAATCACTTAATATTTCTCTGCGTTCAATGTTATCTGCCGCTTTTCTGCGCTTCGCAGCAACTTGACTTTCTCTTTTTGTAATTCTATGGTATATTCCTCATGGTTGAAATACTTCCAAGATCATAACATCCATAAATTTTGAAATTGTGTCCTGTACGCAAGGTCTAGGTGAATGTATATCAGGAAAAGTAGGATCCTATCACTAATCCCTTGGAAACTTCAAGATAAATATTCCTCAATTCAAAAACACAACCATGCAACACCACTCTGTGTTTCCTATCATTCTGCTAATTTCATATCCATTTTTATTTTTTATAAATTTGGAGTATCCAATTCTTTTTTTCCAATTAAGGGGCAATTTAGCATTGGCAATTCACATAGCCTGCATAGCCTTTTGGGTTGTGGGGGTGAGATCCACGCAGATATGTGGAGAATGTGCAAACCCACACACACAGTGACCCGGGGCCAGGATTGAACTCAGGTCCTTGGGGCCGTGAGGCACCACTGCGCCACCGCATTGCCCTTATTTATCTGCGGCGAAGGGGCTCAAAGGATATGGGGTGGGATTATACTATTGAGTTGGATGATCAGCCATAATCATGATGAACGGCAGAACGGGCTTGAAGGGCCGAATGGCCTCCTCCTGCTCCATTTTTTGCAATGATTCTTTGCTTCTATATCCATGACCGTTTTATTGCATTAGCTCTAAATTTGCTCACAAGTTTGTTATGTTGCACTTTGTCGAATGCCTTTTGGAGGTCCATGTACACCACATTAACATTATTAGCTCATGAACCCTCCCTCTTACAGACTACCATTTCGAAAAGATTCATCCTTAAGTAATATTTTAATACCTCAGCCATGCTCCTTGCCTCCGTACATACTTTTCTTTTGGTTTCTAATGGCCCCACTCCTCTTACCCCCTTTTATAGTTTATATGCCTGAACAAGACTTTAGGATTCACCTTTATGTTGGCTGCCAGTCTCTTCTCATACTCTATCTTTGTTTCTCTTATTTGCTTTTTCAATTTCCCCTCAGAACCTTCAATATATGGTCCTTGTTCTAAATTGTGTTATCCACCTGACATTGTCCTCAGCACACTTTTTATGTTTCATCTCTTTCTTTTTTGTCATCCGGGGAGTTATGTGTTTGTTTGCCCTTCATTTCCCCTTTGTAGCAATATACTTTGATTCGACTTGAATTGTCCCCCCTTTCAAGGCAGACCATTGTTTACTCACACTTTGCCTGCTAATCTGATTCCAATGTATGTGTTCCTGCACTGAAACTTTGGTTCTCCACTACAGATTTCATAGGGACTCTTTTGCCATTTAGTTATATTCTATGATAAATGTTCAATTAGCTTTCTGACATTTATACAGTCTGAGGCTCATTTACTGTTTGTGGATGATTAAAAGATCATTAAAGTGGATAAAATTATCAAATTTCCATTTACAGAAGAATGCTCATGTTTATAAACTTCTGCTTCTTTCATTTGCAATCTCTATCAGAAACAGGCAATTTTAAGCTTGGAATTTTTGGCCATAGACATTAAATTGGAATGGACAAAGAGGTGTAATTTATCAGTCTCGGGAATATTTCTGTTAGTTTATGATCTAACTCTGGGATATACATATGCATGGCCAGCTTTAAAGCCAGTCACCAAAGTACATCTCTTAATCTTAACAAACATCTCACGGTAGCCAGAACGACTTCAGGTAGCAGGATGGTGAGCTATATCCACTGAACCCAATCAGTGGGTGATTGGACATTTGATATTTCATAAGGATGAAATAGACTTTTCAATGCCAGTGAGAGTATTTAGCAGTCATTATGAAATTATTATGCTGATAAGCTGCAACTTTTGAAGACTTTGTGAGATTTAGCAGTGTAAGAGGGGAAGTTCTCACCAGCCCAAGCATTTGCTATTGATTGCAATATGCGAGGCTCTGAACAGTGCATTCTCTAGAGAAGTGTAGAATCACTGAGAGCAGCTTCTGGATTTCTGTATTATTCTGTGCAAATGCAGACTGCTGAGGTTGCTGTCTAAGTCTGCATGACAACAAGGAGAGAAAACTGACACTCCAGGAGTAACGTCATTGATTTTCACCCCAATTGCACACTGGAAAGGATGAGCTCCGAGCTCTGCTTGAAGCTCAGTGCTAATTTGAAGCCGGACTCCTCCATCCTTATTAACAAAGATACAAAGTTTCTAACAGATGTAATAATAATATTAATCTTTTTTAGTGTCACAAGTAGACTTACATTAACAATGCAATGAAGTTACTGTGAAAAGCCCTGAGTCGACACACTCTGGTTTGGGTACACTGAGGGAGAGTTCCGAATGTCCAATTCACCTAACAGCATGTCTTTCGGGACATGTGCCAAACATCAAGCATTTATGTGCCTACCCTTCCTGTACACTGCCCATCAATGTACTCATCATAGATTTTTCAGCAGAATGTTTGTGTGAATCATTCTCTAGGGAGTTGGCGCACACACAATATCCTTTGTACCTGACCTGTTGGCAGCCCACGTATGCAAATTGATTCTTCAGATGCTGATCCCACTTCTGTACCACCCTCTATATGCAATGCCAGTGTGTGAACAGGTGATGACGTGTCAGATTAACTGATGGTGATTCTTCCCCAAAGGGCCTTTATCCTCAGTCTCCCGTCAACTGATGCATCAGTTTTTCTTTCATGTTGAGCATCATTTGGAGGAAGCATTTAGGGTGGCAAGGGTGCAGAATTTACTCTGGGTGGGGGCCTTCAATGTCCATCACCAAGAGTGGTTAGGTACCGCCACTACTGTTTGAGCTGGCCAGTTCCTAATGCTCCAAGCTGGTAGACAGAATCTGCGGCAGATTGTGAGAGAATCAACAAGAGAGAAAAACTTACCTGAACTCATCCTTGCCAACCTGCCCGCCACAGATGCATCTGTCTATGCCAGCATCAGTAGGATTGACCACTTCACAGTCCTTCTGGAGATAAAGTCCCATCTTCACATTGAGGATACCCTCCATCGTGTTGTGTAGCATTACCACCAAGCTATATGGGATATACCTTGAACAGATGTAACAACTTGAGACTGGGCAAACATGAGCCAACAGCAGCAGCAAACTCAACAACAAACTGAAACCTCATGTCCTGGTATATCTCCAACTCTGCAATTACCTCTAAGCTAGGGGATCAACCCTGGTTTAATGAAGAGCGCAGGAGGGCATGCCAGGAGCAGCACCAGGCATTCCTAAAAATGAGGTGTCAACCTGGTGAAGCGAGAATATAGGACAAAATATAAATGTTGCCACAGTCCCAGAGGAGCATAGGCTGCTCTCCCCTTTGGTGATTTAACATAAGGGTCACCACACCTCAGGTGAGGGGCAAATTTGAGAAGGCGGACCCTTCATGAATAATCTCAGCCGGTGTGAGAATTGAACCCATCCTGTTGGCCTTGCTCTGCCTCACGAACCAGCTATCCGGCCAACTGAACTTACAACATAAAAGTGCATCAGCAACTAAGATCAGAATAGGATAACAGTAAAAGATTGAATTAAAGGTTCTTTCTCTGAATATTCACAACATTTGAAACAAGGTGGATGAACGTATCCTCCCCGTGTCTGCGTGGGTTTCCTCCGGGTGCTCCGGTTTCCTCCCACAGTCCAAAGATGCGCAGGTTAGGTGGATTGGCCATGATAAATTGCCCTTAGTGTCCAAAATTGCCCTTAGTGTTGGGTGGAGGTGTTGACTTTGGGTAGGGTGCTCTTTCCAAGAGCCGGTGCAGACTCAATGGGCCGAATGGCCTCCTTCTGCACTGTAAATTCAATGATAATCTATGATTAATCTAGGACAAAGGTTCGGCACAACATCGTGGGCTGAAGGGCCTGTTCTGTGCTGTATTTTTCTATGTTCTAACGTATAGCAAAAATAGAAACAAATGAATATAAAATGATAGTCTTTCAGAAATGTGGTTGCAAGGTGACTAAAGATGGGAACAGAATATTCCAGGGTATTTGACATTTTGGAAGAACAGGAGGAAACAAAAAGGATGTGGGGTTGCTCTATTAACAAAAGTTGATGTCAGTACTGTAGCAAAAAATAATTTTTGGTCAGAAGACCATGAATCTGTGTGAATGGGGATAGGAAATAGTGGTAGAAGTCGTTTATAGGCACCCCAATAGTAGTTACTCAATAGAACAGAATATACATCAAGAAATAATGGGGGTTTACAAGAAAGGAACTTTAATAATGATTGGTGAAGCTAGCCGTGAGGATGGGTTCACAAGAGTGTATTATGGATAGTTTCTTTGAGCAATACATTCTAGAATCTACAAGGGACCAGGCTTTTTTGGACGTATTAATGTGTAATGAGTCATGTTATACTAAAGGATCATCTCGGAATGAGTGACCATAACATAATGGAATTACTCATTCAGTTTGTGAATGAGAAATCCGGATCCATAATTAGAATTTTAAACTTAAATAGAGGCAATTACAAGTTTACAAAGGCAGGATTGCTAAAGTAAACTGGATAAATAGGTTGAAAGGTAAAAAAGTAGAGAAGCAGTGACAGACAATTAAGGATATATTTCATATTTCTGGATGAAAATCTATTCTATTGAGGAAGAAAGACTCTGCCAGGATGATTTGGTGATCTAAGGAAGTGTACAATACAGCAAAGACTAGTGATGACCAGAGAATTGGGAATGTTTCAGAAACTAGCTAAGGATGAAGAAAGAATAATAACAAAGAAGGAGGAATTGGAATGTAAAAGAAAACTAGCCAGAAATATAAAATACACAGCAAAAGCTTCTCCAAGCAAAAAGAAAGAATAGATAAAGGCAGCAATGGTCCCATAGAGGGTGAGATGGGGGGAAATCATGGTAAATAAGGAAATGACAGAGGCTCTCAACAAGTATTCACAATATAAAACATAAAAGGTTTCCCGAGAATGAAGAAGCAAAAAGGGGAGGAAGATAAAACAATCGCAATTGCTAATGGGCATAACACATAAAATTTAAGGCTGACAAGTCCCTTGGACCTATTAGCTTGAAGCCTAGAAGTGGCTGCAAAGATAGTCAATACATTGGTTTTAATGTTCTAAAATTCCCTAGATTCTGTAAAGTAACAAATGCCACACCTGAGGTTAAGAACGGAGTTAGATTGAAAGCACGAACATACAGGACAGTTAGCCTAATATCTGTTATTGGGAAGATACTAGAATCCATTATTAAAGAGGGAATAGCAGGACATTTAAAATACCCGAATACAATTGGACAGAGTCAACATGGTTTGGTGAAAGGAGAATCATCTCTACTGAATTTATTAGAGTTCACAAAATCACAAAAGATCCTGCTACCACAATATCACAATATCACAAAAGAGAACCTCTAGATGTAGTGTATTTTGGTTTCCAAAAGGCAATCAGTAGGGTGCTATATAAAAGGTTACTGCAGAAGAGAAGAACTTATGGTGTTGGGGATGATGTATTAGCATGGATAGAAAACTGGTTAACTAGCAGGGAACAGGGAGTTTGGATAAATGGATCATTTTCAGGTTGGCAAACTGTAACTAATGGAACGTCACATGAATCAATACTGGGGCCTCATCAATAGGGCTGGTTACCACAGTGGGCTAAACAGCTGGCTTGTAATGTAGAACAAGGCCAGCAGCATGGGTTCAATTCTCGTATCGGCCTCCCCGAACAAGAGTCGGAATGTGGTGACGAAGGACTTTTCACAGTAACTTCATTGAAGCCTACTTGTGACAATAAGCGATTATTATTATCTATTTAGGATTTATGACTTGGATGAAGGGACCAACAGCATTGCAGACACATTTGTTGACAATACAAAGATAGGTAGGAAAGCAACTTGTGAGAAGAATACAAAGAGTCTGTAAAGGGTAGATTCAGTGGGTTCCCACTGGAGGGATCTTCCGATTCCAATGGCAGCAACCCTCCTGCCACGGTTTCCCGGTGATGGAGGGTGTAAACAAAGGGGAAGCACGTTGGCAGTAATGGGACCGAAAGATCCCGCTGGCGACTAAAGGTGGGCCACCTACACTGCCACAGAACACACTATGGGGGGGGGGGGGCAGAAAGTCCCGCCCAGTGAGTGGGCAAAAAATTTGGCAGATGGAGTTAAAAGTGGAAATGTGGAAATATGTGAGTTTGTCCACTTGGCAGGAAGAATAGAGAAACAGAATATGATTTAAATGTAGAATGCGGTGGTACAGAGTGCCCTCATATACAAAACATACAATGTTAGTTTGTAGGTACAGCACACAATTAGGAAGGTGAATGGATAATGGTGGCGGATTGGTACTGTCACTGGATGAATAATCCAGAAGTTCAAGCTAAAGCTCTGGGAACATGGGTTTGAATCCCACCATGGGGAAATTTGATTTTTTTTTTTTTGTATTCGTTCATGGGGCATGGATATTGCAGTCTGTGCCAGCATTTATTGCCCATCCTGAGTTGCCCTTGAGGGGGCAGTTAAGAGTCAGCCACATTGCTGTGGGTCTGGAATCATATCTAGGCCAGACCAGGTAAGGATGGCAGATTTTTCCTTTCAATCGACAATGGTTTCATGGTCATCGTTAGACTTTTAATTCCAGATATTTTATTGAGTTTAAATTCCATCTGCCGTGGTGGGATTGAACCCGGGTTCCCAGATCATTATCCTGGGTCTCTGGATTATTAGTCTAGTGACAATACCACAATGCCTCCGCCTCTTCACAATTCAATTAATAAATCTGGAATGATTATGCCAGTTTGAGTAATGTTAATCGTGAAACTATTACTAATCATTCAAAAACCCCATATAGTTCAATCATGTCCTTAAGGGAAGGGAAATCTTCCATCCTTACCCAGTCTGGCCATCCATGTGACTCCAGACCCACAATAACATGGTTGAATCTTAACTGTCTACTGAACAAAGAACAACAAAGAAATGTACAGCACAGGAACAGGCCCTTCGGCCCTCCAAGCCCGCGCCGACCATACTGCCCGACTAAACTACAATCTTCTACACTTCCTGGGTCCGTATCCTTCTATTCCCATCCTATTCATATATTTGTCAAGATGCCCCTTAAATGTCCCTATCGTCCCTGCTTCCACTACCTCCTCCGGTAGCGAGTTCCAGGCACCCACTACCCTCTGCGTAAAAAACTTGCCTCGTACATCTACTC
Source organism: Scyliorhinus torazame (assembly GCF_047496885.1). Taxonomy (NCBI): domain Eukaryota; kingdom Metazoa; phylum Chordata; class Chondrichthyes; order Carcharhiniformes; family Scyliorhinidae; genus Scyliorhinus; species Scyliorhinus torazame. Next base: position 61,427,638 of record NC_092708.1, read on the forward strand.
TAAACCTTGCCCCTCTCACCTTAAACCTATGCCCCCTAGTAATTGACCCCTCTACCCTGGGGAAAAGCCTCTGACTATCCACTCTGTCTATGCCCCTCATAATTTTGTATACCTCTATCAGGTCGCCCCTCAACCTCCTTCGTTCCAGAGAGAACAAACCGAGTTTATTCAATCGCTCCTCATAGCTTATGCCCTCCATACCAGGCAACATTCTGGTAAATCTCTTCTGCACCCTCTCTAAAGCCTCCACATCCTTCTGGTAGTGTGGCGACCAGAATTGAACACTATACTCCAAGTGTGGCCTAACAAAGGTTCTATACAGCTGCAACATGACTTGCCAATTCTTATACTCAATGCCCCGGCCAATGAAGGCAAGCATGCCGTATGCCTTCTTGACTACCTTCTCCACCTGTGTTGCCCCTTTCAATGACCTGTGGACCTGTACTCCTAGATCTCTTTGACTTTCAATACTCTTGAGGGTTCTACCATTCACTGTATATTCCCTACCTGCATTAGCCCTTCCAAAATGCATTACCTCACATTTGTCCGGATTAAACTCCATCTGCCATCTCTCCGCCCAAGTCTCCAGACAATCTAAATCCTGCTGTATCCTCAGACAGTCCTCATCGCTATCCGCAATTCCACCAACCTTTGTGTCGTCTGCAAACTTACTAATCAGACCAGTTACATTTTCCTCCAAATCATTTATATATACTACAAAGAGCAAAGGTCCCAGCACTGATCCCTGTGGAACACCACTGGTCACAGCCCTCCAATTAGAAAAGCATCCCTCCATTGCTACCCTCTGCCTTCTATGGCCTAGCCAGTTCTGTATCCACCTTGCCAGTTCACCCCTGATCCCGTGTGACTTCACCTTTTGTACTAGTCTACCATGAGGGCCCTTGTCAAAGGCTTTACTGAAGTCCATATAGACAACATCTACTGCCCTACCTGCATCAATCATCTTAGTGACCTCCTCGAAAAACTCTATCAAGTTAGTGAGACATGACCTCCCCTTCACAAAACCGTGCTGCCTCTCACTAATACGTCCATTTGCTTCCAAATGGGAGTAGATCCTGTCTCGAAGAATTCTCTCCAGTAATTTCCCTACCACTGAAGTAAGGCTCACCGGCCTGTAGTTCCCGGGATTATCCTTGCTACCCTTCTTAAACAGAGGAACAACATTGGCTATTCTCCAGTCCTCCGGGACATCCCCTGAAGACAGCGAGGATCCAAAGATTTCTGTCAAGGCCTCAGCAATTTCCTCTCCAGCCTCCTTCAGTATTCTGGGGTAGATCCCATCAGGCCCTGGGGACTTATCTACCTTAATATTTTTTAAGACACCCAACACCTCGTCTTTTTGGATCACAATGTGACCCAGGCTATCTACACCCCCTTCTCCAGACTCAACATCTACCAATTCCTTCTCTTTGGTGAATACTGATGCAAAGTATTCATTTAGTACCTCGCCCATTTCCTCTGGCTCCACACATAGATTCCCTTGCCTATCCTTCAGTGGGCCAACCCTTTCCCTGGCTACCCTCTTGCTTTTTATGTACGTGTAAAAAGCCTTGGGATTTTCCTTAACCCTATTTGCCAATGACTTTTCATGACCCCTTCTAGCCCTCCTGACTCCTTGCTTAAGTTCCTTCCTACTTTCCTTATATGCCACACAGGCTTCGTCTGTTCCCAGCCTTTTAGCCCTGAAATGGCCTAGTAAGTCATTCAGTTCAAGGGAAATTAGGGATGCATAACAAATTCTCGTCTTGCCAGTGATGAGTGGAACGCCTGAATAAAAAAAGTAGAATATTCTTTAAATGGAGACGACTGCAGAATGCTGAGATATTTTGATGTTCTCGTGCAGGAGTCAATGAAAGTTAGTATGCAGGTGCAGCACGTAATCAAGAAGGCTAATAGAATTATATCCTTTATTGTGAGACAGTAAGAAATCTTACAATACCAGGTTAAAATCCAACAGGTTTGTTTCGAATCACTAGCTTTTGGAGCGCAGCTCCTTCCTCAGGTGAATGAAGAGGTGGGTTCCAGAAACACATATATGGACAAAGTCAATGATGCAAGGCGATACTTTGAATGCGAGTCGTTACAGGTAATTAAGTCTTTACAGGTACAGACAGAACGACTGGAGAGAGGGATAATCACTGGCTAAAGTGGTGTGGATTATCTCAAGCCAGGACAGTTGGTAGGATTTCGCAAGCCCAGGCCAGATGGTGGGGGGGGGGGGTGAATGTAATGTGACATGAATCCTAGGTCCCAGTTGAGGCTGTACTCATGTGTGCGGAACTTGGCTATCAGATTCTGCTCGGCGATTCTGTGTTGTCGCGCGTCCTGAAGGCCGCCTTGGAGAACGCTTACCCGAAGATCAGAGGCTGAATGCCCTTGACTGCTGAAGTGTTCCCCGACTTGAGGGGAACATTATTATGAGAGAAATTGGACACTAAAGTAAGGATGTTATGTTTCTGTTACGCAGGGCACCTGTGAGACCTCAGTTGAGATCACATCTTAAATACTATGTGCAGTTTTGGTCTTTTTTAAGGAAGGAAGTAAATGCATTGGAGGCAGTTCAGAGGTGCTTTACTCAATTCATACCTGGAATAAGTGGTCTTATGAGGATAGTTTGAAAAGACTTGGCATGTTTCCATTGGTGTTTATAAGAGTGGGAGTGACTTGGTGGAAGTATATAAGATCCTGAAAGGTATTGACAAGGTGAACGTTGAAAGGATGTGTCCTCTTCCAGTTGGATCCAGAACTAGGGGCCGCTGATTTCACTTTAGGGATTGCTTGTATCGGACAAAGGTGAGGAGAAAGGTTTTCTCTCAGAGGATTGTATGGCTTTGTGATTCTCTTCCTCTGAAGGTGGTGGTAGCAGGGTTTTTCAGGCAGAGATAGATAGATTTTTGTTAGACAAGGGAATCAAAAGGTTATTGGAGGTAGATGGGTAATGAAAAGTGGAGCAGACTTGAGGGGCCAAATGGGTTACTTCTGCTTCTATTTTGTATATTTGTAGAAAAGAATAAGGGAAAAAATGATTGCAAGATGGATAGACTATAAAAGTAGGGACATCCTGCTACAACTGTATGAGGCATTGGTGAGACCACACGGAGTACTGTGCACAGTTTTGGCCACCTCACTGAAGGAAGGACAGATTTGCATTGGAAACAGTTCAAAGCAGGTTCACTGGTCTGATTCCTGGAATGAGGTATTTGTCTTATGAGGAATAGTTGAGCAGGTTGGGACTGTATTCATTGGATTTTGGAAGAATTAGAGGTGATCTTATTGAAATGTATATGATCCTGAGGGAGTTTGACATGGTGGATGCTGGGAGGATGTTTCCCCTCTTGGGAGAATCTACAACTAGAGGAATGGGACAAAATTCTCCGGAAATAGCGCGATGTCCGCCGACTGGCGCCCAAAACGGCGCAAATCAGACGGGCATCGCGGCGTCCCAAAGGTGCGGAATGTCCGCATCTTTGGAAGCCGAGCCCCAACTTTAAGGGGCTAGGTCAGCGCCGGACGAATTTCCGCCCCGCCAGCTGGCGGAAAAGGCCTTTGGTGCCCCGCCAGCTAGCACGGAAATGACATCTCCGGGTGGCGCATGCGCGGGAGCGTCAGCGGCCGCTGACGGCATTCCTGCGCATGCGCAGTGGAGGGAGTCTCTTCTGCCTCCGCCATGGTGTAGACCGTGGCGGAGGCGGAAGGGAAAGAGTGCCCCAACGGCACAGGCCCGCTCGCCGATCGGTGGGCCCCGATCGCAGGCCAGGCCACCGTGGGGGCACCCCCCGGAGCCAGATCTGGCGGGGGGTCGGAGAATCTCGCCCATGGTTTCCAAGTAAGCGGTCTCCCATTTAAGAATGAGATGAGGAGGAATTTCATCTCTGAGTGTCTGTCTGAGGCACGATCAATTGGACAAAGACGATAGTTGAATCCAACTGAGGCTTTATTGCTATCAGATGTGTGGCCTCCCACAGCAGCTGGCGAAATGGCTGCTAGCTGGAGGACACACATATTTATACCCCGCCTCCTGGGCGGAGCCAGCAGGCAGGGACTACCGGCAAACCTGTAGTACGATAATACAATAAGTTACTATTTACAAGATTTGAGCAAACAAATGTCCTTTGATGTCCGGTGGACCGGTCAGAGGTCTAGCCGGTCCGGGGCCTTGATGTTCCTCTGGGAGCGACGCAGTGGTGTCGGCGATGTTGGTGCTGATCTGGTCGAAGGTGACTCCGGGAGCGTGCCGAAATCCTCTTCATCGTCGGACGTGGGGAGAAGGGGGACGGACGGTCCTGGGGGTGGGGGTGCTGTTGTGAGTGATGAGGGAGGGGAGAGTGGCGCCGGGGGCAAAGGGGGTGTTGTGGGGGTGGAACCTGCTAGTGCCAGGTCCGTGAGGGAGACAGTATCCTGGCGGCCGTCGGGGAACGCCACGTAGGCATACTGGGGGTTTGCGTGGAGCAAGTGCACCCTCTCCACCAACGGGTCCGCCTTGTGGAGTTGGACGTGCTTACGGAGAAGCACGGTTCCCGGAGCTGTGAACCAAGTCGGGAGCGACGCCCTGGATGTGGACTTCCTGGGGAAGGCAGAAAGACGTTAATGGGGCGTATTGTTAGTAGCAGTGCAGAGTAATGAGCGAATGGAGTAGAGTGCATCAAGGAGGACCTCCTGCAGCGGGAGGCCGGGAGGTTCCTGGACCTTAGGGCCAGCTGGACGGCCCTCCATACCGTCCCATTCTCCCTTTCTACCTGTCCGTTTCCCCGGGAGTTGTAGCTTGTCGTTCTGCTGGAGGCGATACCCCTGCTGAGCAGGAACTGACGCAGCTCATCACTCATGAATGAGGATCCCCTGTCACTGTGGATGTAGGCGGGGAAACCGAACAGAGTGAAGATTGTGTTGAGGGCTTTAATGACGGTGGCAGACGTCATGTCGGGGCATGGGATGGCAAAGGGGAACCTGGAGTATTTGTCGATCACACTGAGGAAATATGTATGAAGATCGGTGGAGGGGAGGGCACCTTTGAAATCCACGCTGAGGCGTTCAAAGAGGCGGGAGGCCTTCACCAGGCATGTGCGGTCTGGCCGGTAGAAGTGCGGCTTGCACTCCGCACAGACCTGGCAGTCCCTGGTGATTGTCCTTACTTCCTCAACGGAGTAGGGCAGATTTTGTGCCTTAATGAAGTGGTACAACCGTGTGATTCCTGGGTGACAAAGGTTGTCGTGCAGGGCCCGGAGTCGGTCTACCTGTGCACTGGCACATGTACCTCGGGATTGGGCGTCTGGAGGTTCGTTGAGTTTGCCAGGGAGATACATAATCTCGTAATTATCGGTGGAGAGCTCGATTCTCCACCGCAAGATTTTATCATTTTTGATGTTGCCCCGCTGTGTGTTGTTGAACATGAAGGCTACCGACCGTTGGTCAGTGAGGAGAGTGAATCTCCTGCCGGCCAGGTAATGCCTCCAATGCCACAAGCTTCAACGATAGCTTGGGCCTCCTTTTCAACGGATGAGTGCCGAATTTCTGAGGCATGAAGTGTGCGGGAGAAGAATGCCACGGGCCTGCCTGCCTGATTGAGGGTGGCGGCAAGGGCGATGCGTCGCTTTCTACTTGGAAGGGCAGTGTCTCATCTCCAGCATGCACTGTGGCTTTGGCAATATCAGCTCTGATCCGGGCGAAGGTCTGTTGGGCTTGGCCGTCAGGGGAAACTGGGTGGACTCTATGAGTGGGCGGGCCTTGTCCGCATAGTTTGGGACCCACTGAGTGTCGTACGAAAAGAACCCCAGGCAGCGTTTGAAGGCCTTGGGGCAGTGGGGGAGGGGGAGCTCCATGGGGGGGCTCATGTGGTCGAGATCGGGCCCCAGAACTCAATTCTAGACCACATAGCCGAGGATGGCTAAGTGGTTCATGCTGAACACACACTTCTCCTTGTTGTAAGTGAGGTTTAAGAGACTAGCGGTGTGGAGAAATTTAGCAAGGTTGGCGTTGTGGTCCTGCTGATCATGGCCGCAGATGGTGACGTTGTCTAGGTACGGAAAGGTGGCCCGCAACCCGTCCCGGTCGACCGTTCGGTCCATCTCCCTTTGGAAGACCGAGACCCCGTTAGTGACGCCGAAGGGGACCCTAAGGAAGTGGTATAGGCGGCCGTTTGCCTCGAAGGCGGTGTATGGACGGTCCGATTTACGGATGGGGAGTTGGTGGTAGGCGGGTTTCAGGTCTACCAATTGGAAGACCCGGTACTGCGCAATCTGGTTAACCATGTCAGATATGCGTGGGAGGGGGTATGCATCGAGCTGTGTGTACCGGTTGATGGTCTGGCTGTAGTCCACGACCATTCGGTGTTTCTCCCCAGTTTTAACTACTACCACTTGAGCTCTCCAGGGGCTGTTGCTCGCCTCGATGATGCCTTCCCGAAGCAGCCGCTGGACTTCGGACCTGATGAAGGTCTTGTCCTGGTTCCTGTACTGTCTGCTCCTGGTGGCGACGGGTTTGCTATCTGGAGTTAGATTGGCAAAGAGGGAAGGTGGGTTGACCTTTCGGGTCGCGAGGCCGCACACAGTAACGGGTGGTAAGGGCCCGCCGAATTTCAGGGTTAGGCTCTGGTGGTTACACTGGAAGTCCAGGCCGAGGATTAGTGCAGCGCAGAGGTTAGGGAGGACGTAGATGCGGAAGCCGCTGAATTCTACTCCCTGGACCGTGAGCGTGACCGTACAGTACACCCGGATCGCTACGCAATGGGATCCAGAGGCCAGGGAGATTTCTTGGTTGGCGGGGTGTATCGTGAGGGAGCAGCGCCTGACCGTTTCCGGGTGTATGAAGATTTCGGTGCTCCCGGAGTCCAGCAGGCAGGAAGTTACATGTCCGTCGACTTTCACGCTGGTGGATACATTGGTCAGGTAATGCGGACGAGACTGATCGATTGATATGGAGGCGAGTCTTGGTTGGTCGTCTATAATGGGGCAGCTGGTGAGCCCGGGTCCTGGAACGCTGGTGGTGCCCATGTGCTGAGGGGTAGACAAGATGGCGGCGCCCGAAGATCTTGAGAGTTACAAAATGGCAGCACCCATGGAACGGACGTTGCGGGGGTGGACCAAGATGACGCCGCCCATGAAACGCACTTGTTGCGCGGAGGGGAAGATGGCGGCACTCACTGGCCGCACGTGGTCTGAGTGGGGGGATGGTGGCGCGACTTGTCCATGACCGAGGGGGGTAGGGGCGATAGCGGCTACTGAGCAGGCCTGACACACCGCGGCGAAGTGGTCCTTCCCGCAGGCTTTACAAAGGGCAGTGCGGGCCGGACAGCGTTGGCGGGGGTGCTTCTGTTGGCCGCAAAAATAGCATCGGGGCCCCCCGGGGTTCGCTGGCTGGCATGCACCCCCACTGGGGCGGCTGTCTGTGGGATCCACGAAGCGTAGGAGGTGTGGGCCACGCGGTTGGGGGTGTAGGACTGGAGGTTGCGCAGGGCAACCATCATGGAGAGCGCTAGCGTTTTAGTCTCTGCGAGGTCGCGTGTGGCCCCTTCTAGGAGCCGCTGGCGTATGAGATCTGACCCAATTCCAGTCACAAAAGCATAAGGAGGTCTGGGTGTTCCTTGGCCATAACGGCCTGACAGCCACAGTCCCGGACTAGTGTGATTAGGGCCCGCCAGAGGTCTTCTATGGACTCACCAGGGAGTTGAGAGCGAGTGGCGAGTGCGTGCCTGGGGAAGAGCGTGTTCGTTTTCTGTGCGTAGTTGTCCTTGAGTCGAGTCATGGCTTCGGCGTAGTTCGGCGCGTCCTGGATTAACGGAAAGATTTTGGAGCTCAACCTGGAATATAAAATCTGAATCTTCTGAGCCTCCGGAACAGGGGTTGGTGCCGCGTTGATATACGCTTTGAAGCAAGTTAGCCAGTGCTGGAAGTCCTTTCTGGCGTCGCTTGAGTGCGGATCCAGCTGCAGGCAATCCGGTATAATACGGAGGTCCATCCTCAGAAACTGATAGCTATAAATTGAGGCACGATCAATTGGACAAAGATGATCGTTGAATCCAACTGAGGCTTTATTGCTATCAGATGTGTGGCCTCCCACAGCAGCTGGCAAAATGGATGCTAGCTGGAGGACATGCATATCTATACCCCGCCTCCTGGGCGGAGCCAGCAGGCAGGGACTACTGGTGAACCTGTAGTACAGGTCCTACCGTCAACACCTAATACAGGTTCAACAGTGGTTTACCACACTGTCGTGTTTCGAATTCTCTTCCTCTGTGAGCAGTGGAGGCTGGGTCATTGGAAATATTCGAGGCCGAGCTACACAGATTTCTGATTATCACATGAATCAAGGGTTACAGTGGACCAATCAGGAACGTGGAGTTGAGGCCACAATCAGATCAGCCATCTTATTGAATGATGAAGCAGCCTTGAGAGGCCAAATGGCCTACGCCTGCTCCTTATTCTTAACTTATTATGTTCTTAGATGAAAGGAAAGCATCGTTCCTTTGCCACTGACCACACCATTCTGGTCTATTTATATTTTAGTTTACAGATGCCAATGATATACATTTTTGATGTGCCCAATGCAATATTTGTTTCCGCAAAGGTAGTCAATGCCGGCCCTATTCATATAAATCAAGTCTACTTGCAGCCTAATAGGTGGTTTTGGACAATAATAATAATCTTTATTGTCACAAGTGGGCTTAGATTACCACTGCAATGAAGTTACTGTGAAAAGCCCCTTGTCACCTCATTCCTGCACCTGTTAGGGTACACAGAGGGAGAATTCAGAATGTCCAAATTACTTAACAGCATGCCTTTCGGGATTTGCGGGAGGAAACCGGAGTACCCGGAGGAAACCCACGCTGACACGGGGCGACTGTGCAGGTTCCGCACAGACAGTGCGGAGACAAAAGCAAGTTGTTGCCAAAAGAAAGTAAAAACACTTTGAATGTTGGCCCAGGAGGATCAGGAATGCTTCTCTCAGCTTCACATTAAAAACATGTGGTCCAATACCAGCCACGTATCACAGCATTGACCATTCCTGCACCATCCTCCCACATCCCCTTCCTGATTCTGTCCACCAGAAACCTCCTCTCCTTCCTGTTTGCTCTTCCATGGTCATATCCATTCTCCCAATCCCATTTCAGGACTTTCCTGAGGGCTGCTATTGGCAATGCAGTGGTCTGACCTTTTAGATCCCAACTCCAGTGCCTTTCCTGGGGATGAGCATTGAGTGTCCGCAGCTACCATTGCAATAATAATGACGCTCACAAACATATCGGTGTAACGTGGACCCATCCATTTTAGCACAGGGATTATTTCCTTCACCCTATCTAATGCAAATTATTTATTTCCCCCTGGGTATTTTTTGAAGTACAGTCAATGTTGTAATATCACTTTGCTTCAAAGATTTATTACTGTTTATTGCACTTTAAATTTGGAATTTTTTTCGCAGCTCTTCCAGTTTCTTAAAATTTGCATAAGGTAATGAAGCGATTCATTTGTTGTTCTCACTGCCTGTAACCTTCTTGATTTACAAGCTGCAAGTTAGACAAACAATAAGAAATGCCTCGTTTGCTGTTAGTAATTTTACAGTCTGCTAACATACTTAAGTAAGAAAGTGGTGTGAACTATTGACATGCATTTATCATAGTACTATTGACCTCCTAACTCAAATCTTAAGAGATCCATATGTTTTGATGCAATTACCAGCAGGGAAAAACCAAGCTGCAGGTATATTGTCTGCGTTTTCCATCTGTAAACCCATGCCTCTGTCTTCTATTATGTAAATTGCCTGGCTGACATTGGCATATGTCTTGGTGCAGAGTGCAAGATCTATAAAATGATTAATGGAGTTGTTATCAGTAAATGACACATGTGTTGCGAGGTGAAACTCACTTTACCACATTTTTGGGTACTGTGCCGACAGGGGACACAGGTTTAAAAAGAAAGTTCCATTCAAAGGCCTGCCACTTATTAATTCTTTCTTAATTTCAACTTGTATTATGCTCGTTTTCATACTGCCTAATAGAGCCTTTGTTGAACTTGCTGTCAAAGGATGTTTGAATATGCATTTCTCAACCTTCAAAGAAACCTTTGCAGTGAACTGTGCTTTGGCAATTACTGTGCAAAGCTTAAGAATACATTTGAATTGCATTCACACCGTTTGTGGAAATTCTCTTCGAACTGACCCAGGTTGGACCTCGGGAAAGCAAAAGACTTTGCATTTACTTTCAATGTTAATTTTCCTTGTACTTACAGTAAATGTGTTTAAAGTGTCAGTTATCCTTTCTGCTGTGCCTCACATGATCCATCTTACTGGATAGGAAGAAGGTTCACAATTGTTTCCAAGCTAATGCTAAATATGAATTTTGTGAAATACTACTCAGACAATTATGGAAATATTGAACTCCATAATACAAATCTAGTTATTATATTCATTTTAAAAATGTTCATTATTAGAATGGCAAATAAAATTAACCAGGTAATATTTTTGGACTAATCAGGGGTGAAATCTTATCATATTGTTTTCAAAGGGTCAGGCTCAGACTGAAAACTAATGTGCAGCTCTCCAGCTGCACAGACTATGTTTTCTCTTGAGATCTTGAGCCTCTCTGAGAGAAAGAAATGAGTGGCCGTGGTTTACGCCATCACTCTGGCAGGGAAGGTCCTGATCGAGCCGACACCCGGCTCCATAGAGGATGGGAACCATTTTTAAAGGGTGCCCTGATCAACACTGAAATGGAGCAATACACCATCACAGAGGTATTAGGGGTTCTCTCCCCCCCCCCCACCAACAACAATCATCAGGGGCTCCCCCACCCTACTACCGCGGATGTACCGTCGACATTTCCCCCCTCAATGCCCGCTCCCCTCCATGCCTGCAAGTACTCCTCTCAATGCCCTCCTCCATTACCCTCCCCCCACCACACGTAACTGGAACCCTCACATGGGGCTCCCACGAGAGCTCACCCCTGTCACTGCTCCTTGGCATAAGCTGATACCACCAGGTTGGCATTGCCTGAAAATCACCCCCAAAGTGTTTTCTGTCCTGTATTTGTGTCTTGTAGTTTTGAGTAATAAGCAATCTAATGATCTGCTTGTACATCAACGATGGGTATTTTATTTAGCTTTGTAGATGCAAATAGGGTGTAATATTCTTTGCATTGTAATAATCGTTCATCGATAACCTCTGATCAAAATCATCTGGCGGCTGTAGGAATGGTCTTTCTTCTGCACCTTCAGGGCATGTGTTCGATAGATGATTGCTTACTTTTTTTCTGACGCAGTGTCACTAAGTGTATCCCAAACATGTTGATCTTGCATATTTCAGGTCTCTTTATATTTAACTGCCGCTGTCTTCCTGAAAGACAATCATGCATCCTTCTGCACTTGAAGAAGATTTATCTTCAAGTTTAGTCTGGTGACCTTCAAAACACAAATAACCATGTTTGACATTTCCCTTGTATGCCACTGTTGCCATTTTCTGTGTTTTTAATGTGAAATAACTTGTCTTTCTGTAGCATTTTTTAATGACCTCAGTACATCACAATGTGTATTATAGTCAATGAAATATTTTTGAAGTGTAGTCATTATTGTAATGTAGCTAAATTGTGCATGACAAGGTTCCATAAACATTTTTGGTGATGTTGGTTCAGGGATAAATGTTGCCCAAGTTGCTATGAGACGTCCCTTGAACTTCAAGGAGTGTCATGAGAACTTTCATGCTCATGTAAGGGGACAGATTGGTCTTAATTTATAGTCTGACCCTACATTATAACACCACCATTTTTTTTCTCAAACTTAGGTTAGTGAAAGATGATGGTGTAATGGTAATATCATCGGGCTAGTAATCCAGAAGCTCAGGCTAATGCTCTGGGGTGGTGGTGGTGGTGGTGGTGGGGGGGTGGGGGGGGTGGGGGCGTGTAACGGTTCAAATCGCACCATAGATACTGGTCAAATTTAAATTCAATGAATATAAAGCTAGTACCAGTGATGATAACCATGAAATCATCAACTGGTGCAAAAACCCATCTGCTTCACTAATGCCCTTTAGGTGAGTTACCCTGGTTAGCTGAGGTCTGTATAAAAGATAGACCGAAAGCGCACTCAGTAAGCTTTGCGCAAGTGAATTGGTCAGAACATTGAATATAGGAGTTGGGACGTCTTGTTGAAGTTGTACAAGACATTGGTACGGCCACACTTGGAATACTGTGTGCAGTTCTGGTCACCCTATTATAGAAAGGATATTATTAAACTAGAAAGAGTGCAGAAAAGATTTACTAGGATGTTGCCGGGACTTGATGGTTTGAGTTATAAGGAGAGGCTGGATAGACTGGGACTTTTTTCCCTGGAGCGTAGGAGGCTTAGGGGTGATCTTATAGAGGTCTATAAAATAATGAGGGGCATAGATAAGGTAGATAGTCAACATCTTTTCCCAAAGGTAGGGGAGTCTAAAACTAGAGGGCATAGGTTTAAGGTGAGAGGGGAGAGATTCAGAAGGGCCCAGAGGGGCAATTTCTTCACTCAGAGGGTCGTGAGTGTCTGGAATGGGCTGCCAGAGGTAGTAGTAGAAGCGGGTACAATTGTGACTTTCAAAAAGCATTTAGATGGTTACATGGGTAAGATGGGTATAGAGGGTTATGGGCCAAGTGCGGGCAACTGGGACTAGCTTTAATGGTAAAAAACTGGGCGGCATGGACTGGTTGGGCCGAAGGGCCTGTTTCCATGCTGTAAACGTCTATGATTCTATGATTCTATGAAGGAGACACATCCTGATTGAGACACATCCAGAGTGGGAATTGCAACTTGGTAATTTGGTGCAGTGAGGTAATTCGGTGCAGAGTGGGAGAAGGTGCTTTTCCCCTACTGTTTTGTTCTCTCTCATTCTTCTGGCCTGTAACTTTTAATCTGCAAGGAGAGAACCAGAAAGCACCTGAGAACCTGGGAAGGTAAGTGATTTGTATTTATTTTTATTACCTTTTCAAATTGTGTGGGGGGGAAACTGAAGTGACATCACAGTAAACCTGTGACCTGATTGGCTGGTTGGGAATCTACACTAAATTTAAAAATTAAGCATTGTTAAACTAATTAAACATAATTACTTAATTATAATTTAGAGGGGTATCTGAGCCAAAGATCAGAGAGTACTGTATTTAGCTTTCACATTTATAGTAGAAATCTAATGCCAGGAAACATATAGTGAACAGTAAACATTCTTTAAAAAAAATTTAAAATTTAATTTACTAATGAATTGACACAATGTCAATTAGAGGGGTGCAGTGCTCTGACTATGAGATGTGGCAGGTCCGGGAGGCTTCCAGCATCCCGGATGACTTCATCTGCAGAAAGTGCATCCAACTAGAGCTCCTCACATACCGCATTGGTTCGGTTGGAGCAGCAGTTGGATGCACTTAGGAGCATGCAGGTGGCGGAAAGCGTCATTGATAGCAGTTATATAAATGTGGTCACACCCAAGGTGCAGGCAGAGATATGGGTGACCACCAGACGGGGCAGGCAGTCAGTGCAGGACTCCCCTGTGGTTGTCCCCCTCTCAAACAGGTATACCCCTTTGGATACTGTCGGGAGGGATAGCCATTCAGGGGAAAACAGCAGCAGTCAGAGCAGTGGCACCACGGCTGGCTCTGATGTTCAGAAGGGAGGGTCAAAGCGCAGAAGAGCAATAGTCATAGGGAACTCTATAGTCAGGGGCACAGATAGGCGCTTCTGTGGACGTGGAAGAGACTCCAGGATGGTATGTTGCCTCCCTGGTGCCAGGGTCCAGGATGTCTCTGAATGGATAGCGGGCATCCTGAAGGGGGAGGGCAAACAGGCAGAGGCCATTGTACATATTGGTACGAACGACATAGGCAGGAAGGGGCATGAGGACCTGCAGCAGGAGTTCAGGGAGCTAGGCAGAAAGTTAAAAGACAGGACCTCTGGGGTTGTAATCTCAGGATTACTCCCTGTGCCACGTGCCAGTGAGGCTAGAAATAGGAAGATAGAGCAGCTAAACACGTGGCTAAACAGCTGGTGTAGGAGGGAAGGTTTCCGTTAACTGGACCACTGGGAGCTCTTCCAGGGCAGGTGTGACCTGTATAAGAATGACAGGTTGCATCTAAACTGGAGAGGCATAAATATCCTGGCCGCGAGGTTTGCCAGTGTCACACGGGAGGGTTTAAACTAGTATGGCAGGGGGGTGGGCTACGGAGCAATAGGTCAGAAACTGAAAGCATTGAGGGAGAACGAGGGAATAGGGCCAGTATGGCTCTGAGGAAGAGCAGACAGGGAGATGTTGCTAAAAAACAGCGGGACTGGTGGCCTGAAGTGCATATGTTTTAATGCAAGAAGTATAACATGTAAGGCAGATGAACTTAGAGCTTGGATTAGTACTTGGAACTATGATGTTGTTGCCATTACAGAGACCTGGTTGAGGGAAGGACAGGATTGGCAGCTAAACGTTCCAGGATTTAGATGTTTCAGGCGGGATAGAGGGTGATGTAAAATGGGTGGAGGAGTTGCACTACTGGTTCGGGAGAATATCACCGCTGTACTATGGGAGGACACCTCAGAGGGCACGAGGCTATATGGGTAGAGATCAGGAATAAGAAGGGTGCAGTCACAAGGTTGGGGGTTTACTACAGGCCTCCCAACAGCCAGCGGGAGATAGAGGAGCAGATAGGTAGACAGATTTTGGAAAAGAGTAAAAACAACAGGGTTGTGGTGATGGGAGACTTCAACTTCCCCAATATTGACTGGGACTCACTTAGTGCTCGGGGCTTAGACAGGGCAGAGTTTGTAAGGAGCATCCAGGAGGGCTTCTTAAAACAATATGTAGATAGTCCAACTGGAGAAGGGGCTGTACTGGACCTGTGGAATGAGCCCGGCCAGGTGGTAGAAGTTTCAGTAGGTGAGCATTTCGGGAACAGTGACCACAATTCAGTAAGTTTTAAAGTGCTGCTGGACAAGGATAAGAGTGGTCCTAGGATGAATGTGCTAAATTGGGGGCAGGCTAATTATAACAATATTAGGCGGGAACTGAAGAACCGAGATTGGGGCGGATGTTTGAGGGTAAATCAACAACTGACATGTGGGAGGCTTTCAAATGTCAGTTGAAAGGAATTCAGGACCGGCATGTTCCTGTGCGGAAGGAGGATAAATACGGCAAATTTCGGGAACCTGGGATAACGAGAGATATTGTAGACCTCGTCAAAAAGAAAAAGGAGGCATTTGTCAGGGTTAGAAGGCTGGAAACAGACAAAGCCTGTGTGGAATATAAGGAAAGTAGGAAGGAACTTAAGCAAGGAGTCAGGAGGGCTAGAAGGGGTCACGAAAAGTCATTGGCAAATATGGTTAAGGAAAATCCCAAGGCTTTTTACCCATACATAAAAAGCAAGAGGGTAGCCAGGGAAAGGGTTGGCCCATTGAAGGATAGGCAAGGGAATCTATGTGTGGAGCCAGAGGAAATGGGCGAGGTACTAACTGAATACTTTGCATCAGTATTCACCAAAGAGAAGGAATTGGTGGATGTTGAGTCTAAAGAAGGGTGTGTAGATAGCCTGGGTCACATTGAGTACCAAAAAGATGAGGTGTTGGGCGTCTTGAAAAATATTAAGGTAGATAAGTCCCCAGGGCCTGATGGGATCTACCCCAGAATACTGAAGGAAGCTAGAGAGGAAATTGCTGCAGCCTTGACAGAAATCTTTGGATCCTCACTGTCTACAGGTGATGTCCCAGAGGACTGGAGAATAGCTAATGTTGTTCCTTTGTTTAAGAAGGGTAGCAAGGATAATCCAGGGAACTACATGCCGGTGAGCCTTACGCCAGTGGTAGGGAAATTACTGGAGAGAATTCTTCGAGACAGGAACTACTCCCATTTGGAAGCAAAGGGACGTATTAGTGAGAGGCAGCATGGTTTTGTGAAGGGGAGGTCATGTCTCACTAACTTGATAGAGTTTTTTTGAAGAGGTCACAAAGATGATTGATGCAGGTAGGGCAGTGGATGTTGTCTATATGGACTTCAGTAAGGCCTTTGACAAGGTTCCTCATGGTAGACTGGTACAAAAGGTGAAGTCACACGGGATCAGGGGTGAGCTGGCAAGGTGGATCCAGAACTGGCTATGTCATAGAAGGCAGAGAGTAGCAATGGAAGGGTGCTTTTCTAATTGGAGGGCTGTGACTAGTGGTGTTCCGCAGGGATCAGTGCTGTTCGTAGTCTACATAAATGATTTGGAGGAAAATGTAACTGGTCTGATTAGTAAGTTTGCAGACGACACAAAGGTTGGTGGAATTGCGGTTAGTGATGAGGACTGTCAGAGGATACTGCAGGATTTAGATCGTTTGGAGACTGGGACGGAGAGATGGCAGATGGAGTTTAATCGGGACAAATGTGAGGTAATGCATTTTGGAAGGTCTAATGCAGGTAAGGAATATACAATGAATGGTAGAACCCTCAAGAGTATTGAAAGTCAGAGAAATCTCGGTGTACAGGTCCACAGGTCACTGAAAGGGGCAACACATATGGAGAAGGCAGTCAAGAAGGCATACGGCATGCTTGCCTTCATTGGCCGGGGCATTGAGTATAAGAATTGGCAAGTCATGTTGCAGCTGTAAAGAACCTTAGTTAGGCCACACTTGGAGTATAGTGTTCAATTCTGGTCACCACACTACCAGAATGATGTGGAGGCTTTAGAGAGGGTGCAGAAGAGATTTACCAGGATGTTGCCTGGTATGGAGGGCATTAGCTATGAGGAGCGGTTGAATAAACTCGGTTTGTTCTCACTGGAACGACGGAGGTTGAGGGGTGACCTGATAGAGGTCTACAAAATTATGAGGGGCATGGACTGAGTGCATACTCAGAGGCTTTTCCCCAGGGTAGAGGGGTCAATTACTAGGGGGCATAGGTTTAAGGTGCGAGGGGCAAGGTTTAGAAGAGATGTACGAGGCAAGTTTTTTTACACAGAGGGTAGTGGGTGCCTGGAACTCACTACCGGAGGAGGTGGTGGAAGCAGGGACGATAGTGACATTTAAGGGGCATCTTGACAAATACATGAATAGGATGGGTAAAGAGGGATACGGACCCAGAAAGTGTAGAAGATTTTAGTTTAGACGGGCAGCATGGTCGGCACGGGCCTGGAGGGCCGAAGGGCCTGTTCCTGTGCTGTACTTTTCTTTGTTCTTTGTGTGGAAATCTGCTAACGTTACCTGGTCTGGTCTACACGTGACTCCATATCCACAGCCATGTGGTTAACTCTTAACTGCCCACTGGAAATGGCCTAGCAAGCCACTCAGCTCAAGAGCAATTCGGGATGGGCAACAAATACTGGACACGTTCCATTTGCTCTAGGTTTTGAAGCGAATTTAATTTTCTCGTTTGTTCATTTATTGAGTCTCAGAATTCCTGTTTGGTTAAATCAGCCAGCCTTGAGAGCCAAAATGAATCTTGCAGCCATAATATTGATTTTAAAAGAATGCCTTGAAAAACCTTATTGCGCTTGTGAAGTATCAATGCTAATATTGATAACATATTAAAATGCTTTGGGATATTACCCTATAAATATGCAGTATAATTTAACCAAACTATCCATCCCACTTCTAGAATGGTTATTCATCATTGCTTCTTTAGCATCTGTTACTAATAGAGTAAACATTGGTTCTGCAGTGATTATTTAATAGCAAATTATGCACCAAGTGTTTTGGAGATTTTTTTGAACAGAAGTAGCAACATGCAGGGCGGGATTCTCCGACCCCCCGCCGGGGGCGGCGGGAATTGTGTCGCGCCGGTCAGTAGCCGTTGGCAGCGGCCCCCCTGGCGATTCTCCGGCCCGTGATGGGCCGAGTGGCCGCCCGTTTTCAACCGGTCCCGCCGGCGTAAATTACAACAGATATTTACCGGTGGGACCTGGCTGCGCGAACGGCCTCCGGGGTACCCGGGCGGGGAGGGGGGGTGGCGCGGGGGGATCTGGCTCCGGGAGGTGCCCCCTCAGTGGCCTGGCCCGCGATTGGGGCCCACTAATCCACGTGCGGGCCTGTTCCGTGAGGGCACCCTACTGTTCCGAGTCGGCCGCTGTGGTCATCCGTGAACCCCCCTGCGCATGCGCTGGGATGACGCCAGCGCACGCTGGCGCTCCCGCGCATGCGCCAACTCGCGCTGGCCGGCGGAGGCCCTTCGGCGCTGGTTGGCGTGGCGCCAAGCCCCTTCCCCGCCGGCCGGCGCGGCGCAAACCACCTTGGCGCCGGCCTAGCCCCTGAAGGTGCGGAGGATCCCGCGCCTTTGGGGCGGCCCGACTCCGGAGAGGTTCACGCCACTCCTCGGCGCCGAGACCCCCCGCCCCGCCGGGTAGGGAAGAATCCCGCCCTAGAAGAATACGTTTGTTTTGGAAAATTGTACAGGTGTAAAATTGCTTGTTTGTCGTTCATGATGTCTGCTGAAGTCACAATTGTAAGAAATGTTATGACATTCTACATTCCAGAAAGATGCTTTGTATAAAATCTTTGCACCAAGTAGAATATATTCCATCACTATTTACAGTGGAAGTGTTTACTTCCTTTCTGTCAGAATGGAATCAATAATGCTTCGTCTTCCATCTCAGAATTTTGTCTAACATAACCAATTTGCTTCCCCAGTGATCAATCACACGAGGAACTTTATACATAAGTTTTTTATTTGTTAATTAATCATTATCAATAATTTACCTTCCAGCTAATCATCTAGCTATTGCTAGTAAGGCTTTTTAAAATAAAAAGATTGATTGAATAGTGCCAGTTATTTGATTCATTTACATTAACTAAGAATTGATGGTTGAAACTTTGCAAGCAATACATGTCATAGAATATCTTCTTCAAATCCAGAACCAAATTTCAGTTTGACATTGTGTCTATATTATTTGAAAAAAACTGAAGAAATAATCATATTGTTAAAGTATTTTATGATAAAACTGAAGGGTTTTATTATTAATAAATTGTCAGATCTTTAATTGACATTTATGATCCACTATATACACTTAACATTAAGACAGAAATGAGGGTGGGCAATTTGCCCAGTGCTAATGACACAGCAATTTTCTCTAAGTAGTCACATAATAAAACCATAAATAGAAACTAATGGCCCATCAAAAATTGGTTTCTTGCTCATAATTTTACACAAAGAGTATTTAATGGTGAAGCACTTTAGTGACACCGTCCAATTTGTGTTTCCCCGTGCGCACCTTTATTTTATAGTAATTTGTCCAATTAATATCATTGCCATAGTCCAAGACTGCTCTGTAGATGAGGGTTAAGTGCAAAAGTGAATTTAAATCTGAAAGACTCTGAACATGACTCTTTCAAATGTATTAGTAGTATCAGATATAATTGGCCTAAAATGGTGCTGTCATATGCAAATCTCCTATCTTAAAACATTAGTCCCATAGATTTGCAGAGGGACTGTAAAATTGGTGAATAAATTTCACTCATGTAAAATTTACATGACTTTGTTTAAATCAGGTAGCAGGGCTATGAAGAAAATGTTCACAATTACTTCTCTGTATATCTAGATCCCAAGATATCTACATCTGGGGAGAAGCGATCTTGTTGTGGTATTGTCACTGAGCTAGCAATCCAGAAGCCCAGGCAATTGCTCTGGGAGCAAGGGTTTTAGTCACACCACAGAAAATGGTGGAATTTAAATTTAATTAATAAAGCTGGAATCAAAAGCAAATATCATTAATAGTGACCATGAAGTGATTACAGTAAAAACCTATCAGATTCACTAGTGCCCTTTAGAGAATGAAATCAGCATCCTTACCTAGTGTGGCCTGCATAGGGCCCCAGACCTACAACAATGCGGTTGACTCTTAACTGTCCTCAGAAATGGCCGAGAAAGCCACTCAGTCATATCAAATGGCTGCAAAATCTGAAAAGATTAATGAAATTGGACAGAATAATCAGCATCGACCGAGGCAGCAGAAATGTCAATGGTATCCCCAGCATTGTCAACTCTTGCAAAATCCTCCTTACCAACAGCTGGGGACTTGGAGAATTATCTCATAGTCCAGTCAAACAACAGCCTGACTTAGTCATCCTCACTAAATAATGCCTTAAAGACATTGTCCCAGACACCAACATCACTATCCCTGAATATGTCCTGTCCCATCGGCAGGGCAGACCCACCAGAAATGGAAGCACAGTGGTATACAATTGGGAAGGAATTGTCCTGGAAGTCCTGAATGTCAATTCTGGACTGTTGAACTGGTGTCAGTTCAAACAATGCCAAGCAAACCTTTTGCTGGTTACAGACACCTCCCCTCCCATAACTGCAGGAATTCCTCAGGATAGTGTCTTCAGCCCAACCATCATTAACTGCTTCATCAATGACCACCCCTTCATCATAAGATCAGAAATGGTAATGTTCGCTGACGATTGCACCATGTTCAGCACTATTCATAGTTCCTCTTTTATTGAAGCAGTCCGTGCCTGTATGTAGAAACACTTCGACTGAATTCAAACTTGGGCTGATATGTGGCAAGCAACATTCATGCAGCACAAGTGGCCATCTGTAATGAGAGATTATCATAGATTATCATAGAATTTACAGTGCAGAAGGAGGCCATTCGGTCCATCGAGTCTGCACCGGCTCTTGGAAAGAGCACCCCACCCAGAGAGAATCTAACCGTCTCCCTTGAGGAGTATAAAGAAGGTATTGAAGCGGGACATGAGGAGGGTTCATGAAAAGTCTTTGGCACGTACGATTTAGGTGAATCACAAAGTTTTCTATTCACATATAAAAAGCAAGAGGGTGGCCAGGGAAAGGATTGGACCACTTCAGAACAGTGGGGGAATCTATGTGTTGAGCCAGAGGAAATGGGTGAGGTACTAAATGGGTACTTTGCATCAGTGTTCACCAAAGCAAAGGACTTTGTGGAAGATGATTCTTGGGTAGGGTGTGTGGACAGTCTGGATCATGTTAACATTAAAAAGGAGGATGTATGGGTCATTTAAAAGATATTAATATAGATATGTCTCCTGGGTCGGATGGGATTTACCCCAGAATACTGAGGGAAGCAAGGGCAGAAATTGTTGGGGCCTTGACAGACATCTTTGTATCCTCATTGGCTACAGGTGAGATCCCAGAGGACTGGAAAATAGCTAATGTGGTACCACTGTTTAAGAAAGGTAGCAGTGATAATCCTGGAAACTATAGGCCGGCGAGCCTCACGTCTATGGTAAATTATTGGAGAGAATTCTCAGGGACAGGATTTCTAACCATTTGGAAACAAATAGACTCATAAACGATAGACAGCATGGTTTTGTGAAGTGGAAGTCATGCCTCACTAACTTGATCGAGTTTTTTGAGGCAGTGACAAAGATGATTGATGAGGGAAGGGCAGTGGATATTGTTCATATGCACTTCAATAAAGCTTTTGACAAGGTGCCTCACGGGATCAGAGGTGAGGTGGTAAGATGGATGCAGAACTGGCTCAGTCACAGAAGGCAAAGGGTAGCAGTAGAAGGGTGTTTTTCTGAATGGAAGGTTGTGACTAGTGGTGTTCCACAGAGATCTGTGCTTGGGCCTCTGTTGTTTGTAGTATACATAGATGATTTGGAGGAAAATGTAGCTGGTCTGATTAGTAGGTTTGCAGATGACACCAAGGTTGGTGGCGTGGCAGATAGTGTTGAGGATTACAGCAGGACATAGATAGGTTGGAGACTTGGGCAGAGAAATGGCAAATGGAATTTAATCCAGACAAGAGTGAGGTAATGCATTTTGGTAGATCTAACATAGAGGGGAAATTACCGTAAATGGCGAAACTCTTAGGAATATAGAAAGTCAGAGAAGTCTGTGCTTGCATGGCCGCAGATCTTTGAAGGTGGCAACACAAGTGGACAAGGTAGTCAAGAAAGCATACGGAATGATTGCCTTCATTGGACGGGACATCGAGTATTAAAACTGGCAAGTCATGCTACAGTTGTACAGAACCTTGGTAAGCACGTGGAATATTGAGCACAATTAGAACATAGAACATAGCACAGTACAGCACAGTACAGGCCCTTCAGCCCACCATGTTGTGCCAAACAGTTATCCTAATTTAAGATCAACCTAACCTACACCCCTTCAATTTACTGCTGTCCATGTGCCTGTCTAAGAGTCGCTTAAATATCCCTAATGACTCTGACTCCACCACCTCTGCTGGCCCTGTATTCAACACACCCACCACTCTCTGTGTAAAGAAACTACCTCTGATATCTCCCCTATACCTTCCACAAATCACCTTAAAATGATGTCCCCTCGTGACAGCCATTTCCACCCTGGGGAAAGTCTCTGGCTATCCACTCTATCCATGCCTCTCATCGCCTTGCACACCTCTATCAAGTCACCTCTCTGCCTTCTTCGCTCCAGGGAGAAAAGCCCTAGCTCCCTCAACCTTTCTTCATAAGACATGCCCTCCAGTCCAGGCAGCATCCTGGTAAATCTCCTCTGCACCCTCTCCAAAGCAGCCACATCCTTCCTATAATGAGGCACCCAGAACTGGACACAATATTCCAAGTGTGGTCTAACTATGGTTTTATAAAGCTGCAGCAAAACCTCGCGGCTCTTAAATTCAATCCCCCTGTTAATGAAAGCCAACACACCATACGCCTTCTTAACAACCCTATCAACCTGTGTGGCAACTTTGAGGGATCTATGTACGTGGACCCCAAGATCCCTTTGTTCCTCCACACTTCCAAGAATCGTGCCTTTAACCCTGTATTCAGCATTCAAATGCGACCTTACAAAATGAATCACTTCACATTTATCTAGGTTGAACTCCATCTGACACTTCTCAGCCCAGCTCTGCATCATGGCAATGTCCTGTTGTAACCTGCAACAACCCTCAACACTATCTACAACTCCCCCAATCTTCGTGTCATCAGCAAACTTACTAACCCACCCTTCCACTTCCTCATCCAAGTCATTTATAAAAACCACAAAGAGCAGAGGTCCCAGAACACCAGTTGCAGGACACCACTGGTCACCGACCTCCAGTCGGAATACTTTCCATCCACTACCACTCGTTGTCTTCTTTTGGCCAGCCAATTCTGCATCCAGACAGCCAAATTTCCATGTATCCCATGCCCCTAACTTTCTGAATGAGCCGACCATGGGGAATCTTATCAAATGCCTTACCAAAATCCATGTAGACCACATCCACTGCCCGACCTTCATCAATGTGTCTCGTCACATCCTCAAAGAATTCAATGAGGCTTGTGAGGCATGACCTGCCCCTCACAACGCCATGCTGACTATCTTTAATCCATCTATGTTTTTCTAAATAATCATAGATCAGGGGCGTCATTCGCCGCCGGGTCGGAGAATGGCCGTTGGCCGCCGTGAATCCCGCCCCCGCCCAAGTCTCCGGTACCGGAGATTGGGCAGGGGCGGGAATCGGGCCGCGCCGGTTGGCGGGACCCCCCGCTCAATTCTCCGGCCCGGATAGGCCGAAGTCCCGCCCAGAAATTGCCTGTCCCGCCGGCGTAAATCAAAGCTGGTATTTACCGGCGGGATCAGGCGGCGTGGGCGGGCTCCGGGGTCCTGGGGGGGGCGCGGGGCGATCTGACCCTGGGGGGTGCCCCCATGGTGGCCTGGCCCGCGATCGGGGCCCACCGATCCGCGGGCGGGCCTGTGCCGTGGGGGCACTCTTTCCCTTCCGCCTCTGCCACGGTCTCCACCATGGCGGAGGCGGAAGAGACTCTCCCCACTGCGCCTGCGCGGGAAACTGTCGGCGGCCGCTGACGCTCCCGCGCATGCGCCGCATTTCCGCGCCAGCTGGCGGGGCACCAAACACCATTTCCGCCAGCTAGCGGGGCAACAACGCCATTTCCGCCAGCTGGCGGGGTGGAAATCCCTCCGACGCCGGCCTAGCCCCTCAATGTTGGGGCTCGGCCCCCAAAGATGCGGAGCATTCCGCACCTTTGGGCCGGCGCGATCTCCGTCTGATTGGCGCCGTTTTTGGCGCCAGTCGGCGGACATCGCGCCGTTGGGGGAGAATTTTGCCCTATATCTCTCATAATCCTTTCCAATATTTTGCTCACCACAGACGTAAGACTGATGGGTCTGTAATTCCCAGGGATTTCACTATTCCCTTTCTTGAACAGGGGAACCACATTCGCCTCCCTCCAATCATCCGGTACTACTCCAGTGGAGAGTGAGGACGCAAAGATCATCGCCAACGGTGCAGCAATCTCCTCCCTAGCTCCCCGTAGTAACTTTGGGTATATCCCGTCAGGCCCAGGGGACTTATCTATTCTGATGCTTTTCAAAATTTCCAGCACATCCTCCTTCTTAATATCAACCTGTTCGAGTCTATTAACCTGGTTCACACTGTTCTCATGAGCAACAAGGTCCCTCTTTCTAGTGAATATTGAAGCAAAATATTCATTTTGGGCCTCCCCTGTCTCCTCAGACTCTCAGCACAAGTTCCCTCCACTATCCCTGATTAGCCCTACTCTCACTCTGATCATCCTCTTATTTCTCACGTAAGAGTAAGATGCCTTGGGGTTTTCCCTAATTCTTCCCACCAGGGCTTTTTCATGCCTCCTTCGAGCTCTCTTCAGTTCATTTTTGAGTTCCTAATTATGGCCGCACTTGGAATATTGTGCACAATTCTGGTCGCCACATTACCAGAAGGATGTGGAGGCTTTGGAGAGGGTGCAGAAGAGGTTTACCAGGATGTTGCCTGGTCTGACGGGTGTTAGCTATGTGGAGAGGCTGACTGGATCCGGACTGTTTTCATTAGAAATATGGAGGTTGAGGGGTGACCTGATAGAGGTCTACAAGATTATGAGGGGCATGGATAGAGTAGATGGGCAGGCACTCTTTCCCAGGCTTGAGGGGTCAGTCACCAGGGGGCAGAGGTTTAAGGTTCATGGGACAAGGTTTAGAGGAGATGTGCGAGGCATGTTTTTTACGCAGAAGGTGGTGAGTGCCTGGAACGTGGTAGTGGAAGCAGATACATTAATGGCATTCAAAAGCCATCTTGAAAAACACATGGATAGGATGGGTATGGAGGGATACAGCACAAAGAATTGCTGAAGGTTTTGGCCAAGGTTGCTATCATGACTGGGACAGGCCTGGAGGGCCAAAGGGCTTATTCCTGTGCTATATTGTTCTTTGTTCTCCTGCAGGCTTGCCAAGGCCACTCAAGCAGGCCCTGCTAAGGGACAAGGGTTTGTTAGTGGAAGTGAATGGATTGTTCTTAGTTCTTTGACATTCAATGGCATTACCGTCGCTATCAACATCTTGGGGTTTCCATTGGACAGAAACTGAACTGGATCAGCCTTATAAATACTCCTGCTATAAGAAAAGGGCAAAGGCTAGGAATTCTGTGGTGAATAACCCACCTCCTTGGGAATTCTCTGGGTCCCCTAGCTAGCGGCGGGTTTCACGATGGCCAATGCCAATTTGCCAGGCATTGGGCAAAAAATGTGTTTCACGCTGAGCGTCAAACCTCTCAGTCCATACTGCTAGCCCTGACAAAGTTTTCATGGGGAAGCACCTTGGGCAGGATTCTCCGCCGCCAGATTCTGCATTTCGCTGGCAGCGCACCCATGCCTGCAGATGTCCCGACGGTATTAGGGTGCCCATAATGGGAAACCCCATTGGTCAGCTGCCACGATGGAAAATCCCGCTGCCAGTGGGGCACGCCGCATCAGAAAACGGGTCCGGCGGGATGTAGGATCCCCCCTTGTCTTTCTAGGAAGCTCTTCAGAACAAAGAGACAGAAAAAGAACTTTGGATGGAAAAACAGTTGGTCCTCAAATCAATGGACCGCTGTAGAGCTATACATAAACAATGGTAAAACTCTCTTTGATACTACCTGTGCCTGTCATCAAAAGGCTTTTAAAAGGCTATGATGTTGAATGTAAACAATACAGTTCAAAGCTTTTAGGCTTCTCGGCATGCACACTGGCTTAAAAATGATAAAGGTCAATGAAATTGACAGTTAAAAAAACATTTTGAAGGTTTCCACCGCACTAAAAGAAATACTTTTAACTTTGTCTCTCAGATCATTGAACTTGGCATGCTGACAGGCGGTTTAAGACTACAGATGGAAAAACTTTCACTTTATTCTCAGAGAACTTTAATTTTGATATGCTGACAGACATTTTAAAAGTTTAAAGGCTGAAGATGGGAAGACCACCCAAACAACCCCCCAACGCAGGAGAAACCCCCAACCTGAGCTGCTACAACCCAGCACCACCACCCTGACCCACACTTCTTATGAAAGACACCCACCCCCTCCGCACCCTGGAGACAAGTGCAGGAAGGATACTCACCCCCTTGCCACTCTTTGGAGTGCAAGGTGCCAAATTGGCATTGCCAGTGGTGGGACCTGAAGCTGGTGCCCTGAAAGGGGGGATGGGGGCTGAAGGGCATGGGCTGAAGTGCGTGGGCTGAGGGGGTTTACTCAGGACAGGACTGAGGGGGGAGGTTGAAGGGGGAGACCTGATCGGGGAGGGGGGGGGGTGCCCCATTCTCTAAAAAGTAGGATCTTCAGAGAGATTAAGCCCACCCCACTTGGGTCCAGCGAAATCCAGGACAAAGCAGTTTGCTTGATTGGAGCCTCATCCACCAACTTCAACATTTATCCCTTGCATGAACGATACACAGTGGCAACAAGTGTCACATTTGAAGCGCCACAGCTAATCACCAAGTCTCCTTCAACAGCACATTCCAAACCCTTGACCTTTACCACCTAGAAAGACAAAGGCAGCAGATACATGGAAATACCATTACCCCACTATCCTCACTTGGAACTTTATCACTGTTCCCTTGCTGTTGCTGCATCAAAAATCTGCAACTCCCAAACAGCACTGTGGGTGTACCGATACCACATTGACTGCAAAGCAATGGTTCAAGAACACAGCTCATCACAATCTTCTGAAGGACAATGAGGAATGGGTAATAATGCTCACCTGGCCACTGAAGCCCACATCCCATTAAAAAGAAATTACTGCAAATATTTTCTCTGGAGGGCTCTTTTGCTGGTGTTGCAGCCATTTCTGACATGGCCACATGATGCACTATCTTGAGAAGAATGCCTACAGGGCTGTCCGCAGAGTACACTGGAAACCTGTGAAGGAGCACTATCCTGATATCACATACTCTAAATGACTGATGCAACAACAGGACACAAATCTGGTACACACAGATCCAGTCAATTAATTTGTGTACCACTCTTTAAACAGCAAGCACTGAACTGCAATGATGCTACCTAAAAGGCCAGGCACCCAAATTGTAGGTGAGGTATATTGTTTCTACTATTGCAAACCGTCTGAAGATACGCTGGAGTCTTCTTGGAAGTGTTTTCATCAGTTCCTGGATTTCCAAAGGAATGCTTCTGCATCCTCTCAAGGTTGCCGAATGGGTGTGTGTGGATGCCTAAAGCTAGAATCTCAGCTGGCACGATTCTCCATTCCGCACCCTTGCCCATGGGTTTCCCGGGGTAACCATAATGGAAAGTCCCATTGACTGGCTGCAGAAATGGAGAATCCCACTTCTGGTGCCAGCAAGCTGCCGAGAAAAACACGGCTAGAGTGGCAGTGAATTCACCCCATAGTATCTGTAGAAAGACTGGAACAGGTGTGGAGGCAGCAATGGTTGTGCTTTTACCTGTATTTTGGGGTATTGCGTGCAATTCTGGTCGCCGCATTATAGGAAGGATGTGGAAGCATTGGAAAGGGTGCAGAGGAGATTTACCAGAATGTTGCCTGGTATGGAGGGAAGATCTTCTGAGGAAAGGCTGAGGGACTTGAAGCTGTTTTTGTTAGAGAGAAGAAGGTTAAGAGGTGACTTAATTGAGGCATACAAGATGATCAGAGGATTGGATAGGGTGGACAGTGAGAGCCTTTTCCCTCGGATGTCTAGCACAAGGGTACATACCTTTAAATTGAAGGGAGATAGATATAAGACAGATGTCAGAGGTAGGTTCTTTACTCAGAGAGTAGTAAGGGCGTGGAATGCCCTGCCTGCAACAGTAGTGGACTCGCCAACACTAAGGACATTAAAATGGTCATTGGATAGACATATGGATAATAAGGGACTAGTGTAGATGGGCTTTAGAGTGGTTTCACAGGTCGGCGCAACATCGAGGGCCGAAGGGCCTGTACTGCGCTGTAATGTTCTATGTTCTATGTTCTACCTGTAAGTTACATGCAGTGCTATTATCTGAACAGGTGCCTGCAAGTTGCAGATCAACCGATGGAGACTCTTCATTGGTGCTGTGTTATTGACCTCCCTCTTTTCCTTGAGCCGCTGTCATTGGACAAGTGGGAGTTCTTGGGTATCTGGAAGCAGAAAAATCAGAAAGGGATTGTGGATAAGGGATAAGCAGGAAATCCATGGCCACACCATTTTATAATAATCTTTATTAGTGACAAAAGTAGACTTACATTAACACTGCAATGAAGTTGCTGTGAAAATCCCCTAGTCGCCACATTCCGGCGCCTGTTCGGGTATACAGAGGGAGAATTCAGAATGTCCAATTCACCTAACGAGCACATCTTTCGGGACTTGTGGGAGGAAATTGGAGCACCCGGAGGAAACCCACGCAGACACGGGGAGAACGTGCAGACTCTGCACAGGCAGTGACCCAAGCCGATAATCGAACGCGGGTTCCTGGCACTGTGAAGCAACAGTGCTAACCTCTGTGCTACCGTGCCGTCCAGTCTACCATGCAGTGTGCTTACTATGCCAGGTGTCAGGAGAGTGAGGTGGCATCCTGACATATTCAATATGCTCAATGAATCCAAATGCCATTGATTCACTCTCAACTAATCACAAGGGGTGAAATTCTCCGGTATCGGCACGATGTCCGCCGACCGGCGCCAAAAACGGCGCAAATCACTCGGGCATCGCGCCGCCCCAAAGGTGCGGAATCCTCCACAACCTTGAGGGGCTAGGCCCGCGCCGGACTGATTTCCGCCCCGCCAGCTGGCGGAAAAGGCCTTTGGTGCCCCGCCAGCTGGCGCGGAAATGACATCTCCGGGCGGCGCATGCGCGGGAGCGTTAGCAGCCGCTGACGGCATTCCCGCGCATGCGCTGTGGAGGGAGTCTCTTCCGCCTCCGCCATGGTGGAGACCGTGGTGAAGGCAGAAGGAAAAGAGTGCCCCCACGGCACAGGCCCGCCCGCAGATCGGTGGGCCCCGATCGCGGGCGAGGCCACCGTGGGGGCACCCCCCGGGGCCAGATCGCCCCACGCCCCCCCCCAGGACCCCGGAGCCCGCCCGCGCCGCCTTGTCCCGCCGGTAAGGTAGGTGGTTTAATCCACGCCGGCGGGACAGGCATTCTAGCAGCGGGACTTCGGCCCATTCGGGGGGGGGGCCCGCCAACCGGCGCGATTCCCGCCCCCGCCGAATCTCCGGTGCCGGAGAATTCAGCAACCGGCTGGGGCGGGATTCGCGCCTGCCCCCAGCGATTCTCCGACCCGGTGGGGGGTCGGAGAATCTCGCCCAAGATTCTGATAGCTATCTCCTCCATGCAGGCATTCTTGTCACATGCTGGCTCTGCTCTTCCTCCTGGTAGTGCAAGAGAGATGCAAAATGTCAGTGATTGTGTGACACTGTCTTCTGGTGTTGTGCAGGCTGTAGCTGAAGAGCTGGTAGTATGTGAAGCGAGAGGTGGGTAGGAGGTTGGCAGTATTGGTGAGATGGAGTATTTGAATGCTACATTGTGTCTTGAATGCCAGGGAGTCCGCTGGGTGAGTGATAGCGTGCGGTACATTGAAAGATTGTGGTGTGGTGGGTAAGAGAAATCATATGAAGATATATTCCAAGTCCTCGGCGTCAAACTCCAGAAGTTGACCTTCCTGGCCACCTGTTCCCATTTGCTCATGATCTACTGCCGAAACACAGGCCAGGTTTTTCAATTCTCGCTCGGGAACCCGGCTGATGGTTTAGTTCCAGGTCTTGGTCAAACAGGCATGGACCTGACATCTGCTCCTGTATTCTTAAAAGGCCAGGCCAATGAATGGCAATGAGCAGGTTTGCCATCCAATTAAGCATGGCGGTGGTTTTCCAAGGCTGGAGGGCTAATGCGAAGCCCTCCACATCTGACGCATCGGCCACTCCACAGGTGTTAACTGCATGTTCGTGGTGGAGTGAGAGAGAGGGCACCTCAACGGGCAGGTGCCATAATCATGGCTGGACAACACCTTCACAGGATGCAGTTATGGCCCAGCAGCCGTTAGGGCTTGGGGTGGAGGGTGTGTGTGGGGGGAATCCCTCATGCGATTTATTATCACACACCCTCAGTTCCCACCCTAACCACCAAGCCATACAACATCCTTACTTGGAACTATATTGCCGTTCCTTCATTGTCGCTGGGTCAAAATCCTTGAACTCCATCCCTGACAGTATTGTGGCTATCTAGAAACCACATGGACAGCAACGGTTCAAGAAGGAACCTCATCACCACTTTCACAAGGACAATTACGGATGGGAAATATATGCTAGCCTATCCAGTAACATCACCACCCTGTCAACAAATAAATAAATAGAAAAGCTACCTTGATTGAAAATGGCTCAGGGTCAGGATAGCGGCAAGGAACTGGCATAGAAGCATGAATTTATGTGCCTGTCTGCTCTTATCTCAACCCCAATCAATTTGAAAATACAAGCCATAGTGCTTTGTCTTGTTCACCTCCATTGGAATAAGGCCTCCTGTGCTGCATCTGAGAACTGCAGGGTTCCCTCTCTGCCTCTCATTTCCATTCTCTTGCTGCAGTGATAGCAGCAGCATCCTTTGACTCCATGCAGCTTCACTTTAAGAGGGACACGTTTCCACTAAGCTGGTGGCTAGCTGGAACATGGGCTAGCCTCACATGCTGTTAGACCCTTGTTACATGTGCGACTGTCCAGCAACAAGGATCGCACTGGGCTGCACACAAAAATCATGGAAATGAGAGATGAGCATGAAATTTGCTTGCTGAAACTCTTAGCCTCAGAACTTCTGTGAAAAACAGGTGATCAATATTCTCGACTTTATTTTGATAATGTGTATAAATCATAGAGAAATGTAGTGGATATTTCACTTCGGTGATTAGGTGAGTGGGGCCTTGTTCATCAGATGGGTCTCTCAATAGTACACCAAATGGAGGCCTGTTGAAGTTATTCTGTTATTTTTCAATTACCTACTGTCTAGTTTATATTGAAAAATACGTTCGGTAAATGAAAATCACTCTCCCTAATTTATAGTGGTACAATTGGAATCTATCGCCTTAATCCTACCAACCTTCAGGCATTCAGGTAGTGAGGAGATTTAGTACACTTGTTCAATGGAGAAAATGTAAAATCATTTTCTTCAGAATCATACCTTTCTAATATATTTATATATAATATAAAACCTTTAAAGATAATAATTTGTTTTCATCTTAAGCAGTTCATAAGTATGCCTTTCCCTATTGAACACTCTTTATCTCCCCTTTCTGTACATGGTTTATTACATAATCTACAGTTCCTCTCCTTTTAATCTTATAATGCAGGAGTCAATCCATTTCCATCCTCTCCTCTGTTATGTTAAAATATTCCTCCACTGAATATCTTACCGAGAGAATGTAAAATGCACTTAAAAATGATCTTTTAACCACTGCTGTACAGCAATACAATAGTCTGATCAATTTGTGTGTGTTTGATACTGATAGTGTGACATTATTAATAATATCTATAAATCTAATATCTTAAAATATTATGCTTCCACTTCATACATGGGCATACAAATCTGCAGACTAGAGGAATGGAAATCTGATTTTACTGGCTGCTGTGAGGGTTGTAAGTGTAATGATTTTGACCCAGTTCCAAATGGCTCAAGTCCACAAATGCTCCTTAATGTGACACTAATTATCGCTAAATTGGCAATCTCTTTGAGATACTAAAGAGTAGTTGGTATAGAGAATAGAAATGTCATATTGGTGGATGATTATTACTGGGAAGAACAGAGAACTGGATTCTTTGTAGCACACCGCACTTAGCTGAAGAGTGGTTAACAATCACATTGAGTCAAAAAGTTTTGAGAACTGAATATCCTCCGTCTCGTAATCACAAAGTGAGAAAGGAAAAACCTAAAAAACAGTTTAGAAGTTCAAAGTGTTGACTTAACAAGACTGAAATTGAAGTTGAGTTTTAATAATGAGAAAAATTCCTTGTGGCATTATTTTCGAAGGAACAGGAAATAAGCTACTGGAATGTGTGAAATTACCCATGTTGGCAAAATAAGCAGTTGATCCCACCAGTTCTGTGACTTCCAACATAGATATAGAGCATTGATGAGGTCTTTCGACAATAAGGTCTATAAATGTGGAATGACAATAAACATAAAGGAAATTAAAATGTTGCATTTATAAAGCATCTCTCATGTCCTCAGGAAAACACAAAATACTTCAGAGTTGATTCATTACTTTAGAAGTTTACTTCATGTTTATATGTACACAAGTGTAAGTAACCTTGTTTATCGCAAACATATCGTAAACACATTTATTAGGTTCTGTCCTGAGCTGTATTTTCTGATAATGGCCAGTGAATTAAAAAAAAACTAACCGGCAGCAGTGAGCAGTGATAAAGGAGTGTTTTCAGATTGGAGGGCGGTAACCAGTGACCTGCCACAGGGTTTCATTGCTGGGACCGCAGCTCTTCACAATATATATTAATGATTTGGAAGATGGAACAGAGTGTACTGTGGCCAAATCTGCAGTTGATACAAAGGGGGATATAAATAGTTTACAGAAAGGTATTGACAGGTTAAGTGAATGGGCAGAAAATTGGCAAATTGAATTCAATGTGGGAAAATGTGAGATTGTTCATTTTGGAAGAAAGAAATGAGAAGGCGGATTATTATTTAAATTGAGAGAGACTGCAGAAAGCTGTCGTACAAAAGGATTTGGGGTCCTTGTCATGAAACCCAGAAAACTAGCAAATAGGTTGCAGAAGGTAATAGGGAAGGCAAATGGAATGCCAGCTTTTATTTCAGTGGGGCTGGAGTATCAAAGCTGGAGTATATAATGTTCTTAGGGGGTTAGACAGGGTAATTGTTGGCGGGAGGTTTCCTCACATGGGAGAGTGGAGGACAAGAGGTCATGGTCGCAAAATAAGGGGGTGGTCATTTAAGATGAATTTGAGGAAGAATTTATTCTCTCAACGTGTGGTGAATTTTTGGAATTCTTTATCTCAGGAAGCTGTGGGGGCTGAGCCCTTGAATACTTTGAAGACTGAGATCAATAGGTTTTTCATCAGTAAGGGTATTCAGGGTTACGGAGATAAGGTAGGAAAGTGGACTTAGTGAGCGTCAAGTCAGCTGTGATCTTATTAAATGGCGGCGCGCGCTCGAGGGGCTGAATGACCTACTCCCTTCCTATTTCTTTTGGTCTTATGGTTTTAAAAACCTCTGACACCATTAATATTATTGTGGTAGCAACTATGCAATCTTACTGTAAAATTGCAAATTATTGAGTCAACATTATCATTAACTCAATGATTAGGTTTTATCATTAGTGCTTTAATTGTGCACTGTACTTAAAGTGATTAAAGTAACACAATGCCTTCAGGTAATACAATTTTAGGTTAGCAATAAGAATTTGAAATGAACAAGAAGCAATTCTGATGAGATGCAACCTCACTCTTTTTAAAGGAAACAAGCTATGGTGGGCAGATCAAGCTTCTGGATGGATTGGAATCTGCAACAAAGTTGATGGTTCAGAGCCTGTCGTCATGCGGAAAAATATTGCCACTGTGTTGCATATGAAAGTCTATGGCAAAGAGACCCAACAAGGTAAGAAGGAAGGCTTAGTAAATGTTTTTGCACTCATAAGATGCATCTAAAAGCATAGGGGCCTGGTGGTTCAGTGAGTAATTCAATAAATGATTGACTGCATAATTCAAAAGCTCTACCTGAAGATTGGAGAATAACAAGAACTATTTTAAGTCAGTCATTATAGACGCGTTGCTCTATCATTTATAACATATGAAATGTAATCAGTGTTCATTTAAGAGGCACAAGGACCACCTAGAGGAAGATTTTAGCAAGATTTCATCATCAATTCATTGAGAACAGGTTTAAATCATTGGATGAAAACTATCCAGATATAACATAATATGCAATCTTTATATTTTAGAAAGGAGTTTCATAAAAGCTCACATAAGTCTTATAAAGGCTAATTCAGAGAACTTATGGTGTCCAGACCTAATTAGCTCAGCATTAGAAAACAGAAGGTGATAAGTGGAACAAAACATCTGGGGGAGGAAAACACAATCGCGTTTCTGCAGGGTTCTGACCACTAGTTACAAAATTTTGATTCCATGTCGTCCTTTTGTTAGGACTTTACCTTCTCACTTTAGGGAAACTGTATTTGTAAACTTTTTTCTTCACTGTCTTTAACGGTCTCAAGTGAAGTAAGTGTGGACAGTCTCAACCAGTTTGTGGTGGGCGTAAGCCCGTAACATGGGAGTGCAAATACTTTGGGATTGCGACTTTCAGGGATCGTGCTGTGCAACTGATTCCTTTATTGATCATCCTGTGTTTGCCTGTACCACCATGTAATGGGCTTTGTGACTGTTGTGATCACAGTGCTATTCGTTGAACAAAACCATTCTCGTTGGTGCATTTAATGGGGGACAAACTACAATAATTAGCTATCGATGTTTTCAGCAAAATGTCTCTATGAGGCAATGCGGATGTCCCAGAGAATGATGGCATGCCACTTGTAATGGCATAGGTCACTCATGCCATCCTTTCCTGCAGGGTTCAGTAGCAGGTAAAGGCATGAAGGGAGAATATGGCGGAAGGACCAGAAATAATTTTCAGTCAATCAAACTGAGCCCCAACCCATCTCTCTGTCATTGATCCCAGCCAGTTTGCAATCTCCAGTTTAAACCAGCACAGCCTTCCGGATTCTTCCTGCTTGAATTAAAGACACAGGCTTCTTGCCTTAAAGTGGCATGTCCATTAATCATCCATGGATCAAACATGTAACTGCAAAAATAAAAGAAAGGGAAAATAAGGGAATAAACAGAGAATAAATAGGAAGCACCCTCCTGCCGGAGGCCGGCATGAGCCTCATTTGCATAATTTTAATGCGATGCAGATGAAGGCCTGACCCTCTATGCTGGATTCGCTGCAATGCCAGCATGCAACATATTTGGAAAGGCATGATCTGCAGATGTTTGGACTCACCTGCGTTTAAGCTGGAGGCCAACAACAACCGTAGAACATCACAGCATTGGCTGGGGGGACAAGTAGGTCAATCTTCCGACTCAGGATGTTCCTGGAGATCCATTTTCTTTCTCAGGAAGTCCATCTTCCATCCTCAGAGTGCTCCAAAGATCCAACTTCATTTTCAGGAGGTCCAGCTCATTTCTTCAATAGTAGGTCAGTGACGTTGGGCACCTTTTGAATATGGTACCTGGCGACGTAGACTGCTCTCTGGGGTTTGGAGTGAGTAGCCGCTAATTTGGCTTTCTTGAGGACCGCTCACAAATGTCAGATCGAGATCAGGGGCTGTAGGCCAAGCTGTGAAAAGGCCGGGCAGGGGTAGGGGGGCAGGGGGAGTGTGCAGTGGAGGCTGGACAGGAGAGGCAGGCTAAGGGGGAAAGAGTGGGACGGGAATGAAGCCAGGCTGTTCTGGAGTTTGTTTGGGAGGGCGCCTTGGGAAGAAAGCTAGACAACTGTTTAGGAGGGTGTTTGTGGAAGAGGCTCAGACTGTACCAGCACTTCTTGGGGAGAGTAAGCATATCACATATGTCTTTGGCCCCTTGTAGGACAGCGGGTGCCCTCTCTGGGCAGTGGACATCATAGAGTGATCCATGAATTCAAGGATTTGGTCCTCAGAGTATAGGGAGGCTGAGGGTACAGTCTCAGACAGAGAAGGCAGTTGGATCAGGTGGGGTGAAAGTGCTAGGCTCATGGACACGGAGTGGATGGTCTCATGGGGTGTGGTCACAGAATGTCAGGATGCAGCTGGTTCAGCTCAGTGGGCTAGACAGCTGGTTTGTGATGCAGAACAAGGCCAGCAGCGCAGGTTCAATTCCCGCACAAGCTTACCCAAACAGGCGCCAGAATGTGGCGATTAGGGGCTTTTCACAGTGACAATAAAAGATTATCATTGCGAACGGGAGGTGTCAGGTCAGGGGCATATCAACAGTTATGGGAACAGGGGAGAAAGCCGACATATCAACATAGATAATTATAGGGCCTAGGGTAAGAACATAAGACTAGGAGTAGATATTTCAGCCCGTCAAGCCTGCTGCACCATTCAGTTATCATGTTTGATCATCAACCTCAATGACACTTTCCCATGCTACCTCCATATCCCTTGATGTTATTAATCTCCCACAATCTGACAATTTATGCATTCAACATGCTTAATGATTGAGCTTCCACAGCCCTGTGGGATAGAGAATTCACCACTGAGTGAAGACATTCCTGCTTAATCTCAGTCTTAAATGGTCATACCAATGCCACCACCAGAGCCATCATAGAGCAGATGATAGGTCCCCTAAAGATGAGGTTCAAATGTTTGGACCCTTAGGGCAGGGCTCTCCAGTATTCATCACAGTGAGTCCGCTGGGTCATTTTGTCTGCTGTTCCCCGAATAACCCCACAAAACAAAAGAAGAGGAGGGGAGGGGTGGATATCTTGGCTGAAGTAGGGCTGAGATGTCTCCCTCAATGATGAGGACAGTGAAGGGGATGGTAATGATGACGGCTAGAATGTTGCAGATGAAATCATTGCCAAGGTACGATGCAGCACACAAGTATGTGACAATCTGATCGCGGCCAGATTCCAGGCACAATAAGCTGCCAATACATCTTGTTTACAATTTGGTTTTCTATCCTTTGCTGGCTGGCAGGTACTTATTTGCAGCACACAGTATAGCTTATTCTCCTGTACCTTGATTCATGGTAGTTGAATTAAATTGCACTACTAAAAGTCTGCTCTGCTGGTAGTATGATCCTTTGCATACGCCAAATTGTGCTGAGACACAGACCCCTCGTGCCAAATAAGCACATCAGAACCTGCATAGCACTTTGTGCTCCCATGATTCAGCCATCTGTAAGTAGAATCTGTTGTCTGTAAATTATCAGACATTTCGGCCAGTTTATGATTAAAACCTTTTACCCAGGTGTCCTTATTTGCAAAATGAACAAAGGACAAACACTGGTTCACGATTCAACCCAAATTTACCCACAAACACAATGAGCTAGACTTTTCGACCTCGGCCGCCGCAAGGTCGCCACGGGCGGGACGGGAACCATGTGAAGGTCCGTTGACCTTGGGTGGGAATTTCCAGTCCTGGGCGGGCATGGCCGAAGAATCCCGCCCAGTATTCTCCAAAATTATCCAAAATGTAATCTGCCCAAGGTTCTAATACTACGTGTGCCGATGAATTGGATTGAGCTGCGAGTCCAATCCTCTCAACCTCAGTCGTCTCAGAGCCTTTGTCTGTGAAGGTGGGTCTCACACCACTCTTCGGTCCATTCCCTGGGACGCCATCAAGTCTTCTCCTTTGCCTCTCCGTGGGGAGGGTCCCTGGGTGTTTTCTTCTTATCCCCCTGTTAGCGCCCTTCCAGAAGTTCCTCTGGCTCTCAACCAATAAGGTCACTTGGTGGGGTTGCAACACCCAATGGAGCTGCGGATTGCAACTCTGCAGGACACCCCAGGGTCCATCCTCAGGTACATTGTCCGTATGTAACTTTAGCCCATATTGGGTAATGGCGGGGAATCTAGGTGCCAGAAAGTCTGGCAGTATCTTCTTGATCCATATAAATGGGGCTGATTTTCTTCTGATCTCCCATTTGCAGGACAAGCCCAGGCTGTCCATCTCTGTCCAGTGTATTCAAGTAAGGCTGCCTGACCTCCCATCAGGCCTGTCTGTGATTCTGATTGTGGTTTTAATTTTCAGTGTCCAATTCTTAATTAAAGTGTCCAATTCTATATCGGCCTAAGATTCTGGCCATTTTACCACAATCCCATGCCCTCATAAAGGCTGTACACATGCTGCATTGAGAGCAATATGATTTTTTATTTCAGCAGAGGTGCACTCATGTCACTCTCATACCTCGCCCAAATTGAGAGTAGATTTGCAGAGAAATATTTCAAGTTGTACCAGTAACATGGGTATACAGGGAAGAGCAGCATGAGTGAACAATTTGGACCCTAAAGATTGCTCTACCATGCACTTTGTGCTGTGTCTCTGATGCTCACCACGTCTGCAGTGATCCCCATATTTTCTGATATCATAATCATCTTGAAAAGTTTAGAGTTTACTTTGGAGTCTATTCAATGCCAATGCTTCCCTGCAGTCTTGGGGAAATCCCTCAGCATCAAGGATGACTTGCTCCCACTCTGGGGAGGTGCGTTCTGTGGTGGATGAATAGTCCGATCCTGATCTGCAGACTCTGCCACAGTCAAGAAAGCACAACAACATCTCTACTTCCTACGGAAGCTAAAGAAATTTGGCGTGTCTGCATCGACTCTCACAAACATCTACAGATGTGCCAAAGAGAGCATCCTATCCAGCTGCATCACAGCTTGGTATGGCAACTGCTCGGCCCAAGATCGCAAGAAACTGCAGAGTGTGGTGAACATAGCCCAATGCATCACACAAGCTTACCATTCTCCCATTGATTCTGTATACACATCCGCTGCCAAAAGAAAGGCAGACAGCATTGTCAGAGACCCCTCACACCCAGGCTTTGCCCTTTTCCAGACCCTTCCATCAGGCAGAAGATACTGAAGTCTGAAGAGCCGCACATCCAGACATAGGAACAGCTTCTTCCCCACAGCTTCTAGACTCCTCAACGACTCTCCCTTAGACTGATCTGTTCGCTGTAAGAACACTATTCATGATGCCCTATGCTGCTCTTGTTTGGCCTTGTTCCGCACTGCAACCAATCACTATTTGTTGATGTACCACTGTCAATGTACTCTGTCGATTATTCTTTTTGTCTATTATGTACATATTGTTAACGTTCTCTTGGCCGCAGAAAAGTACTTTTCACTGTACTTTGGGACATGTGACGATAAATATCAATCAATCAAGTTTGGCAGGTAGTGTTTGATGAGGTGGGTGGGTGGGAAGCTCTGGATTCTGCGCTTTCCTTCCGCTGTTCACACTCGGCCTCTGGATGCACCACCCTATGACGATTGAGATGATTGGCGCCTTCGTGGTTGCTTTTTCTCCAGTTTGTGCATTCTAAGGCAAGTGATTCCCATGTATCGGTGGGGATGTTGCATTTATTTCGGGAGTCTTTCAGAGCCCTTGTAGCATTTCCTCTGCCCCCCTCGTAGCCGCTTGCCATTGCGGAGCTCAGAGTAGAGCGCTTGTTTTGGGAGTCTTTTGTTGGGTATGCGGGCAATGTGGCCTGCCCACCTCATTTGGTTGAGCCTGCCCAGTGCCTATGCGGGTTGTTGAATACCAACCACTCACAAACCTTCAATTGCAGAGAAACCTGCAAATCTCGGTCCTCGCTGTCCTTGCTATTACTGCAAGACTGTGACTCATCATTCTGGACACCCGTGGCAATTTATACATCTTTCTTGCAGTGTCAGAGTTCCAGATCCCTGTCAAAGTTTTTGTTGCTTCACATATGCAACCTCTCAGTCCACCACACAATCCAGCACACAGGCCCATTCTACTCACTCTTACTGATAGGGTAATACCATGGTCTTTCAATAATGCCCAGTCCATTCCTACCCTTAATACGAAGATGAGCAGGTGAAACAATTCTCCATGTGAAGTCTCACCAAGGCTGCAATCAACTGCACACATACCTCAATCCCTTTTGCAGTCAAGGCCAAATAGCCCGTTGCCTCCTTACTTGCTGTCTTCGCCTGCATGTTAGCTCAATATTACAATTGATAGGCGACAGTCAGTGACGATTGGATGTGTGCACCCCATCATTCTTCTAACATCTTGGGATGTCTCTGGTTTTCTGTTCAGACCACAGTGGCGAGCTTCACTTTTTTTAACCCTCGCACTGCATCTGCAGTGTTCCTTGCCACTCTCATAGCTTGTTTAACTCCCCTTGAGGGTTCTTTGCACCCACCCACCTTTTACATATGGACAACAGCAGGCAATCCTCCAAGTGTCAGAGACCTCCGCTATCACTTCCTCTACCAGTTGTGGACAAGTGGCTGTGAGTACTCACTCAATTATGACTCTGAATCGATTCTAAAATGGGCCCCCACTGAGGTGACTGTCTGTGCGGCTGGAGGGTGCAGGTGAAAGCCGTGACGGTGACGGTGCATCCTCTGAGGCATCCTGTCAGAGGTGGATTTGGACTGGAGCTATGGGTGGTCTCTCCTCCCACCCTCACTGGATGTGACCCAGATAATGATATTTACATGAGCCATTAAATGAGCTTGAGGGGCTTCAACGGGTGCCGATGAACCCTGGTTTCCACAATAGTGGACGAGGTGTGATGGCACTTCCGGGGAGGCGGGGGCGGGTTTCAGGCCATTAGACCCCACCACGTGGTCGGGGACAGGGTGGGGTAATACCCTGGCACTTCCCCTGGTACAGGAACACCTTGGCAC
Source organism: Scyliorhinus torazame (assembly GCF_047496885.1). NCBI lineage: Eukaryota > Metazoa > Chordata > Chondrichthyes > Carcharhiniformes > Scyliorhinidae > Scyliorhinus > Scyliorhinus torazame. The sequence goes on from NC_092708.1 coordinate 61,468,156, forward strand.
TGCCAGCATGGCACCCTGAAAAGAAAATTGAGGGGTAAAGGGGGGGGTTTATGTGGGAATCCTGAAAGGGGAAGGCTGTAGAGATCAGGACAGCCATTCAAATGCCACCCCCAAATGGGCCCTACCCTTTCCCTGGTTATCCTCTTCCCATTGATATACTTACAGAATATCTTGGGATTTTATCTACTTTTCCCAGCCAGAGTTTGCTCTCCTTCTTGTCCTTTTAAGCTCCATCCTGCCCTCCATTTCTGCACTCTACTAATGTCTCCGAAGATTAGCTCCCCTTGTACTTAGAATCATAGAATTTACAGTGCAAAAGGAGGCCATTCAACTCATCTAGACTGCACTGGCCCTTGGAAAGTTCATCCTACTTAAGCCCCACACCTCCACCCTATTCCCTTTATCCCCGTAACCCAGTAATCCCACCTATATTTTTGGACACTAAGGGCAATTTAGAATGGCCAATCCACCTAACCTGCACATCTTTGGACTGTGGGAGGAAACCAGAGCACCCAGGGGAAACCCACACAAACACGGGGAGAACATGCAGACTCCACACAGACAGTGACCCAAGCTGGTAATCGAACCTGGAGCTGTGAAGCAACTGTGCTAACTAACCACTATGCTACTGTGCTGCCCCGTACTTGCTAAAAGTTTATTTTCCTTCTCATCGTATCCTGAATGTCCCTGGTTAATCATGGTTCCCCGGGCTTCATTTCATTGTTACTCCTTCCTGTTACCCTAGAGGGAACATGTTGGGCCTGTGCCCTTCCCATTTCCTTTTCAAATGCCCCCTACAACTCTTCTGTAGGTTTCCCTGCAAATAACTTTTTCCAGTCTATCTTTGCCAGATCCTGCCTTATAAGACTAATAATAATAATCGTTATTGCCATAAGTAGGCTTACATATAGGGATGGTTTAGCTCAGTGGGCTAGACAGCTGGTTTGTAATGCAGAACAAGGCCAGCATCGCGGGTTCAATTCCCGTGCCAGCTTACCCGATCAAACGGCCGAATGTGGTGATTCGGGACATTTTACAGTAACTTCATACTTGTGACAATAAAAGGTTATTATAAATTATTATTATTATTATTAATAACGCTGCAATGACGTAACTGTGAAAATCCCCTAGTCGCCACATTCCGCCGCCTGTTCGGGTACACAGAGGGAGAATTCAGAATGTCCAATTCACCTAACGTCACGTCTTTCGGGACTTGTGGGAGGAAACTGGAGCACCCGGAGGAAACCCACGCAGACACGGGGAGAACGCGCAGACTCCGCATAGACAGTGACCCAAGCCAGAAATCGAACCTGAGACCCTGGCGCTGTGAAGCAACAGTGCTAACCATTTTACTAAATTTTTACTTATTTTACTAAAAGCCGCTCTCCCCCAATCCAAAACCTTTTTTTGAAACTTGTTCATTTCTTTGTCAATACCAAATTTGCATTGTACCATGTACCATGTACCATGCCAGGGAGGCGGTGGTGTAGTGGTATTATCACTGGACTAGTAATCCAGAGACACAGGTAATGCTCTGGGGTCCCTGGTTTGAATCCCACCACAGCAGACGGTAACATTAGAATTAAAAAAATAATAATTTGGAATTAAAAGTCTCATGCTGACCATGACACCATTGCCGATTGTTGTAAAAACCCATCTGGTTCACTAAGCAAGCCACTCAGTTCAAGGACAATTAGGGATGGGCTCAGCCAGCGATGCCCACATCCGAACAACAAATAAAAAACAATGCTGTGATCGCTATCACCAAAATGCTCCCCCACTAACACATCAACCACCTGTCAGGCTTCATTCCCCAGAATTAAGTCCAGCACCGCATTTCCTCTTGTTGGACCCTCTACCTATTGAGCTAACAAGTTCTCCTGTATACATTTTAAGAACTCTACTCCATCTAAGCCTTTAACACAGTGACTGTCGCAATTAATGTTGGGAAAGTTGAACCACCTAATATAATTATCCTATCATTATTTTTACATACCTCCGCGAATTGCACACAGATTTGCTCCTCAATTTCCTGCTGACGATCTGGGGATCTATAATAAACACTTAGCAATGTGGTAGTCCTTTTTTGTTCCTAAGCTCTACCCACAAAGCTTCATTTGATGCCCCCTCCAAGATTTCATCCCTCCTTACCACAGTACCTGACTCCTTCACTAATAATGCAATGCCTCATCCTCTTTTACACCCTCCTTTGTCACGCCTGAAATTCTATATCCCATAATGCTGAATTTCCAATCCTGCCCCTCAGTCAAGCACGTCTCTGTCATGGCTACTAGATCACAATTCCACATGTCAATCCTTGCCCTTAACTGATCTGTTTTACCTGTAATACTCCTGGCATCAAAGTAGAGCTCATCCATCCTTTTCTTACTCCCTTGAAACATACTACCGTGATATTCCCTCTGGCTTGATTGCTATTCTGTGTTCCTCTGTGTCCCTATTCTGCTAACAGTCTGTGTCCTGTCCCCTTGCTGAATTAGTTTAAACTCTTCCCAAGAGCACTAGCAAACCCACCGCAAGGATGTTAGTCCCGCTCTGGTTCAGATGTAGACCGTCCCGCGTGTACAGGTCCCGCCTTCCTCAGAAACAGTCCCAGTGGCCCAAGAATCTAAAACCCTCCCTCCTGCACCAACTCTTAAGCCAGGCATTCATCTGCGGTATTCTCCTATTCCTGTACTCACTAGCACGAGGCACTGGGAGTAATCCAGAGATTATAACTAAAGAGGTCTGCTTTTTAGTCTACTACCTAACTTCCTGAATTCTTGATGCAAGACCTCATCCCTATTTCTACCTATGTCATTGGTACCAACGTGTACCATACCTCTGCCTTATCACCTTCCCACCTCAGAATGCCCCCTACCCGTACAGAGACATCCTTGACCCCGGCACAAGGGAGGCAATGTACCTTCCTGGAGTCTCTTACATGTCCACAGAAGCACTTATCTGTACCCCTGACTGTAACTATAGTTATAGAGTTCTCTATAACTATTACTCTTCTGTGTTTTTGATCCTCCCTCCGGAACCACAGAGCCAGTCGTGGTGCCACTGCTCTGGCTGGTTGGTTTCCCCTGATAGGCCATCCTCCCCCGACAGTATCCAACACGGTATGCTTGTTAGAGAGGGGGACAGCCATAGGGGATTGCTGCACTGACTGGCCGACCCTTCTAGCGGTCACCCATGTATCTGCCTGCACCTTGGTTGTGACCACGTCTCTAAAAGTCCTGTCTATTATGTTTTCCGCTACCTGCATGCTTCTAAGTGCATTCAACTGCTGCTCCAACAGATACATGTCCATTTAACATCCATGGATCAAAATGATAACAGCAAAAATAAAGGGGAAAAAAGGGAATCAACAAGATGGACCCTTACACTTTCCTAATTGCCTGCTGCACCTGCATACTAGACTTTTATGATTCATACACTTGGACACCCAGATCCCTCTGCATCTCAGAGCTCTGCAATCTCTCACCATTTAGATAATATGGTTACACTATCTGATGCCCTTATAAGTGTCACTTTGCAATGAGTAGATGGTACCACTTACCCTTGTGAAGCACAGTAAATAATTTAGAGCTCACGGAAATGCCCAAAGCAGCGTTGCTCCTGGTTTTCAAGTCCACCATCAGGGCCACCCCTCCCTCAACAAAATCCAGCCTGTTGTACCAGTTTGTTTTCTCTTTATTGTCCATTCACATGGGGTAGAATTTTACGCTGCCTCGCTGGTAGGTCTGAGGCTGCGGGGCGAGCGTGAGATTTCATGGATGGGATGCCCTCTGGGTTCCCCCCCAATCTGGTTGTAATTTTACGGTGGGGCAGAGAGGGCTTCAGATGGGAGGCCTGTCCTTGTCCCAATTAAGGCCCTTACATGGCCACTTAATGGCTACTTCTTTCCCACCCAACCTCAACTTTTAGGCTGGCAGGTGGATGACAGCCCAGGGGGAAATGCAAAAACAAAGTAAATTCAATCGCGGATGGGCAAGGGATGGAATGCTTCCATTAGAAAGCTCCCTTCTGACTGGGAGAGCCCTCTTCTGCAGGCCAGCCTCCTCCAGACCTCTCCCACTGCTGGCCCCCATCGGCCCCCATCCTATTCCCGAGACCTTGATCGCCCCCCTCCTGACCACTCAGGTATTCCCTACCTTGTTCGACCGGCAACTTTCCAAGGCTGGACACTATTTATTTTAGAGGAAGAACATTTCAAAATACTATAAAGTTCATAAGAACTTTTGCCGGTTTTTCGAGGAGGTCACTAAGATGATTGATGCAGGTAGGGCAGTGGATGTTGTCGATATGGACTTCAGTAAGGCCTTTGACAAGGTCCCTCATGGTAGACTAGTACAAAAGGTGAAGTCACACGGGATCAGGGGTGAGCTGGCAAGGTGGATACAGAACTGGCTAGGCCATAGAAGGCAGAGAGTAGCAATGGAAGGATGCTTTTCTCATTGGAGGGCTGTGACCAGTGGTGTTCCACAGGGATCAGTGCTGGGACCTTTGCTCTTTGTAGTATATATAAATGATTTGTAGGAAAATGTAACTGGTCTGATTAGTAAGTTTGCAGACAACACAAAGGTTGGTGGAATTGCGGATAGCGATGAGGACTGTCGGAGGATACAGCAGGATTTAGATTGTTTGGAGACTTGGGCAGAGAGATTGCAGATGGAGTTTAATCCGGACAAATGTGAGGTAATGCATTTTGGAAGGTCTAATGCAGGCAGGGAATATACAGTGAATGGTAGAACCCTCAAGAGTATTGAAAGTCAAAGAGATCTAGGAGTACAGGTACACAGGTCATTGAAAGGGGCAACACAGGTGGAGAAGGTTGTCAAGAAGGCATACGGCATGCTTGCCTTCATTGGCCGGGGCATTGAGTATAAGAATTGGCAAGTCATGTTGCAGCTGTATAGAACCTTAGTTAGGCCACACTTGGAGTATAGTGTTCAATTCTGGTCGCCACACTACCAGAAGGATGTGGAGGCTTTAGAGAGGGTGCAGAAGAGATTTACCAGAATGTTGCCTGGTATGGAGGGCATTAGCTATGAGGAGCGGTTGAATAAACTCAGTTTGTTCTCACTGGAACGAAGGAGGTTGAGGGGAGACCTGATAGAGGTATACAAAATTATGAGGGGCATAGACAGAGTGGATAGTCAGAGGCTTTTCCCCAGGGTAGAGGGGTCAATTACTAGGGGGCATAGGTTTAAGGTGAGAGGGGCAAGGTTTAGAGTAGATGTACGAGGCAAGTTTTTTACGCAGAGGGTAGTGGGTGCCTGGAACTCGCTACCGGAGGAGGTGGTGGAAGCAGGGACGATAGTGACATTTAAGGGGCATCTTGACAAATACATGAATAGGATGGGAATAGAGGGATACGGACCCAGGAAGTGTAGAAGATTGTAGTTTAGTCGGGCAGCATGGTCGGCACAGGCTTGGAGGGCCGAAGGGCCTGTTCCTGTGCTGTACATTTCTTTGTTCTTTGTTTGAAATGGAATCAAATTTTCTTAGGTAACCTATGAAGGTTGACTTTTGTTGTGACTGTATTTTAAAAAAATTTATAACCCTATAATTATTTGTGGAACAAAACCTTTAGGTCTTAATTATACAGTAACACACAAGTTTGTGTCACCAGACAGAATCAAGAATTGAGACATTAGACCGAGGGGAGTATTTGGCAAAGTTAATAAAAGCTTAAAAGCTGGAACTATTGCAATTATGAAATGCATGCTCTGTAATAACTATTTTAGTCATTTTTCCATTGCCGATTATTTTCCAAATCATGGATCTGGATCAGAAGGTTCTGAAGCTCCGTTTCAACTGTGAAAATTTCCTCAACACTTGTTGCGAAAAGCAAAATACAGTTATTGCTAGCAATCTGAAATAAAGGCAGAAAATGCTGGAAATATCCAGAAGTTCATCCAACATCCGTGAAGGGGGAAACGGAGTTAATGGCCGTAATTCTCTGGCACCGCCACAGCGGATGTGGTGAGCCGGCCATCTGTACGGATAGCTATAAAAATCAACTTTTCACCAAACTTGAAATTTGACTTTGATGCTGAATACTTACATCAGATGATCCCCCTCAACTTTATTCACTGAAACAACTTGCTCCTTTTTTTTCGCAGCTGACGCAAGGTAAACTTTGCAGCAACTTATATTGTGAGATAACAGCGCCAATGTGCTGCACAAAGAGCGTTACCACCTTTCTCCAGTAGCACAATAATCATAAATGTTGACGCCGGATAGACTAATGCCATCATTGCAGTTTGATTTAATGCTCTATTATTCCAACAAAATGTACTTTTCAGAGGTTTTCGACACAGAAAATTCAGTACCCACTTCAAATATAGTTAGACCGTTCATCACTCATTTTGACACAGATCACTGTACAGTCAAGAAAAGTCTCATTACTCATGTAGAAGGTAGCTAACTGAAAAGTCTGTTGGCTCTTGAACATTGATTTTATATGTCCCATTTAGGTACTAATCTGTGCAGTGTGAACAATGGTGGATGCTCCCAGCTCTGCTTGCCAATCTCAGAAACCAGAAAAACATGCAAGTGCACTGTGGGATATCAACTACGGAGTGACAAAATGTCGTGTGAGGGTAAGTGTTATTGTCAACAGAAGGAAGCAACAGCACACCTGTTTGGAGAAATGTTATTGTTCAACCTTTATAAAAAAAATTATTCAGTCCTAGTAGGAAAAGTTCTGCTCCATTTTTCTCTCAGATTACTTACTGTCGCCCAGGTCCATTCCCATTAAAAAACAGGCAGAAGGTGGAACTGTTGCCCATTCCCAAAATCCAATCAATAAAAAAAGTTCACACAGCCATAAGGTGAATTGAGGAGTTGTCATTCCCAAGTGCAGCTGATGGTGTGGAAACCTAATTTTATTACCACCTCCTGTTGTGCACATAACTCTCAGCAAACACTCAAAGTGGGAGGCAGCTTTGAAACAGTGAACCACATCACTCATAAGGTTGCTGCGCACTTGTGACTTTGTGTATAATTTGTCTATGTAAGTCTGTGACATTTCCCCAGGGATTTAAGTTGTCTGTGATGAAAACACACTTCAACTATCGTCCACCAGCACCGTGACATTTTCGAAGGCATGGGCACGCATCCATACACTTACAAAATCCTGCTCAAACAAGATGCCACGCCTGTGGTTCATGCACCTCGCAGAGTCCCAGCACCCCTCAAGGACCGCCTTAAACAGCAGCTGCAGGACCTCCAGGAGCAAGGAGTGCTCTCCAGAGTGACGGAACCAACCGACTGGGTCAGTTCCATGGTGTGCGTAAAGAAGCCTTCCGGCGAGCTCCGGATCTGCATTGATCCAAAGGATCTGAATCGCAACATAATGAGGGAGCATTACCCTATCCCCAAGCACGAAGAGATCACATGCGAGATGGCTCGGGCCAACACCTTCACCAAACTTGACGCCTCGAAAGGATTCTGGCAAATTCAACTCGACAGGTCAAGCAGAAAGCTGTGTACCTTTAATACCCTGTTTAGCAGATACTGCTACAACAGGGTGCTGGTTGGGATTATATCGGCATCAGAAGTATTCCACCGGATCATGGAGCAAATGATGGAGGGCATTGAGGGTGTGCGCGTCTATGTTGACGACATCATCATTTGGTCCACCCCCCGCAGGAGCATATCAGTCGCCTCCAGCGCATTTTCAAACGAATACGGGACCAAGGCCTTCGCCTCAACAGAGCCAAATGTTCCTTCGGCCAGACGGAACTCAAGTTCCTAGGGGACCACATCTCCCGGTTGGGTGTGCGGCCGGATGCGGACAAGGTGGCAGCCATCACGGCCATGTAGAAGCCAGCGGATAAGAAGGCAGTCCTCCGATTTTTGGGCATGGTCAGCTTCCTGGAGAAGTTCATCCCCAACCTCGCCTCCCGTACCACAGCTCTCCGGAACCTGGTCAGGAAGACGACAGACTTCCAATGGCTTCCCGCCCACGAGCACGAATGGGAGGAGCTAAAGGCCAAGCTTACCACGGCCCCAGTATTGGCATTTTTTGATCCCACGAAGGAAACAAAAATTTCAACGGATGCCAACCAATCCGGCATTGGGGCGGTGCTCCTACAACGCAATGAGGCCTCATCATGGGCCCCCGTTGCATATGCGTCACGTGCCATGACCCTCACGGAACTGCGCTACGCGCAGATTGAAAAGGAGTGCCTGGGCCTGTTGACTGGGGTCGACAAATTTCATGATTACGTGTACGGCCTCCCCCAATTCACTGTCGAGACCGACCATCGCCCGCTGGTCAACATTATACAAAAAGACCTGAATGATATGACCCCTCGCCTCCAGCTCATTCTGCTTAATCTCCGGCGGTACGATTTCCAGCTCCAAGACATCCCGGGCAAGGACCTGATCATAGCCGACGCTCTGTCCAGGGCAGTCAAAACCCCATTTGACCCAGAGGAGTTTGTCGGCCAGGTTGACGCCCATGTGGCCTTCACGGCCTCCAATCAGCCGGCCACGGATCTACGCCTTATCCATATTCGCCGCGAGACTGCGGCTGACCCCCGACTACAGCGTGTCATGCGACACATGATGGACGGGTGGCCCAAGAGCCAATGCCCACAGTTCTACAATATCAGAGACGATCTGGCAGTAGTCGATGGTGTCCTCCTGATGCTGGACCGCACCGTGATCCCGCACAGCATGCGCCAGCTCGTTTTGGAACAGCTAAACGAGGGCCATCTTGGCGTGGAGAAGTGCCGACGGAGGGCCCGAGAGGCTGTGTACTGGCCCGGCATCAATGAGGACATCGCCAACACAGTGCTCAACTGCCCCACCTGTCAGTGGTTCCAGCCGGCCCAACCACATGATACCCTACAACCCCATGAGCTGGTCACGTCCCCTTGGTCTAAAGTAGGTATTGACCTGTTCCAGATGCTCGGCAGGGACTACGCTCTGATAGTAGACTATTTTTCGAACTACCCGGAGGTCGTACGCCTGCACAACATCACATCATCGGCGGTCATCTGTGCCTGCAAGGAGACCTTTGCTCGTCACGGCATCCCACTCACTGTGATGTCGGACAATGGCCCCTGCTTCGCGAGCCAGGAATCATCCAACTTTGCCAGCAGGTACAACTTTTTGCATGTGACATCCAGTCCCCTGCACGCCCAATCCAATGGCAAAGCGGAAAAGGGCGTCCACATCGTCAAACGGCTCCTCTGCAAGGCTGCCAATGCAGGATCCGACTTCTACCTCGCCTTGCTGGCCTATCGTTCGGCCCCACTCTCCACGGGCCTGTCGCCAGCCCAGCTGCTCATGGGTCGCAACCTCAAGTCCACGGTGCCATCCATTCACGTCCCAGACCTCGACCATGTTCCGGTCCTTCAGCGGATGCAACAGTCTTGTGCACAACTCAAGGCGGCGCATGACACTCGGGCGACTGATCTCCCTGCTCTGGCGCCGGATGACAACGTCCGCATCCATCTTCTGGAGGGTGGCTGGTCTGCAACTGCTGTGGTTCTTCGGCAGGTGTCTGCCCACTTGTTCCTGGTTCGTCTGCCAGATGGTTTCATTCGCCGCCGCAATCGGCGTGCCCTTCGTCTCGTTCCACGCTCGCTACGTGATCCTCCACCGGTGCCACGCCCTCCTGTTATCCCCAACCTGGACTACGTGGAGATTCCGAATACTCTGCGTCCTCCTTACTCTGCCGTGGCCCAGCCCATTCCTCAGCCGGTGGCTCCTGACCCACCCTTGAGGCGGTCAACCAGAATTCGTCGCCCACCTCAGAGACTTTTCTTATGAGTTTTACAATGTTGGACTCTTTGATCTGTTCTGTTATCCTGTTTCATCGTTCCAGTAGTTTGTATATAATGTTAATTTCGTTGTTGGTGTGACACCCTATTCCTCTGAACCAGGCACCTTCCCGTGTAAATAGATTAGCCTCGTGTACATAGTCATGTAAATAACACGCACACACATAGTCAGGTACATTCACTACACAATATTTATTGTCAGGCAGGCACATGTTCTTTACATAAAAGGGGGATGTCACAATATACACCAGTATATTATGGTGCAGACATACACACACACTGATGAACATGCAGTGGGACCAATCAGCATACACAACACCACAGCCAATCACCAGTGAGAGCACACACTATAAAGACAGGGGACAGGAGAGTTCCTGCTCATTCTAGTAGCAGCCAGTTCGGAGCACAGTCATTCACCATGTGCTGAGCGCATCACCTGGTTAGGACTAGGCAAGGGTCAACAGTTAAAGCTGGTATTACATTTACCCACAGTTCAAGTATGTTAATATAGTTTACCTTACAATAAAATAGAGTTGCACCACTTCAAAGTGTTGGTGACCTGTTTGTGATCCAGAACACCCAACACATCAGTCACCAAAACTCTTTTCCTCAGTTGGCTGAAGACTGCGCGGGCACACTGGTGGTGATGTTAGCGGTGGGGGTTTTGTCTCCTGAATGTTTCGCCTAAGGCCCATTCTTCCCACGTCAGTGCATCGACGATAGTTTGCAGTTTGGCCTCTAGTTGTTCATGTGCAAGCATCTTGCAAATTCAATGGCAGGATGGGTGCTCCAATATCAGTATCCTCTTGCAGGCCAACATCCCCTGTGTCAAGGCCCTGGTTATTACTCATCAGTTATGTTGGATGAGACACATTCCCTGCATGCCTGACACTTGCTCCCAAACAAGCTCGAGAACGCCCAAACCTACCAAGGTGCCAACGTGTGTATGTGTGTATGTCTGTGTGTGTATGTATGTCTATGTTTGTGTGTCTGTATATGTGTGTGTCTGCATGTCTGTGTGTATGTATGTATGTTTGTATGTATGTACACATGTATATGTCTATGTATGTGTGTATGAAAGGGCATGTGTATTTATATGTATATATGTATGTCCTTGTGCATGTATATGTGTGTACATGTTTCTATATATCTGTGTGTGTACATGTGTGAGCATGTGTATGTGTGTAGGTATATGTAAGGGTTGTGTAAATATGTATGTGTTTATGTATTTGTGTCTGAATATGCCTGGGTCTATATGTATGTGTGTGTATGTATATATGTGTTTATATGTGTATGTATAATAATTATTATTATATGTGTACATGTGGTTGTATGTGTATGTGTGTATATGTATGTTTGCATGTATGGGTTTGTATGTGCACGTATGTATATGTATGATTGTGTATGTGTGCATTTGTATGTGTATATGAGTGTGCATGTATATGTCTGCATGTGTGGATATGTATCTGTGCCTGTGTGCATACGCCTATGCAGAGGTATATGTCTATGTGTGGGCATATACTTGCGTGTATGTGTATGTCTATGTATGTGCATAAAGTTGTGTGATTGTATATGTCTATGTGTGCATATATATGTGTGGGTATGTATATTTCTGTGTGTATGTATGTGTGTGTATGTACATGTGTGTGTATGTATGTATATGTGTGTGCATATATATGTGTCTATATATGTGTGTGTATTTATATTTGAGTGTGTGTGTATGTATGTGTTTATGTCTTTGGGTGGAATCTTTTTGGCCGTTCACGCTGGCAGGATCTTATGATCCGCAGGCGGTGCACCTGCTGTGAAGATGAGAGATGCTTACAACAGGAAAGCCTGTTGGCAATGGTGGGACCAGAAGATCTCACTTCTAGCCACCGGTGAGTCACCCTCCACTGTGGCAGAACATGCTGCGGAGGGAGAGAATTCCTCTCATGTGTGTGCGTATATACATGTATGTTGGTCTTCTGTGCCGCATCACAAAGTAAAATACTGTAATGGCAACAGAGGAGACTGCTAAATGCAACTGTCAGAGGCATGCACATACTGTTTACACTGTAATGTCCTCCATTAATTCTACCATGAAACCTTCCTCTGATGGAAAATGAGGATGCCTTCAGAATGCAGAGTTCAGGCAGCTTGCAGAAGGGTGAAGTGAAAATATATTACATTCAATGGGAATCCATTTCTCAACTGATATCTTTTATTAAAATAGTGAACTTGCTTTACTGTAATGTGGTGCAGAAAAATATTTTTACATTTGAAACCTCAACTTCAAGCAAATAAATTCAAAGGAAATTTTATTTTTTGCCTGGTCTGTTTTGCATGGATTTTGTTCTCCTTTTATTAGGTCTGGTAGTTCCTGTGACAAAAATAAACGGTCAAAGCTAATTTCCTGGTCTGGTGAAAATGCTGTTTAAATAGCTGCATAAAATTTTCCGCAGTTACTACAAAGAATTTCTGACTATGTTCCCATCAGTTCAAAGAAAGCCATTGAAATTAGTCATTAAAAGCTCAAATTTAAAAAAATCCATATCAAGGATGACAATGGACAGCACACCATTTTAACATATTAGGATAATCAATACAACTGATAATTTTATTATTGGAAGGCATACACTTGATGAGAGAAAGTAGAATGCTTTTTTTTTGAGAGACCAGTTTCGGTTTATGTACAGCAAAGGTGTGCTTGATGATGCTTTTGTCATTGGGGTAGATTTTCAGCTTTTAATCTGTGCGTAAAACTGGTGTTGCAGATCAGCTGGCAGCTTTAGAAACAAACTGATTTTCGCTTCCAATGAAAAGATTATTCCACTATTGTTCTCAGTCCAATGACCGAGCTACAGCTTTAAAACTACGGTAATGATTTTTTGAAAATGAAGCACATTGCATCAAATATTGATTTGCAGAAAAGTGAAAGAACATTACTAATCAATACCACTTTGGACTATATTCTTCTATAATAGCGATTGACATCAGTCAAGACCTGGTCAGAAAATGCTGATAGTTTTTGCACACACTTTGTAAGTAATATTGTCAAATTATAGGGGGTGAAATCAATAGCTAATTGGATCTTGATTTGCCGTTATTTTCGAAGAGAAAAACATTTAAAAAAAATCTATTTACCAGGTTTTGGATCTTTCCTGATGTATTCTCTTCATGAAGAAATCAGAGGAATACCACTGGAACCCAATGATAAATCAGATGCTTTGCTGCCAATATCGGGGACATCACTCACTGTAGGGATAGACTTTCATGCAGGTTTGTATTTGTGTTCCGTTCTGTCCATTTCTGAAGTGTTAATGAATCCTTATTCATTGGAGCAGGATTCAATTGACAAAATTCAATTTTACATCATTGATTTTCATCCAAATTAAGAAAAAAAGACTGAAGTATCGGCTATCTCTGAACAGGATTATTTTTTTAACTAAATATTAGCTGGCGTGAAGATTTTAATGAATGGTTGGCTTTTGTTCACTGTTTATTTACTCATTTGAAGAAACATCTTTTTCAACAACCAGATGTTAACTCAAAACAAACTGAGAAGAGCTGGCTAAAGTAAGTACTTGTGTTACTGTGCTATTTATGAAAGAGTTGTTAATAAATAGATGTTTGATGCATTGACTGAGAATTCCCGCTGATGCCCTTTTTATTATTTTACTTGTCTGAACAAGGGATCAAAATCCTTGGCTGACCTTGAGGTAAATTAAAGTAGGGCACTTGTGTCTGAAAAGTATTACTTCTCATCTTGAGCAGTTCTGACATTTGGACAAGTACCTGCCCTATTATTTTGACCTGCCTCTGTATTACCTTTCTACTTACCTCAAGATTGCCAATGAAAACATAACTGAATATTGGCCATGAAAGGCCACAGCCAGCATTTATTCAGTAACCTGATAAACACAGTAAATACGACATATACCAGGACTTCCTGAGTGGGTAGTCATAGATGTCGTGCAGACAAATTAACTTAAAGCATTCTACATTCGGTTCGAGCAGGAAACCATCAAACCATTGTCAACTTCCCCAGCAGCCCCGCACACACCCATACTTATGCACGGTAGCACAGAGGTTAGCACAGTTGCAGTGTCCTAGGTTTGATTCCCGGCTTGGGTGACTGTCTGTGCGCAGTCTGCACGTTCTCCCCGTGTCTGTGTGGGTTTGCTCTGGGTGCTCCGGTTTCCTCCCACAGTCAAAGATGTGCAGGTTAGGTGCATTGGCCATGATACATTGCCCTTAGAGTCCAAAAAGGGTAGGTGGGGTTATTGGGTTACAGGGATAGGGTGGGTTATTGGGTTACAGGGATAGGGTGGAGGCATGGGCTTAGGTAGGGTGCCCTTTCCAAGAGGCAGTGCAGACTCGATGGGCTGAATGGCCTCCTTCTGCACTGTAAATTCTATGATTCTATGATTCTATCGTCACAGCTTCAAAAGTCAAATAGTAATAATAATGATAATAATAATCTTTATCAGTGTCACAAGTAGGCTTACATTAACAGTACAATGAGGCTACTGTAGAAATCCCCTAGTTGCCAAACCCCAGCCCCTGTTCGAGTACACTGAGGGAGAATTCAGAATGACCAATTCACTGAACAAGCACATTTTTCTTGTGGGCAGAAACCAGAGCACCCGAAGGGAACCCACACAGACACAGGGAGAACGTGCAGACTCTACACAGACAGTGACCAAAATTGGGAATTGAACCCGAGTCCCTGGAGCCGTGAAGCAATAGCGCTAACCAATGTGCTACCATGCCACCCTATCAGCACAACAGATTGGAAAATTGGCCTTCTTGAAAGTGAACCCTCGGAAAGTGACGGGTCCTGATGGGGTCCCTGATCACGCACTCAGATCCTGCGTGGACCAACTGCCGTACGTGTTCGCGGACATCTTTAACCTCTCCCTACTCCGTCCCGAGCTCCCACCTACTTCAAGAAGACCATCATAGCAGTGCCAAAGAAGAACCAGGCAACTTGCCTCAATGGCTACCATCCAGTGGTCTTCACATCGATCATTATGAAGTGCTTCGAGAGGTTGGTCATGAGACACATAAACGCCATACTCCCAGAGTGCCTTGATCCACTGCAATTCGCATACAGCCACAACTGGTCCACAACAGACGCCATCTCCTTGGCCCTCCACTCATCCTTGGAGAATCTCGATAAAAAGGACTCCTACGTCAGACTCCTAGTCATTCACTACAGCTCTGCCTTTCATAGAATTTACAGTGCAGAAGGAGGCCACCTGGCCCATCGAGTCTGCACCGGCTCTTGGAAAGAGCACCCCACCCAAGGTCAACACCTCCACCCTATTCCCGCAACCCAGCAACCCCACCCAACACTAAGGGCAATTTTGGACACTAAGGGCAATTTAGCATGGCCAATCCACCTAACCTGCACATCTTTGGACTGTGGGAGGAAACCGGAGCACCCGGAGGAAACCCACGCACACACGGGGAGGATGTGCAGACTCCGCACAGACAGTGACCCAAGCTGGAATCGAACCTGGGACCCTGGAGCTGTGAAGCAATTGCGCTATCCACAATGCTACCGTGCTGCCTTCAACACCATAATCCCAGCAAAGCTCATAGCAAAGCTCCAAAACCTAGGCCTTGGCTCCTCCCTCTGCAACTGGATCCTCAACTTCCTGACCCACAATCAGTGAGGATAAACAACAACACCTCCTCCACGATAGTCCTCCATACTGGGCCCCTGGAAGGCTCCGTACTTAGCCCCCTACTATACTCCCTATACACACATGACTGTGTGACTAAATCTGACTCCAACTCTATCTACAAGTTTGCTGATGACATGACTGTAGTGAGTCGGATCTCGAACAACAATGAGTCAGAGTACAGGAGGAAGATAGAGAACCTAGTTGAGAGATACAACGACAACAATCTCTTCCTCAATGTCAACAAAACTAAAGAGCTGGTTATTGACTTCAGGAATCAAAGTATCATACATACCCCTGTCTGGATAAATGGTGCGGAGGTGGAGATGGTTGACAGCTTCAAATTCCTCGCTGTGTACATCACCAACAATCTGTCCTGGTGCACCCATGTCGACGCTACAACCCAGAAAGCGCAACAGCGCATATACTTCCTCAGGAAACTAAGGAAATTTGGCATGTCCACACTGACTCTTACCAATTTTCACAGATGTACGATAGAAAGCATCCTACCTGGCTGCATCACAGCCTGGTATGGCAACTGCTCGGCCCAAGACCGTAAGAATCTACAGAGAGCAGTGAACACTGCCCAGTCCACCATGCAAACCCATTTCCCATTCATTGGCTCTGTCAAAGCGGGTGGCATAATCAATGACCCCTCCCACCCAGCTTATTCACTCTTCCAACTTTTTCCATTAGGCAGGAGATACAAAAGTCTGAGAACACGCACTAACTGGTTCAAAATCAGCTTCTTCCCCACTGTTACCAGACTCTTGAATGATTCTCTTCTAGACTGAACTGATCTCTTGACACATTTTCTCTACTAAGTCGTAAGCTTTGCCCAATGCCTATGATTACATTGTGTATTTATGTATGTCCTATTTTTTTCATGTATGGAACGATCTGTCTGGACTGTATGCAGAACAATACTTTTCACTGCACCACAGTACACGTGACAATAAAACAAATCCAATATGGCACAACAATGATCAACGCTGTGGGAAAAACAAGTCACACAACAGCTGCCTCATTCTCGGTTCGGAAGTATCCCATTTGTACTGGCAGGCTAGAACCGCGATTCAAAAAGAGAATGGGGGATGGATGGGAGAATGAAACTAAAGAGATAGATATTTCAGAGAACTAGCACCAGTGCGATGGGTCAAATTATCTTGTTCTGTGATTCTTCAGTCCAGCGGATAGTTCCACATTTGTGTGGTGACAGGCATTCACACAATTCCTCTGACACGAGCTAAACGTTATAAACGGTAGATGGCCAAGACCCCAGGTGGGATTCTCCAGTACCCCTGCCGCATGTTACTCGGTAGCACGGCGTTTGCTGGTGGCAGGATTCTATCTTCTCGCTGCTTGTCGAAACCACCCCACGCCACCGAGAAATCCAAGGGCAAGGGGCACTGTTGGTGGGAAAAGTGAATCGCAATGACTGGAGAATTCCAACTTTGTGGGGGTGGGGCATTTTGCATTTAATTGTACTGTGATGTTCGAACATGTGGGCAGTTAAATGATCCAGGTTATTTACCTGCTGGATAGTTACCTGGATTTTTACTACTGATTCTGGTTGTGCAGCTAAACCGATAAGTTTCTAACTCAAAAAATGGTAACTGGGTCACATTCCATCACCGAGCCCCAACTGCAATTTTTAAAATAAAGTATATTTATTGAGAATTTACATTTTAATAAGTAATGCAATAAAACCACAGGAATGGTCAGCAGCACAAGTAAAAGTTAAGGTTCAGCATACATGAGTACAGAAGGAAACAGGAGAACAGTCATACATCTGGGTCAATACAATCATGAGACATAACGTGAACCCCACCAGAGAAGAAGGGAGAAACAGGATAAAGTCATGAAAACATGGTAAAATGGTACATACCTTCCCACGAGGCGATTGCTCACCATCACCACGAGAGTTCAGGATAAAGTTATCACGCCATGTTCGGGTGTGCACCAATATACATCTCTTTTAATTCCAGCAGTGCCAGAGTGACCAATGAGACAGATACCAGACCAATCTGTACCCCTGCAGGATTCAATCACAGATTCAATATCCCAACCCATAAAAAGAAACAAAAGAAAATTTGTGAAAACCCCGGGCGGGATTCTCCGCTCCCGTGACTAAGTGCCCGCGCCGTCGTGAACGCCGTCGAGTTTCACGACGGCGCGAAACGGCCCCGGTCGCGAGCGATTCAGGGCCCGAAAATGGGCCCAGACCGGGGCCGCGAGGAGCTCGGGGGGGGGGGGGGCGAAAGCAGCGCTGTAAGCGCGCGACGCCCGAATGACACGGCGCAGCGCCATAAATGGCGCGATCCGCGCATGTAAAGACCCAGGAGGAGAAGGAGGAGAGATGGCTAAGCCCCGACGAGCCGCACCGAGGTTCTGGGACACGGACCTGGACACACTCCTCGATGAGGTTGAAAAATGAAGGGCCACCCTCTGCCCAAGATGTGGGCATCGCCATCCATCCAGCATGGTGAGGCGCGGTTGGCGTGACATTGGCACTGCTGTGAGTGCTGTGGGGCACAACCCATGGTCCAGAGAGCAGTGTAGGAAGAAGCTGCACAACCTCACTCGGGCAGCCAAGGTAAGTGCCATGAGGGTGCCCCCGGGTCACAACCAACACCCCCCCCCCTCCCCGGTACGAGGGGCTGTGGGGGGGGTTCAGGGTTCACAATGCTGTACTCGACCCACATGAGCACCGCGACCCCCTGGAGAGATGCCATGGCGTGGCTCCAACTGTCTCCCCACCCAGCATTAATACAGCCTATATCTGCACGCCCTGATGATACCCGCCTAATCGTGATGCTTTATCCAACCACCCCCCCCGCCACACCCCGCCCCCGGACAAGGCAGCTCACAACCATAGTGAGCGTATGAGAACTGGAGGGGCTTCTCCTGTGCTGCACCCCCTAAACGTTCACGAGCAGAGGGTCCTGGACCTTGCTGGGGGATCCGCCGCCCGGGAGGTCGCGACGTGCCAGGTCGGAGGCGCAGAAGCAAGTGAGAGAGCCCTGCATGTCCTCTCTCCCCTAGCCCCCCCCCCCACCCCCACCCCAGCCCGTCATCGCCCCCCTCGCACTCTGGCCACTGCACCCACGATGCCCTCACACTCTGGCCACTGCACCCCCGATCCCCTCCCCCCTCACATTCTGACCACTGCACCCTCGATCCCCTCCCCCCTCACACACTGCCCCCACCACCACCATACACCCGGCACAGCGTGTCTAACGAACCCCGTATCGTTGTGTTCCCCAGGGCCAGCCGCCGAACGTCCAGGGTCATCTCGGCCAAGTCACAGCCGACCATCTTCAACCTCAATCGCACTCAGGGACGCACGCCAGAGGGTGGCAGTCAGTCAGACAGGAGGGCCATCCTCTCAGTCTGGGACACTAGAGGACAGACAGAGACAATACTGAAGGGCACAAGACGGACAGTGACACCAGACTTTTTAACGGACGATGACCTAGAGCTAGCGGCACTGCTGTCTCCCACACCATCCACCATCGCAGAGACACTCACCTCGGTTGGGCAAATAAGTGATGAGGCTCCCGGGTCACGGTCTGGTGTGCACCACACAGCCGAGCCGGTACAGCAGGTGGTGTTTGGAGCAGCCGAGGAGCTGGATGGTTGGAGGGCAGCTCAGGCCCAGCAACCAACTGCCGCCCAGACGGTTCCCGGGTTCCTGAATGTACTTGACCCACCCGGACACCCGATGCATGTGGACACCCAGGGACTGAATAACGGGATGAGGGCCATCTTCCAGGACCTGCACACGGAGTTGGAGGAGTCCATTCGCGTCCAGGAGCAGGGAGTGGTGCCACTCATCGCAGCCACCCAGGCCGACACCGCACGGGTGGCGTCTGCGGTGGAGGCAATGGGTGAAATGGTTTCAGCCATTGGTCAGGTTCACGTGCATGCATCATCCATGGCCCAGGAGAGTGCTGCCCTCTCACAGGTAGCCATGTGCCAGAGCCAACACGACATTGCCGCCGCGCTCCGGGCCCTGGCCGAGTCTCACCATGCCATGGCCCAGTCCCAGCAGGCCATGGCACAGTCCCACCAGTCAGTCGCGGAGAGCATAGACCGCCTGGCACACGTGATGGATGGCGTAGCGCACTCACAGGTTGAGGTAGCACTGTCCCTGGCATGAATGTCGCACTCCCTGGGCTCCGTCTCTGCGAACATTCTGACCATGGTCGATACCGCTGCAGGCCTCTAGGACTGGCAGCGTCAGGTGTCGGTGGTACGACGGGGCATGTCTCCGATCGCACCTCCGTCTCACAGTGAGGCCCGGGGGCCACCAGGCTCCCCGAGGGTGGAGGAGGTTCTGGGCCCGTCCCGGTATCTCCCTGCACACTCGGCCTCCCCCTGTTCCGTCCCTGGCACATCTGGTGGGCAGCAGGCAGAACAGGGTGGCACCACGCCATCCAGCACGCCCGCCGAGCAGCCTGGCCCATCGAAGCCGGGCCGCCACAGGAAATGCGTGCTGACGAGGAGCCATGTCGAAGGGCATGATTCTCAGCAGTCCGCCTCCACTCCTGCTGTACCATCTGGGGAGACACCTAGACGTAGTGGTAAGGCCTGTAAGGCAAAGAAGTTGGAAACATAGTAAGTTGGCACAGGTGCAGGCCACAGTTTAGTTGTAGGGGATAGGGCATCTGTATGTGAATGTCACAATTAAACTCACTGTTGCACTTAACTTGTAAGACTCTGTGCTATGTTCGGTGCCAGGGGGCTCGTGAGGGTGACTGAGTGGTGCTGGGGTTTACGAGCGGTTCAACGTCGGTGCCGGATGTGCTGTCCCTTTCCCCCAAGCCTCCCAAAATCGGACACCATAGTCCTCGGCACTCCGACGCCAGCTACCCCACCCGGGCACGTGATGGAATGTCCGTGACGAACGCTGTGACCACCGGAGTGGATGGTTCAGCTATAGCCATGAGTCAGACCTTGGCTGGCGAATCTCAGCTCACAGCTCATCGCAGAGCGGGCTGTCATCATTCAACATGGCACTGATCACACTCGCTTACCCAATCATCAATGTTGTGCAATCCCATAGCGCCGCAGTGGTAAGGTGATGTGGAATTGGTGCCGTGTACGTGTTGCAGGGGTGCGGGGGGGGGGGGGGGGGGGGGTGGGGGGGTGGTGCAGTGTGCAGGACTGGCGGTACAAGTGGCAGTGTTCAGCGAATCCCTCCCCCATGGTGCGTGAACCGTGCGGCCACCAACGCGTCGCGTGCCCGCTATCCTCGACGGTGCCGTCGTGCAGCCTCCTGGACATAACCAGCACCCGGGCAGTGTCTGTGTCCTGCGCCCCTCCCCCCACCCTGATGCACGCCATCCTCCTCCCCCTCCCCTTCGTTTGTGTTAGCTCCGGTGCCGTCGGGTCCTCCCTCCGACTCCTCCACCAGGGCAACTCCCCTCTGCATGCAATGTTGTGCAGCGCACAGCAGACCACAACTATGCGACCGCAGGGCCCCTCCGAAGCGGTCCAGGCATCTGAATCGCATCTTCAGCAGGCCGAAGCACCACTCCACCACACCCCTGGTTGCTGCATGGGCCTTGTTGTATAGGCTCTCCGCGTTGGTCTGAGGCCTCCGTATTGGCGTCATCAGCCATGACCTCAATGGATAGCCCCTGTCGCCCAGCAACCAGCCGCTCAGCCGGGGAGGGGGGGTCATCCATCGAACATTGCGGGGATGAGCGACTGTGCCAGAATGTAGGTGTCATGCACACTCCCGGGGTACGTTGCTCACACGTGCATGATCTTCATGTGGGGGTCGCAGACCACCTGAATGTTCATGGAGTATGCGCCCTTCCTGTTCATGAACACTTCCCTGCTGTCTGCAGGCGGGCGCATGGGGACGTGCGCACAATCGATGACACCCTGGACCATCGGTATCCCGGCCACCTTGGCGAATCCACGTGCCCGTGCTTCCTTCTGCGCTCGGTCCTCGGGGAATTTAATTACCTGTCCGCGATGGTGTACAAGGCGTCCGTCACGGCCCGGATGCACCTGTGGACCGATGCCTGTAAGATCCTGGATAGGTCCCTGCTCGGCGCCTGGAAGGAACCGGTAGCGTAAAAGTTTAGTGCAACCATCACCTTGACAGAGACTGGTATTGCGTGTCCTCCTCCCGTTCCACGTGGTGCGAGGTGCACCACGAGGTGGCATATATGTGCGACCGCCTCCCTGCTGAACCGTAGTCTCCTCCTGCATGTAATGTCCGGTAGGGCCTCAAACAACATTCTGTCACGGTACACCCTAGGCCTTGCTGGAC